>NW_024714177.1:1482504-1672504 GCF_018991925.1 Homarus americanus | reverse complement strand
GGCTGTCGGTCGGTTGGTTTGTCGGCTCGATAATGTCACAGTGAATAAGACCCTTCTCACATCTGTCTTGGGGATCTGAACCCAGGACCACTGATGAGAGGTAAGCGTCCTAATGCTGTGGGTGTCTCTCGAGTACTGTGGGTGTCTCTGGAGTGCTGTGGGTGTCTCGGGTGCTGTGGGTGTCTGGAGTGCTGTGGGTGTCTCTGGAGTGCTGTGGGTGTCTGGAGTGCTATGGGTGTCTCTGGGGTGCTGTGGGTGTCTGCTGGAGTGCTGTGGGTGTGGAGTGCTGTGGGTGTCTCTGGAGTGCTGTGGGTGTCTCTGGAGTGCTGTGGGTGTATCTGAGGTGCTGTGGGTGACTCTGAGGGTCCTGTGGATGGAGGTTTCTCTAGGGAAGGACTTCACCTATAACCTCCATTCACCTCTGTTCATGATTCCTGCCCTGACTTTGGTGTTTTAAGCTGGGGAACCGCTGCTAGGTCCTGTGTGTGTGTGTGTGTGTGTGAGAATGATGAAATTGTTGGTATTAAGGAATGCATTTTACAACCTTGATGACTGGCGAGGCTAAGTGCTTGCTTCCTCCCTTCCCTTCTCCCTCTTCCATCCCCTCTCCCTCCCCTTCCTGGCAGTCAAAGCAAGACAGACGTACCCAAGCAATGATAGGTTACATACGCCAGCCTTTGATGGTATCTTAAACAGCTATTCTGAGCAGGTCTATAAATTCATCGACTTAGTAAGAGGTAGTCTCCAGGTGGGTGTTGCTCTGATGGCCTTCCAGGTGCTGTCTGGTGGGAGGAGGAGGAGGAGGCTTGAAGGACGTGGTTATGCTTTGAGGAGGAGGAGGAGGAGGAGGAGGTGTGTGGGTTGAAGGTGTTTCTTGCATAGGAATAAACTGTTAATTGTTCTTCCTTCCCTACCTGGATGGAGAGCCTGGTTCAGTGTTTACAAAAGGCGCCTTGTTCTCGCTGTAACCCACAACTCCTTCCCCCACAACCTTGGCACGTGTTCTTCCATCCATCGTCGCGGTATATCTTAGTCCTTGGGTTCAGATCTTGGCTATTATGCCGTCACGGAGGGTCGAGGCAAACAACTGAGTGGAAGAATAACATACTCGTATGGTCTGTCATTAGGTTGCGCCATTTTTGTTGACTTGGTAACACTGGAGGTTGTGTAGGTTACTCCCAGAGGCTTGTTGGGGTGGTTGGTGGCAGCAGTAGTTGGTGTACTGTATAGACACACACAGATAACATACATACATACATACATACATACATACATACATACATACAGTAGAATCACATGAAACCTCTACAGTGTACTATTAAGGAGCGTGGTCACTACCTCTCTGGCTCTCCGTTACCTTCTCGTCCTGGTGCTGTTTTTCCGTAATTTTTGTTTTCGTCCGTTCATTTCGTTCTTTTCTCCGTCTGTTTTAGCGTTTCTCCGTTATTTTTTTCCTACTTCTCCGTCTGTTTTTCCGTGCGTGTCTCCTCCCTTTCTTTTCCTTCCGACGATGGGGTGATGTGCACAGTTTAAAAAAAATTATTAATTAGTTTGAGTACATGTGATATTTATGGTTAGGATCCGTGGTAGTAGTAGTAGTAGAAAGCCACGCTAAAAAAGTAGTAGTAGTAGCCGCAGTAACTCAATGGTGGGTAGATGGAGCACACTTAACACTAGTATTGTGACTCGTGGTAAAACCTGGGACATTACGTGTGTTCCTGTGGCCTCTGCGGCGGAAGCACAACACTGGTTCACCACTACTGTATATACTCCAGGTCTTCTGCGAATCCATGTCCAGCGTTCGAGACGGGAGAAACTTCGGAAGGAAAATTGTACAGCTTATCATTGGGCTGTTGAAGAGTTGTGTGTGTGTGTGAGCTAGCAGTTGGCAGCGATGCTATTCAAATGAAGTGACTGGCTAGTAATTATGTTGAAGGAATTTCCCTGTTTTTAGAGTGGGGGAGATAAGAGCGGGGAGCGTTGGTCTGTAATGCTAGGCAAGCGAGAGATGACACCCACACACACACCACCTGGACCATCACTTAATGCAGGTAATGATGGAGGTTGAGAGGGGCAGTTCCTTCATTAACTTACCTGTGTGTGTGTGTGTGTGTGTGGTGGCAGGTGTGACCAGGTGTTGGAGAGGTGAAACTGGTTCATACGTACATACATTAAATTTTATGTTTTTTTAGTTGAGATGAAGTTTGAGAATTTTTTAAAGACTTTGTGAGATTTAATAATAAGACTTTGAAGGTGTTGTAGCCAGTGTTTTCATCTATCTATCTATCTATCTATCTATCTATCTATCTAACAACAGGTGTAACGCCCCTCAAAAAATTCCCACCGGTTGACATTTAGTTGCGTTAGGCCACACTTTTGAAGAAATATCCCTCATGCGGGGGAGACAAAAACAGTACCCGTCAGGTCAGGAGAGGCGGATGTATAGTGTGTTATGGAGCGGATCACTTGAAGATTAGTCCCCTAGCTTATCTCACCTGTAGATTAGCCCCCCTACCGCTCTCCCTAACCTAACCTTTCAAGAACCCTGAGGCCTTTTAAGCACCCCGAACCCGAGACCTTTTAAGAACCCGAACCCGAGTCCTTTTAAGAACCCGAACCCGAGTCCTTTTAAGAACCCGAAGCCGAGACCTTTTAAGAACCCGAAGCCGAGACCTTTTAAGAACCCCGAGGCCATGTTCTTAAGTTGATCACCTTAACATCGTCTTGTTATTGACTCAGGTAAGGCTGCACCAATCATGTTATTATTAATGGCTTACCTTCCCTCTTAACCTCACCTGATATTTACCTGTCCAAGTCTTCAGGTGTACTTAGGTGAATGGACATTTTTCACTCGACTCTTGAGATAGTGAAATAGGTAGTGTTTTGTGATGGGTGAGTGTACGTGGAGGGTGGAGGAGTGTGTACTTGGAGGGTGGAGGGATGTGTACGTGGAGGGTGGGTGGAGGGGTGTGTACTTGGGGTAGAGGAGGGAGTGTACGTGGAGGGAAGGGAAGAATTATGCTACATCATCTGGTATTTTTTTGGCATTAAGAGACGTCTGTTGATTATATTGATGGCTACTTTGGCGGTGTTCCCCTTGATGCGTTCCTGCTCCCACTCTTAAATGGCTTTTAGTGTAGTTACTCTCTCTCTCTGTCTTTGGGGGTAGATATGGCGTTGTATATCTGAAACTAATAAGACTTCAAGTGGGCGTTGATTAAAGATTTCATGGTAAGGAGAGAGAGAGATGACGTGCGTGCTTGTTTCAAAAGTACATCTTAATTCTAGTTGTTTTTTATCTTATCTCACAAGTTCTGGGAGAATGTTATCACTTCACTGGAGACTTTCGCTAGAATGTCACCACATCCTCTGGGTCAAGTTAGGCGAACCTGTGGGCTGAAGCGCTCCCATGGCTCCAGGGAGGGTGGTATGCTTAGCGGGCGAACCTATGAGGACATTTAGTTGTGTTCACGTCTGTTTGAGGGATATACTGCCAGAGGTACTTATATCCTAACCTCAGTCTAGCGGTTACAACATCTTGTGGTCTTGTGATCTTGTTACTTGCTCCATATACATGTTTCAATTGGTACATGTCATCATGGTAAACAATGGATTGACTAGTGCCTGTTTGCGCTTGTCTGCTGCTTTTAATTCATCAAGTTATTTACTAATTACAGTTTTAAGGGTTCTCTTTTGACAGACCCAGATTGTATTAAACAGTGTCTTTGTTAGACGCGAGTTTGGCGAGGACATCAACTGTCATGTTCTTTGAGGCCTTAGAGACAATCGGGTGACACTTGAGTAGAGGGTGTCCAGGGTAAGTAGTGAAGATAAGGAGTCAGTGATGAGACTGTCTATGGCTGTGATTTCAATGTCTTATTGCTGTGAGTATTGCAAGTAATTCAGTTTGTAGCGTGGCACGCCCAGTTATTGAGTAACTTTTTTCTCTATTGTATTACCGTTAGGCTGAATCACAACGACAGCACTTCCATCCCTCCCACAGACGGTGTTAAGAGAGCCGTCAGTGTAGATGGTCTGTGTGATGTTATTATCAGTCTGTAAGTAAGTTAAGTATGTGTTCAAGAGCTTGAGGTGTGTTGGAGGTAAGGGCTTTGTGTGGTTCAGCCCTTTAGGCGGGTATGTCGGTATTGTGATATCGAAGGGATCTGTCCGCCAGGGTGGCAGGAAGCGCTGTTGTCTCAACTTTGTACAGGTGGTCTAGTCCAAACATCTTCATATGTGTAGCTGTAGTTTGAGACTCACCAGTCCCATGACTCATATATTCTAACTGCTGACTTATATTATTTTATGAGACTCAATTGCTGGTGTTAAATATTTTGTTTAGATTAGCGGTGGTAGTGATAATGGTTGGGGTAATGGTGGTGGTGGTGGTGGTAGGGATGATTGTGGTAGCGGGATGATGATGGTGGTGGTTGGGTGGTGATTGTGATACTGGTGATAGTAGAGGGATGGTGGTGGTTGGGTTGTGATGGTAGCAGATGATGATAGGTGGTGGTGGTAGGTGTTGGAAATGTTGCCTCTTTCCCTCGTTTGAATGCAAGCAAGCAACTCCTTATCTCGGAGGTGTGGGTGTGTGGGGTAGTGGGCAGGTTGTGTTGTGTTGTGTGTGTGACCACCACTCATGGTTCTCTCCCCACCACCACCTCTATCTCCACCACCACCACCAGCACTACTACCACCACCAACACTACCACCACCTCTATCTCCACCACTACCACCACCACCAACAACACTACCACCACCACCACCACCACCACCACCAACAACAACAACACCACCACCACCAACAACAACAACAACACTACCACCACCACCACCACCAACAACAACACTACCACCACCACCACCAACCACCTTCTACCACCACCACCACCACCACCCTACCACCACCACCACCAACAACACTACCACCACCACCACCACCACCACCTCTACCACCACCACCACCTCTACCACCACCACCACCTCTACCACCACCACCAGTATCAGGTGTCATTGCCAGGACCCGAGGTTGTGAAAGACTCATATGTTATAATGTTTTCGTTAACTGTTGATGACTAAAGTTACTTGTTGTTTAAAGGTCTCGTTATTCCCCTCCGTGTCGTAACATTCAATCAGTCAAACAGTCAGTAAGTCTGTCAGTTCTGTTCTGAAATTGATTGATACCAGAAAATAGGTAAAGTTACCAGTGTACGGTGATATAGGTGGGGTACTGTGCTCTCTCTCTCTCTCTCTCTCTCTCTCTCTCTCTCTCTCTCTCTCTCTCATGGGTCAGCCCCGGGGGATCATGCAGTCAGGCGCATTGCTACCTTACCCTCCCTCATGCACTCTGTTACTTTCCGCACATCATGTGCAATTACACGCACGCACTCATGCACACGGACGACTTGACACATGGTACATACGCATGAACATAAACACACATTTGTATGCATACACGCACACGTATACACACTTACATATGTGTACACGCGCGGCGTTATGCACAAAGGGTAGTGGGCCGATTATAAACACACACACACACACACGCAAACAAACAAACAAACAAACAAACAAACAAACAAACGCCTACACATGCATACACACGCTCACATGCAGTCCCACTTGCAAGCACATACGGGGGTGGTGGGTCGGTTACACACACTCACACATGCACACACACAAACGCACGCACACTGACAGGAAATGCCAGGCAGTCCAGAGGTTGGCATGCAGGTACCTCGACCACACACCTCCACTTGTTGCATTGCCCCCCACCCCCTCACCCACCCACCCCACCCCACCACCTCCACTCACCCACCCACCCACCCATCCATCCCGGCCCTCCTCCCCATGGGTCACGGATTCACCAGCCGTGGTTGGTGTGGGTGGGTAGTAGTAGTGGTGGTGAGTGAAATAGTGGTGATAGTGAGGAGACTGGTGGGTGGTAGTAGTGGTGGCGGGGTGGTAGTAGTGGTGGCGGGGTGGTAGTAGTGGTGGCGGGGTGGTGATGGATAACATTTATGCAGTCGATTAGTTTCTGTAAATAATGATCACTAGCGGGGGGAGGGAGGGAAGAGAGGAGAAAATAGTGAAAGAAAAGTAAGAGGAGGAGGTAGTAGAAGAGGAGGAGGATGAGTAGTTGGAAGGGGAGAAGGAGGATGTAGAGTAGGAGGAGGAAAAAGAAGAAGAGGGGGACGTTAGGTTGGTTCGTGTTATCGGCTGACATCTTGAGAGTCGTCGCCGCAAGAATCTCTTAGCGTCATGATGCCGCACACACACCAACCAATCATAGCCTGGCTGACGGTCTCTCTCTAGCCGCATCTACCTGAAGAGTGGTGTTGGGGTTGTGTTGTTGGTGTTAATTTATGAACATAAGAATGAAGGAAACTGCAGCGGGCCTTTTGGTCCATACCGGGCAGTCCCGTTTACACCCAACCCCTATCGCTCATATATCCACCCAACCTGTGTTTGAAGTTACCCAGCGTGTTCGAGTTAATGATGATGTTTGGTAACTTGTTCCGTTCATCCACTACTCTATTTCCAAAGCAATGTTTACCTATCTCGCTGTGTTGGGGGCCACATCACCTGTCTCTCCTCCAAATCAATACAAAGGTGTAGAAGACGTACGGTTACCTGTGTGTGTGTGTGTGTGTGTGTGTGTGTGTCCCAACAAACATCGCGATCATCCTTGACGCCACCAGCCCCCTCTTACCTGTCATAACAATACTATCCTGTGTGTCTGTTGCTTTGTCACCCAGTTTAATATTCGCAGTTTCTCCCTTTGTGCTTTCCATCTTCTTCTTCTTCTTCCTCCTCCCAGTACATATCACCACCACCACCTACTTTCTCTCCTCCTAACCCCTTTGTTTATCACGTCGCCTCATCACTCCCTGGCCTCGTCTACCTTGTGATTGTGTCTAGGAGAGAGAGAGAGAGAGAGAGAGAGCTCTGATAACCTCGTCTTAACATTAGTAACTGTCGTGGTCTTAACAGTAACATCTCCACCCATTGTTTACATCGGGGTCAGTATTGATGGTCGTGTGTTTGTTTACATTCAACAGCTGTTGATTGTTGAAGTGGGTTTATTATTGTTTCTTGTTTATAAATTGAGTCATTATAGTGTGTGTGTGTGTGTGTGTGTGTGTGTGTGTGTGTGTGTGTGTGTGTGTGTGTGTGAGAATGTGTGGATTACCTGATGAATAGCCTAATCTAATCTAACTTAACCTAACCTAATCAAGTGAGAATCTTGATAGAGTTATTATTTTTTGAACGTTTTATCGTTAGTTTAACTCGACTAGTTTTATACCTTCACTATAACAAGAATGAACCTCACTGCAACACACGACAAACAAAGAGACAGACGTTGGCCTGTGTGTGTGTGTGTGTGTGTGTGTGTGTGTGTGTGTGTGTGTGTGTGTGTGTGTTTCTGTCTTTGTGTGTGGGGAGATCAAGGCCTAATATATACGGAAAACTGAAACATAGAGAGAGAGAGAGAGAGAGAGAGAGAGAGGACATCCTATTTATTGTTTACAAGTTTTGAATGGTAAACAAAGCTCTTACATTACAGAGTATTAGGTTTTATATCTTGAAGTGTAAGTAATAAGAGTGCAGAGGTCTTAACGCCCTGTATCGTGCACTAGTCAGGCCGCACCTCGATTATGCTGTTCAGTTCTGGTGCCCCTATTATAGAATGGATATCAATTCACTGGAGTCGGTGCAGCGAAGAATGACGAAAATGATTCCGGGACTTAGAAACCTTCCATATCAGGATAGGTTAAAGAAACTAAACTTGCATTCCCTAGAAAGACGAAGAGTGCGGGGAGATATAATAGAAGTATTTAAGTGGGTGAAAGGAATCAACAAAGGAGATATAGATAAAGTTCTTATAATATCCGAGCAGGATAGGACTCGGAGCAACGGATTTAATTGATAAGTTTAGGTTTAGGAGGGAGATAGGAAGGAACTGGTTCACAAATAGGGTGGTGGACGAGTGGAACAAGCTTAGCAACTTTGTAGTAAGTGCTGGAATGCTGGAAAGTTTTAAAAGGAGGCTAGATAGATTCATGGATGATAGAGAGTGGTAGTAACTCTCGACAGGAGCTGCCATGCACAGGCCAACCGGCCTATTGCAGACTCCTTATTTTCTTATAGACGGAGGAAAATGACCCTTGAGACTACTGAAGGAAAAGGGATGGGAAGGAGGAGAGGGAGGGAGTGTAGACGTTCAAAGCTCTCTCCCTCCTCCTCCATGGCTTTCTCAACCTAACCTAACGTACCCTACCTAACCCAGCCTGCCTTCCCCCAGCCTGCCTTCCCCAGCCTACCTCCCTCAGCCTGCCTTCCCCCAGCCTGCCTACCCCCAGCCTGCCTACCCCCAGCCTGCCTTCCCCCAGCCTGCCTTCCCCAGCCTACCTCTCTCAGCCTCATACCATTAGCGCCTCCCCTTCTCTTCACACCTCGTCTCACTCAGCTGACCTCTGCATATTTGTGGAACATCTGAAGATTAAACCTCCAGCTTATTCCACCTTGACGCTACCTGGGATGGTTAGGTTAGCGGTGCCTTAGGATAGGTTAAGCTTGGTTAGGTTAGGCTTAAGCTTGGTTAGCGTGAAGTTAGTTTGAATTAACTTAGGTTAGCGTTCAGTTAGGTTAAGTTAAACTAGCGGTAGAGTTTTTAATCCGGTGAAATAAACTAGGGCGTATAATCTTCAGGTAAGGTCAGGTTATAATTAGGTTACCTATAGATTAGGTCAGTATTAGGGTGTATTTAATCATGGGGTGAAATAACCTAGGGTGTCTATTCTTCAGGTCATCCGTTTCTCTCCCCCAGGGTGTTTGTGTTTACTACATTACTGTTTGTTGATGTAGGGAAAAGTTAGAGACCTGACACAACTTAGGGTGATCCGTGTGTGTGTGTGTGTGTGTGTGTGTGTCCCGTTATCTTAGGGACTTTCTGCACCTATTATTATGTCTCTACCTGTATTTGTACTTGTTTCTTTACCTGTACTTGTTAGTTGTGTCCTTACCTGTGTACCTGTTGCTCTCTGTATCTACACACACACACACACACACACACACACACACACACACACACACACACACACACACACACTTACAGAGGTTCGTGGTGCGTGACGGTCTTGTTTTCTTGCGACACATGGCAACAGGTCAATGTGGACGGTGACGTAGTGATGACGTTGTGTAAGGGGGGAGGGCGTAGCTCTGATGTCACCCATTGCGTCATTGATGGGGGTGAAGCAGCTAGGAGAGGAAGGTAAGGTAAGGCGCGTATAAACAAGGGATGGCATAGGCCCTATGCCATAGGGTATCGTTATGAGCTATGCCTCGTACCCCGTGCCCCGTACCCCGTTCCCCGTACCCCGTTCCCCGTCCTACGTGCCCCGTAGCATTAGGTAAACTTGGAAGAAACGGAAATACACTTAAAGGAATAAGACAAGACTAGACGAGAGGTAAACAAGTGTGAGGCATAGAAAGACATGCAGACATAACTAAGGAAAACACGTAGACAGAAACAGGGACAGGTTGTGAGGAGTGTTACAGGATACAGATAAGTACATATGATATTTATAGTCCACCACTTTAGTTATGACTCTGGTGTCTGTCTGTCTGTCTGTCTGTCTGTCTGTCGATGCAATAGTCGGTAATAAATACAAGGTCACACCCCCCCCCCCACATTACACCATTTCCCTCCTTCCTCTCCACATGTGGCCGGTACTTACCCACCCGACTGATGACCGGCCTGACCTCCGGTACTCCCGCGAAAGATGCCGGATGTAGTGAAAGTATAGTGTGATTTCCGATCGCTGTATATCCGGCTGACGTAAAGAATACTCGGTCAAGGTTGGTGTGGTTGTGTTCTGAGCGAGGTCAACAGTAGTGTTCTGGGGTCAATAGTGTGGTGGAGGGGATGTGGTTGGGGGGGTTGTGGTGGTGGAGGGAATGTAGTGGTGGTGAGGAGATTGTGGATTTGGTCGGGGTGGTTAGGGTGTGGTTGGTGGTGGAGGGGTGTTGTTGGTGGGGGTGTGGTGAAGGTGGAGGGTGTTGGGGGAAGGTGGAGGGGATGTTGTTGGTGGGGGTGGGGGAAGGTGGGGGTGGGGGGTTATGGAGGGTACACCAAGGCCATCATCATCTGTCATAGCGATTGTGTTGAGGGTCAGTCCGTGGTGCTTCTCTTTGACTCATAACAGCAATAAATGTTGGTAACTGCTGCTAATGTCGTGTCGTGGGTGTACGTTTTCTAAACAAATCGGACGTACGGACGTGTTTTGGTTCGATATCTGTTCGTTAGCGGATGTCAGAATGTTCAAGGTGTCTGAAAACGTTTGACCGGAGTGTGAACTGTACGAACGAGTGTGGCCCAGTTACATGTTGTCCGTCATTGCCAACAGTGATGCGTAACAACGATCATAGAATACCCAAGAGGAATTAGTGGTGACATGGGTGATGGCTTGACACGTGTGGGTGCCAGGTGTCGTATGGAGTTCGTGGTCGGCAGGTACCACATGGTATCGACGGGAGGTGGTGGTGGTGTCACGTGTCAGAAGCGAGTGCAGGAGGTGAACGACTGGTGGCAAGGGTACTGCTATCGGACCCAGGTCTTCTTGTGTGGGGTATGTATTACGGTCTCTCTCTCTCTGGTAACACACAGGAACATACACTTAATAATAATAATAATGATTGTTATAAGGAAGACACCCGTTAGTATTGACCACCACTCTACAGTCAGTCCAGTACACATCCGAGAGCTGAGTCAGTGATTGTAATGGTGATGTCATTTGGTCTGTTACCTCAGTCCTCCAAACTGACTCACACCTCTCTTCCTCCTTACCCTCCCTCCCTCTCCCCCCCTCTCCTCCCTCCTCCCTCTCTCTCCTCCCTCTCCCTCTCCCCTCTCCTCCCTCCCTCCCTTCCCTCCTCCTCCCTCCCTCCTCCCTCCTCCTCTCCTCCTCCCTCCCTCCTCTCTCCCTAGCCAAACTTTTCCCCCTCAGGCAAATTTCTTATGTGTAATAATTTTCAACCAAGGAAGTATCCATTCGGCTTTTCTCGGCTTCCTGTTTTGGGTGCACTTACCGGCTTTACACGTCTCGGCTTTTCACGTCTTGTTGTTGTTGGTTGTTGTTATTATTGTTGTTATTATTATGTAAGTGTTATGTTATTATTATTATTATTATTATTATTATTATTATTATTATTATTATTATTATTATTATCTTCCTTCCCTTCTTCCTCCTCCTGATTCTCTTCTTCCTCTTTCCTTCTTCCTCTTCCTTCTTCTTCCACCTTTTCCTTCTTCCTCCTCTTCCTCTTCCAGCCCACGCATATAACTTCTTTCTCTTGATTACTGAGGTGAGTCAGCGTGGGCACGACCCGGAACTAGCTGTGGTCTCGTTATGGTGTTGAGTGAGTCAAGTATTTCCAGGTTGTGTTGCTGGTGGCGGTGGCGCTTCCTTCCACCCTCCCCTATCCTCTTCCCCTTCTCCTCCCTTCCCTTCCCCCCCACCAGATGTAGTACACGTCATTCATATTGTTACGGTTCTGCGTCCTGACAGTTCATGCATAACAGTTGCGTCACGCTTGCGTCACCTAACGTAACCTAACCAAGCATAACATGATTGATTCTAACCTAGTCGAATTTAACCTAATCTAGACACACACACACACACACACACACACACACACACACACACACACACACACACACACACACACACACTTGAGGTTCCATTCATAACATAACCTATCAATGAATTTTATCTATAAGGACTAATAAAACATCTTCCTTCCTTCCTTCCTTCCTTCCTTCCTTCCTTCCTTCCTTCCTTCCTTCCTTCCTTCCTTATACCCACTCACCTGTTATTGCTGTTCCCCCTATCACCATCTTTATCATCTTTCTTTGTCTCCTTTTATTCTCTCTGTGTATATTTAACCTTTTATCAGCTTTATCACGTGTGTCTATTGTTCCTTGTTCTGTCTTTTGTTTCTTTGTTGTGTTTGTCGTTCTCTTTTATCAGGTTTTCTTTGTTTTCTGTTTTATTGTTAGTTTCATCTTCGTTTTTGTTTTTTAGTTGATGATGTTTGGTGTGTTGACGGTGGGGGGTGTAGAGTGTGTTGGTGGTGGGGAGGGTGGGTGTAGTGTGTTGGTGGTGGGAGGGGTGTAGGGTGTGTTGGTGTGTTGACGGTGGGGTGTAGAGTGTTGGTGGTGGGGAGGGGTGTAGGGTGTGTTGACGGTGGGGGGTGTAGAGTGTGTTGGTGGTGGGGAGGAAGGAGGGGTGTAGGGTGTGTTGGTGATGGGGGTGTAGGGTAGGGTGTGTTGGTGGGTGTATTAAGAGCATTTCCTGTTGAAAATACTGAAAGAAGATCTCATTCATCGTAGTTAAAGGTCAGGCCACGCACTCTGTAAACAAACCAACACGGAATTAATTGACCCATTCCTGTTTACATAGTTAATGATATTTTTGTTTGTGTGTGTGTTTACAAAATAGACGGGTCGTTTTTTTAGACCGTGGTGGTCGTATGTACTGAGGTGGTCGTATGTACTGAGGTGGTCGTATGTACTGAGGTGGTCGTGTTTACATATTTACTCCTTATTCTTTGTTTACTTCTTGCCTCTTCTCTTGTCTTCTCATCTCTCTCTTCTCCTTTATTCTCCCTCCTTGAATCCACTTTATCATCTTTACCTTGTTCCCTCCACCTGTTCCTCTACCTTGAGTCCTCCACCTAGGGCGTTCCACCGTCTATCTCCACCTGCAGTGTTCTATTGTTCAACTAAAGTGATTACCTGTTCCTTAATTGGTAGGTGAGGGGCTGGCTACATCACCTGACTTTAAATATTACCTTCATTATTTACGTCCAAATTGCTTTTTTTAATATTTGTTTTGGGTCCTTTTGTTATTGTTGTTTATTTATCTAACCTTTATTTTATTTTCTTCTTCTTCTTCTTTCTATTTTAGTGCTATATATATCTGTCTATCTATCTATCTATCTATCTATCTCTTGTCTTCTTCCTCCTCCTCTTCCTCCTCTTCCTCCTCTTCCTCCTCTTCCTCCTATCTTCATTCTCATTCCTCTCATCATTTCCTTTCATCTCTCTCTCTCTCTCTCCCTTTGTGTGGGGGGGATGTGAAGGTGTGGTAAAGGGAGAGTAGGGTGGGTGAGGGTGTGGTGGGCGGAGAGGAGGTATGGTAAAGTGTGTGATGGGCGGAAGATGGGATGAGTGTGTGTGAGGGTGTGTGGTGGGTGGTGGTGAGTAACTGTGACGTCATTCTCGGCGTCACACTTTTCCTACTGAGAATGGTGACGTCACTGGTCTGTTTTGCTTGGTGATTTTCGTCTATTTGGTCATTACTGGCAGGGTTAAATTAGGTTAGGGTGGGTCGTTGTGCTGTGAGGGTGGGTCGTCGTGCTGTGAGGGTGGGTCGTTGTTGTGCTGCTGTGGGTGTCGTCGTGCTGTGAGGGTGGGTGGTCGTGCTGCTGTGAGGGTGGTCGTTGTGCTGTTAGGGTGGGTCGTCGTGATGTTAGGGTGGGTGGTCGTGCTGTGAGGTGGGTCGTCGTGCTGTGAGGGTGGGGTTGGTCGTGTCGTCGAGGGTGGGTCGTCGTGTTGGTGGGTCGTGATGTTAGGGTGGGTCGTTGTGCTGTGAGGGTGGGTCGTCGTGCTGTGAGGGTGGGTGGTCGTGCTGTGAGGGTGGGTCGTGCTGTATGGGTGGGTCAGGCTAAGATGGGGTCTCGTCAACACAATAAGCTAGATTAATGGTCACTTGTCGTCATTCACACTGCATCATTCATTACGTCACTCGCGCGTTTGTGGTCATTTATTCTGTGACCCGAGGCATTCATGTTCGTATGTCGGGGATCTGGGTCAGCCGAGGTCATTTAATTTCCCATACGTGTCCCGGGTCAAGTCAAGGTCACTTATTAACTTGTTTTTGAAGTGATTTTGGGTCAGTTTAGGTCCGTGTGTGTGTGTGTGTGTGTGTGTGTGTGTGTGTGTGTGTGTGTGTGTTTTCTATAGGGGGATGGGTTTATCTTCTCATCCGCCTCTTTTTCTCTTCTTCCTCTTCTTATCTTTATCTTTTTCTCCTCCTCCTTCTCCTGTCCTCCTCGTCTCCTCCTTCTCCTGTCCTCCTCCTCTCCTCTTCCTTCTCCTGTCCTCCTCTCCTCCTGTCCTCCTCCTCTCCCCAAACCTAACCAATAATAAAGCGTCACTCCTTCACTTCAGGGTCAATTGATTTAAAACATAACAGACTTGTTCCTTAGTTCACCACGCCCGCAGACCTGTTCACCACGCCCACAGACCTGTTCACCACGCCTATAGACCTGTTCACCACGCCCACAGAACTTATGTGTGTCTCTAGTCATTTGATGTTGACCCTCTTAAGGACTTTATTGGGGTCAGAGGTCACGAGATTTACTTGTTGGTCGACTCGAGACAAGTTAGGAAGCTAGTTAACAAGAGAGATATATTACTCACACACACACACACACACATACACAATCTCTCTCTCTCTCTCTCTCTCTCTCTCTCTCTCTCTCTCTCTCTCTCTCTCTCTCTCTCTCTCTAAAATCCTTCGTAAAGATATTTTTTGAGCGTGTACCTTGTTATAAGCCTAGGTAATGGTGTGTGTGTGTGTGTCTGTCTGTCTCTGTCTGTCTGCCTGTCTGTGTGCACTGTGGGATGTGTGCGTTTAGTCATTATTTAGAGGAAGGTTATTTACATACACGTACACACCATGACTCATTAAGATGTATTTCTTGTTTTCCTCGTGATTGTGTGGCTGAAGAGGTTAGGTTAGGTCAGGGTAGGTTAGGTTAGGTTAGGTTAGGTTAGTAAAGTGATGAAGTGTTAGTCATCCGGTCTTGTCACAGGAAGTACTGCCCCTCCTCTCTCTCTCTCTCTCTCTCTCTCTCTCTCTCTCTCTCTCTCTCTCTCTCTCCTACAAATCTCACATCATTTACCTCAACGTCTTCTCCGCCATTATCCTCACTGTCACACCTTGCCACCACCAGTCTACTAACTTCTTTGGATGTTATTATTCCCTGAGTATTATCTGGTTAAAGCGTGAAGACTCTCAGGTCATGGCGGGAGGAGGGCGTCTAGCTTGTGTGGTGCCCCCCTCCCCGCCGCCGGAGGTCTTGGCTGACGCGCCCGCATAAATTAACATTACCCGCGTCTCTCCTCACTGTTTTTTGTCACCGTTTTCATGGATGTGACGCTAAATGTACGTCACTGTGTCGCTACCAACAGGATGGGGGTGTGAGGTGAATTATCATAATTACGGGGGTTTTCTCGGATTTGTTTATTTATTATGTGTGTGTCGTGGTGGGGCGCTGGTCGTAAAGTTCACCCCCGCATCATGTCTCTCTCTCTCTCTCCGTGCTTCAACATTTCGATACAACGGATTGCTCAAGGGTGACTCGAGGATCTATAAGGGGCTTGACCTATTGTTTGAGGTGTATAATGATTCACGCTGGTATAGTGATATGAAGTAGCTCTCAGGGGGTGATTCTTCGGGGGGACAAAACATAAGAAAATAAGGAGTCTGCAATAGGCCGGTTGGCCTGTGCATGGCAGCTCTTGTCGAGAGTTACTACCACTCTCTATCATCCATGAATCTATCTAGCCTCCTTTTGAAACTTTCCAGCGTTCCAGCACTTACTACAAAGTTGCTAAGCTTGTTCCACTCGTCCACCACCCTATTTGTGAACCATTTTTTTCCTATCTCCCTCCTAAACCTAAACTTATCCAACTTGAATCCGTTGCTCCGAGTCCTATCCTGCTCGGATATTATAAGAACTTTATCTATATCGCCTTTATTGATTCCTTTCGCCCACTTAAATACTTCTATCATATCTCCCCGCACTCTTCGTCTTTCTAGGGAATGCAAGTTTAGTTTCTTTAACCTATCTTGATATGGAAGGTTTCTAAGTCCCGGAATTATTTTCGTCATTTTTCGCTGCACCGACTCTAGTGAATTGATATCCATTCTGTAATAAGGGCACCAGAACTGAACAGCATAATCGAGGTGCGGCCTGACTAGCGCACGATATAAGGGGTGGGGGGGGGCAAGTGTGGGTACTACTCCAAGGGCGACTTGAGGACAGCCAGATTAGAGAGGTGACCGCAGGACCCGTGACTCACTAGTAAACAATACCTCGGGAGGATTATGTGGGCATCGTGGTGACGTGAAGCTCCTGTCATCCTTCTCTCTCTTGGTGGTCTCCCCCTCCTTCACCCCTCCCCACAGTGCCACCCACCACCATCACCTCCCTCACCCCTACAGTACTCGCTCCCTCACCCTTACAAGTTACAATGCCGCCCACCACAACTACCTACACCTCCCATACATTACCATCCTCTAACACCAACCCCCCCCCACACACACACACACACCGAGTGTTGCTCCACCCACCACCTGCCTCACCGCCCGCTGTGCTTGAGTCAACCCAGACCCATCCATCCTGGCCTTAATAATCCTTCATAAACGGGTAATGGGGGCGGCGCAGGTAAAGACTCCTTCACGTAGTGGCTCCTTCAGATAGAAGCTCCGCTGAGTAGTGGCTCCTTCAGATAGAGGCTCCTCTGGGTAGTGGCTTCTCCAGGTAAAACTAAGGACGTGGGGGGGGGGGTGGCTGAGCCTTCATCACCTCCAGGTCACACCTCGCTGACTCCTGTGTTAAGAGGGTGGCGGCCACTACCACTTAATCACTCCACTAGCTATCAGGAGCGTTAATGAGCGATTACCTGAGATATGCTCCTCGGTCAGTCATGAATCATCACCTTCTCCCGTCTCTACCACTGTCTTCACGTTCATCAGTCATCACGTTCATCAGTTTTTCCGTTCATCGGTCTTCACGTTCATCGGTCTTCACGTTCATCGGTCTTCACGTTCACCAGTCTTTCCGTTCATCAGTCTTTCCGTTCATTGGTCTTCACGTTCATCGGTCTTCACGCTTATCAGTCTTCACGTTCACCAGTCTTTCCGTTCATCAGTCTTTCCGTTCATTGGTCTTCACGTTCATCGGTCTTCACGCTTATCAGTCTTCACGTCCATCAGTCTTCACGTTCATTAGTCAACTGTCGCGTAATGTCTCCTTTAACGTGAACTAATACCAGTTTTTAATGTAATAATTTCCTTCGATGTAATGGTGATTTAGTGTAATGATTCCCTTGTGTGTTATGGTAATTTTTAAATGTAATTCTTCCCGTAATTGGTGGTGGTGGTGGTAGTGATGGTGGTGGTGGAGGAGGGTGCAGCTGAGTCGTGACGGCGGACCTCGTAATGAAACAATGGCCAATAGAGGTCTTTGTACCGTCTTCCTCCTCCTCCTCCTCCTACTACTACTACTAATCGTCTTTCCTTTCCTATCCATCCTTTTCTTCCTTCTGTATATCCTCCTCCTTTTGCTCCTCCTCTTCCTTCTCCTGTTGCTCTTCTTCCTTCTCCTCGTTGTCTCAGTGGTATATACTCAACAGGTCACTGACGCCACCACCCACCTGTAGCTATGATGGATCTTGGTGAAATTACCTGTTTTATAAGAGGGCTATAGCTTATACTGGGTTCATAGGGGACGTGTGTGTGTGTGTGTGTGTGGTAGATAAGGATCGCGGTAATGGTAGATAATTAAGAGTCATTAGTATCGGCTATAATCTGTACACGAATTCTTGGGCTACCTTGGGGGCACTACACGGGGAGGCAGTGTAGGGGCGGGAATCACTCGTTGTCAACTTATGATGGATCTTCGTCACGTTTCCACGCCTTTTATGGTCACCACTCCTGGGGGGGGTGAGAGACGGGGCCTAAAGGTTTGTGTTCTGAGTTCCAATGACTGGTTGTATACGCCCGTTCTCCTCTCTCAAGTCCCATATATTATAACATGGTACCTGTAGTTATGTTGCGTCGAGAAATGATTTATTCTTCCTATATCTCACCATCAGGGAGGTAGAGAATGGTAACCCTGGTAGTTGTTGCGTGCAAATAAAGCTCCAGCTGTATTTGTTTGGCTCCAGCTGTATTTGTTTGGCTCCAGCTGTATTTGTTTGCCTCCAGCTGTATTTGTTTGTATTATCGTAGATTACGTCATATACAAACGCCTGCATGATTTTCCTTCCGCCGCCGCTGCTGCTGTTCCTGGAGTTGTTAGCTGCCCCGAGGAAATAGTAATGCATTTTTACCATTTTTTTTATTATTTAGTATCTCTAATTAGTCTTCACTTTTATTAGTCTTCACGCTCGTCATTCTTCACGTTCATAAGTATAGTGTTAGTACAGAAGAAAACTTGGAGTGTGTGTGTGTGTGTGTGATACGACTCTACAGGTGTACTAATTACTGCCTCTCCTCCTCCAGGTACGTAACAAGGAGGACTCCACGTCGCCAACCGAGGAACGGCGTCCCTCTAGCGCTGGCGGCTCACCTGCCTACCTGGCCACCCCCTCACCTCACGCCCAGGTACTCTCTCTCTCTCTCTCTCTCTCTCTCTCTCTCTTTTCTTACGTCACGTAGGGTACTGAAAATATCATGAAGACTAGTGAATCGTGCACCCTGTTATTATTATTATTATTATTATTATTATTATTATTATTATTATTTTAGTAAGGTTTTATCCTGAAGCTTTTATTCCTTTATTTTATCTGACTGTTTCCTCTTTACTGTCACATTATCTGTCTCTCTCCCGTCTTTATTATCTTCTCTGTTGTTAACTTAGTCGTAAATTAGAGCTCTTGCGTGTGTCGTAATGTTCCGTCTTTACTTTTGTGTGTTCTGTGAGTGACTTAATTATTATTGTTCTTATTAGTTTTATTGTTAGAGTTTGTTGTTGTAGGTCTGTTGTTATTATTATTATTATTATTATTATTATTATTATTATTATTATTATTATTATTATTATTATTATTTAGCTCCAGTGTTGAGTAGCGTGAGAACCAGACCAAGATTCACGTCCTCTTGGTGTGCACTTGTGTAAACTGTCCGTGTGTGTGTGTGTGTGTGTGTGTGTGTGTGTGTGTAAGTGTGTGTGTGTGTGTGTAAGTGCAAGTGTGTGTGTGTGTGTGTGTGTGTGTGTGTGTGTGTGTGTGTGTGTGTGTGTGTGTGTGTGTGTGTGTGTGTGTGTGTAAGTGCAAGTGTGTGTGTGTGTGTGTGTGTGTGTGTGTGTGTGTGTGTGTGTGTGTGTGTGTGTGTGTGTGTGTGTGTGTGTGTGTGTGTGTGTAGTGTGTGCAAGTGTGTGTGTGTGTGTGTGTGTGTGCAAGTGTGTGTGTGTGTGTGTGTGTGTGTGTGTGTGTGTGTGTGTGTGTGTGTGTGTGTGTGTGTGTGTGTGTGTAGTGCAAGTGTGTGTGTGTGTGTGTGTGTGTGTGTGTGTGTGTGTGTGTGTGTGTGTGTGTGTGTGTGTGTGTGTGTGTGTGTGTGTGTGTGTTTTAAGCCAATTCCCCAAGTGTATTTGAACAATCTGTATTTACTGTTTTCCTACCTGGATATAATTATCAGTAGGAACACCTGACTTAACACATTGACACTACATTAGCATATTAACACCTCGATAACAGCAGGTAAAAGGTGTGTGGGGGAATACATCACCAACACTGTAAAAAAAACACTCGGCACTTGTTATCTCAATAGCCACGTAGACAATGCAAACACCGAATCAGACTTGTTTTCGTGTTTACTTTACCGCGAGGAGCAAGTGCGGTATCGGGTTTCAGAGGGCTTCATACACCTGCTGGGGGAGGAGGTGTGGTAATCACAGTCAGACGCCCTCCCAAATTAGTGACATTAAACGCTTGTTGCGAGATAAGGTTATCAGCGGCGCTTCCCGTATTGTGTTTGTTTGGTGTGGCGAGGTGGTTGGTTCCTGGAGGGACGGGTATAGGATTGGGAGCGGAGGGGAGGATGTACCGACGGAGGGGGGAGGGGAGGTGTACCGACGGGGAGGGTGTATCGGAGGGGAAGGTGTGAAACGGGGAGGGTGCGAGGGTGTACGGAGGAGGTGTGTGGAGGGAGGGGTATCGACCGAGGGAGGGTGTACCGGAGGGGAGGGGTGTACCGAGGGAGGATGTGTACCGGGGAGGGGGTGTACCGAGGGGAGGTGTACCGGAGGGGAGGTGTACCGTCGAGGAGATACACAGTACATCGCTTCTAGTGAGGGAGAACATTTTAACCGAAGTGTATATGAGAATCTTGCAGGGTCTTGTGTTGCAATATGGAGACTTAAGATAACACTGCAACATCTGCCATACTGTTGACCTTTGTGCTTACCCTCATGCCCTCAACCTGTGACCTGACCCCCACACAGCACACACGGATCACCTGAACATTATCTATCCTAGGGGTGTTGAAGTTAAAGTTAGGATTGGATAGTTTAGGTTAAGGTAGGTTAGTTTAGGGTAGATTAAATTAACGTTAAGGGTTTGTTAATCTTAAGACAATCTCATAATATAAATAAAATTCCCTGAATATGGTATTTTAGACTAAGAAAATTCCCTAGATGTGGGGTTTTGGTTGGGGGAAAACAGCTCTCGGACGTTTAGCGAGGTCACTTGATACTCAGGGCGAGCCAGCGAGACAGGAAGACCCCCTGTTGAGTACCTGCCAGATACAACACTTGGCAGGAATATAAACACAATCTCTCTCTCTCAGATGCATAAACATTCATCACACGCTGACTCAATCCTGCGCCATCCAGAACTAAAGAGCCGGAGTGTAAACGATTCTGGTGGGGGCGTCATTGAACCCTGGAAACGACGACCCCCTGTACTGCCTCCCCTCCTACAGGTGATATATAAACAGGTCATGGCTGCCACCTCCCCAGCAGTAGGAATTTTATTTGGATTTATATAACTGAAAGGACGATTTTTGTTTTCTTGTTTCGGAAAGTTGGATGAAATCTTGAATATAAGACACTAAGCTTCAAATAAAACCAGATATTTTTTTTTCGTGCGGTTAAACGAGGAGGTCTTGGGTATCTAAATGTCTCTGGGCGTCAAATAAAGACCTGAGAGTGTTAAGACTTTTTTTTACTTCCTCGCGCATCACAACAACAACAACAAGGTCTTGCGTATCTAAACGACCTGGAGTGTCTAATAAGACCTAAGAGGAATGACTCGTCTCCTAAGAGGGGTGGAAGGGACACACACACACACACACACACACACACACACACACACACACACACACATACACACCACTTGCTTGAAGGAACGACTGAATTTTAAAGGAATTTAAAATTCAGTAGGAATTTCAGGAGGTGGATGATAACACACCTTATGAGTATAATTTCGTTAGGTTAGGTTAGGATAGGTTTGGTTAGGTTAGGTTAGCGTAAGGATATTTTAATTACCAGGTGAACTAAGCTGGGATTTCTAATTGTCATGAAACCCCACAGGTGTGTCTTACCTGACGAGACATAAGAAGAAAGGAAGTAATTACGACCTTAAGTAAAGTCAAGGTGTAACTCATAGCTACAACACCACAAAGAGGACGAGTTAATATGAGTATTGAGAGGGGAGGAAAGAAGGCGTACCTGCAACCTGGAGGAGTGGCTGAAGGTGCATCGTTGAGGTGTAGTTTAGTGTGGTAGTTCTCCCAGCTTCGCCTGCTATATATGGTGGGTCGTTACCTGGTGGAGGACCTCGTCAGATAACACACACAAAAACGGGGCACCGCCAGACACACTTATCTCCTCCGGGGGGTGGCTCTGGTCCTTCTGATATCACCTTCCTCAGGTTTATTGTCCAGGGGGGTGGTTTATGTTGGAGTCAAGTACTGTAAGGGGTCCGTGTGTGTGTGTGTGTGTGTGTGTGTGTGTGTGTGTGTCAGGTAATCCATACATAGGTATAGACAGAGGGAAGACCACCACGAGGGCTGCACCTGCCACCATCTACCCCGGCAGGAGGAGAACACAGGAAGGGTCGTGTTTCACTCTCTTGACCTTGGGGAGGGATATCCGAGAGACGCCCACCTGTTGTTCCTAGCTGTGTGGGTCCTGTAGAGTGTTCGTGGGTTGGTCATGGGTGGAGAGCATTAAC
This sequence comes from Homarus americanus, assembly GCF_018991925.1. Classification (NCBI taxonomy): domain Eukaryota; kingdom Metazoa; phylum Arthropoda; class Malacostraca; order Decapoda; family Nephropidae; genus Homarus; species Homarus americanus. The sequence goes on along the minus strand of NW_024714177.1, from coordinate 1,650,468 downwards.
CCCTGAGTACGATGGCATAACCTCTTGAGTACGATGACTTAACCCCTCAAGATCCACCTTTCTTAACTTGATTGGTGGATGTTTTGGCACACAGGGATCACGTGAAGATTAGACACCCCAGCTTATTTCACCCAAACATTAACCTAACCTAATCTAACTTAACCTAACCAAACTGAATCAAAATGGAACCTAATCAAATTGAACCAAACCTAATCTAACTTAACCTAACTCGCCCCAGATAGCGTTAGGGTGCTTAATCCTCAGGTAAAATAAGCTAGGATGCCTAATGTTCAAGTGATTCTATTATTTCAAGATGCATGTAGTGATGATCTTCACCTGATAGCGAAGCCAAGATCAACGGGTTCATGTCCTGACTCACGACCTCACCATCTGTTTACATTCCAACACACCACGTGGACTAGATGTTTGTTTACGTGCAAGGAAGCGGCGGCGGCGGCGGACTCACGTGGGTTGGAAGTTTGTTTACAATTCTTCTAGTTGGATTACTTGTTTTCGCAGTTTGCTTTTACCTTCTGGGTGGATCGTGTGGACTGTTTGACCTTGTTTACATTTTGGTTGGACCACGTGAGTCTTGTTTACATTTTGGCAGGACCCCGATGACTTTGTTTACATGTTGACTAGACCACGTGAGTCTTGTTTACATGTAGCTGGACCTCGTGCACTCATTGTTTATTGACATCACGTGCACAAAGAGGTCTGTTTACATTCCTATGCGACCAGGTATAACAGACATCACCTAAGCGTTATCATTTCGCTTCAATTGTTTACACTCGATAAGTATGTTGCATCAAGCAGTGTGGCGCAGTGGACCTCTTGATAAGTGTGTTGCAGAGAGGAACAGTTGTAGTGGTTGTTCATAGGAGAATCTAATGGTAGTTTTTTCCAGTTTATTGTATGGTGTTTAGGGTAGGGGTGGTGCTTGTTAGGTAGGTGGTAGTGTTGGTAGGAGTGATTGTGGTAGTGTTGGTAGAAGTGATTGTGTAGTGTGGGTAGGAGTGATTGTGTAGTGTGGGTAGGAGTGATTGTGGTAGTGTTGGTAGGAGTGATTGTGGTAGTGCTGGTAGGAGTGATTGTGGTAGTGCTGGTAGGAGTGATTGTGTAGTGCTCCGAGAGACGCCCACCTGTTGTTCCTAGCTGTGTGGGTCCTGTAGAGTGTTCGTGGGTTGGTCATGGGTGGAGAGCATTAACCCCTGAGTACGATGGCATAACCTCTTGAGTACGATGACTTAACCCCTCAAGATCCACCTTTCTTAACTTGATTGGTGGATGTTTTGGCACACAGGGATCACGTGAAGATTAGACACCCCAGTAACCTAACCAAACTGAATCAAAATGGAACCTAATCAAATTGAACCAAACCTAATCTAACTTAACCTAACTCGCCCCAGATAGCGTTAGGGTGCTTAATCCTCAGGTAAAATAAGCTAGGATGCCTAATGTTCAAGTGATTCTATTATTTCAAGGTGTATGTAGTGATGATCTTCACCTGATAGCGAAGCCAAGATCAACGGGTTCATGTCCTGACTCACGACCTCACCATCTGTTTACATTCCAACACACCACGTGGACTAGATGTTTGTTTACGTGCAAGGAAGCGGCGGCGGCGGCGGACTCACGTGGGTTGGAAGTTTGTTTACAATTCTTCTAGTTGGATTACTTGTTTTCGCAGTTTGCTTTTACCTTCTGGGTGGATCGTGTGGACTGTTTGACCTTGTTTACATTTTGGTTGGACCACGTGAGTCTTGTTTACATTTTGGCAGGACCCCGATGACTTTGTTTACATGTTGACTAGACCACGTGAGTCTTGTTTACATGTAGCTGGACCTCGTGCACTCATTGTTTATTGACATCACGTGCACAAAGAGGTCTGTTTACATTCCTATGCGACCAGGTATAACAGACATCACCTAAGCGTTATCATTTCGCTTCAATTGTTTACACTCGATAAGTATGTTGCATCAAGCAGTGTGGCGCAGTGGACCTCTTGATAAGTGTGTTGCAGAGAGGAACAGTTGTAGTGGTTGTTCATAGGAGAATCTAATGGTAGTTTTTTCCAGTTTATTGTATGGTGTTTAGGGTAGGGGTGGTGCTGGTAGGAGTGATTGTGTAGTGTGGGTAGGAGTGATTGTGTAGTGCTGGTAGGAGTGATTGTGGTAGTGCTGGTAGGAGTGATTGTGGTAGTGCTGGTAGGAGTGATTGTGGTAGTGCTGGTAGGAGTGATTGTGGTAGTGCTGGTAGGAGTGATTGTGGTAGTGCTGGTAGGAGTGATTGTGGTAGTGTTGGTAGGAGTGATTGTGGCAGTGCTGGTAGGAGTGGTGGATGATGGCAGTGAGACGGTGACACGGATCGTTGTTAATTGTGAAGTATTTTCCTACTTGTTATTCTCTTGACCCGTGTGTATGTATGTATGTATGTATGTATGTATGTATGTATGTATGTATGTATGTATGTCCTCTGTAATCAAAACTTGTCACTCACGCATTTCCACAACCGTCTCATCCAAAATCTTCCAGTATAATTTTACACCACTAGGTAAAAACATGTCCCGTGGTTGGGTGATGTACTCGCACCTATTGTGGTTTAGTTCTGGGGATGTTTTGACTAGAGTTATGGCCTTTTGTTATGTACTCAGTCAGAGAGTCCAGGGGAAGAGAGATGGGGTTTCATGGGACTCTTGTATGAGGTTAAGTCGTAAAGGTACTCAAGCGGGAGACATGCACACTGTATCACCCAACGTGTGTGTGTGTGTGTGTGTGCCATGGCTAGAAAACAAGCTGGTACACACACACACACGGTAATTACACATTATTAATCCATCTGAGAGCTAACACGACATTAGTAGATGATGCAACTGGTGTCCTTTCTCGTCTCACCCCCACCCCTCTAGGCATGTGGGTGAGGCAGGCAGGCACGCAGGAGGCAAACAAGCTGGGATGTGGTGGGGTGGAGGTGCCGGGTGGGAGGCAGGGTAGCAGGGTCTCCCAACACACACCCACGTCTTCTCAGGCCCCGTCAGTAGCTCCGGGAGGATCGTCAGCATAACAACACTGAATCACTTGTTGTTTTTTTTTAGTGGCCGCGTAAAATATAATCCAGTTTATTAGTTAATCGACGGTTGTACGTGACTCAAGTGTTGGTGACTGATGGTGGAAGTGTTTAGTGTATGTCAATCAAGTGTTGGTGACTGGTGGTGACTGGTGATACTGCAGGAAACATACTGGTGTAATCGTAAACACAGTCGCATTGTAGTATTTTTCATGGTCTGGTTGGTAGCCACTGTGTGTTGCGTTAGGGGGAGATGGTTCAATACCCCCCCCCCCCCTCTGGCTACACTCACCTGCAGATTAAACACACTTCCTTATTTCACCTGAAGATTAATTAACCACCTAAACTCTAACTTAACCTAACCAAATCCAATCATCTTAACATTTGACTAACCTAATCTAATTTAACATAGAACCTAACCTTACCTAACCTTACCTAACCTAACCTAACCTAACCTAACCTAACCTTACCTAACCTAACCTAACCTAACCTTACCTAACCATCGAAATTAAGGTAAACAAAACGTAATTAATGTTTGTGTTATAATGTGATATGTGTAGTGATGATCAGTGGTGTGTGTGTTATACTCTTTAGTTCAGTGTTATAACTCAGTGTAGGTTAGTAGATGTCTGTGTTATGTTGGTGGTGAGGACAACCCTAGCTGGAGGAAACAACAACAACAACAACACTATCACCATTATTAACTTCACCACCGTCACTATCATTAACACCATCAACCACCACAATCACCTGCGTATGGTGTACTTAATTAAGAGTACCCAGGTGTACCGTTATAACTCTACCTGACATACATACATACATACATACACACATACATACATACATACATACACACATACATACATACATACACACATACATACATACATACATACATACATACATACATACATACATACATACATACTGTACATACATACATACATACATACATACATACTGTACATACATACATTTGGTTTAACAGGACACTTCCCTTTGTGTCCGGTTATTTCTTGTTGCATGACCTTGACTCTGCCATCGTGGAGGGGTGGGGGGGCAGTACTGTGGGGGTGAGGGGGGGGTAAGGGGTAGGGGGAAGGAGTTGTTATATTTATTTATTTAGTTGATGTAAATAATGGTGGTAAAGTTGGAAAGTGTGTGTGTGTGTGTGTGTGTGTGTGTGTGTGTGTGTGTGTGTGTGTGTGTGTGTGTGTGTGATACCGGTGACTGTATTTCTTGTGCAAAAATTTTATTGAATACTTTTTCTGCATGTTCAATTTGAGGAGAAATCTGACGTAAGAACCATTTGAGAATATAATTATGGTTTTTCCTTTACGAGCAAAAATTATTGTACGAGGAAAATTTGACCTACGAACCTTGTGTACTTAAGGTGAAATTTTGTTTAATATGGTGGTACGCTGTGACCTCCCGGTGTCATGATAGCTGGGTCAAGTGTTGTTCCTTGTTGACATATGTTACTGATACTCCCGGAGATACCAATGAGAAGGGGAAAAAATTTATAGTGCACACGAGTTTGTTCTTTGTTGCCCTGAGTCGAATTGTTATGGGTTGTTTAGCTTGGAGGAGTTCTAGATCATTCTTTATTGTGGTTTGGTAGAAAGTTATGAAAGAAAGCCTTAAACCGCTCACCAATCAAATTAGAGTAAAAGTGACGCCATATATTACCAGCTAGTGTCGGCCAATCACGTACTCAGGAAACGCGGAACGATGATGTCATGGTGGTGTCTCCGCCCCTTATTAATGACGTCAAGGAAGAGGCGGAGCTTGTGATATCATAAGCGATGCCATGTAACCTCCTAATACTCACATATATTCAAAATAATACGTGAATATTGACAAAAATACGTCGCTTAACATGTATATTGATAAAAAACACATTGAATTTTCTAAGTCTTCAACATTCATAACATTTTATCGTATAATACGGCTGCTTTTCGCGCCCAAGATATTTTGGAAGCTACACTGTGATTAGGCTGAGTCATATAGTGAGCCTTCCTCGTGTTCAGATTGCATGGTCGCGTTTTTCAGTCACGTTAGTTCGCATGATCTCGGCTACCGAACGGGCACGCAAGGCTTCAAGTCTATATTTCATGAATTGTCGACCCAATGCACGCGAGAGAGAAGCGATATAGTGGAAAATACCCACGGAATAGTGTGTATTGGTAACCTAGTTGGGGATTCGGACGCGTGTGAGTGCCCTATACCCACCTCAACGGATCACCTCGTTCAGTCCGTCGGTAGGAGCGGTTCCGAGAAGGTCGTTGGTGAATCACTCTTCCGGGTGTGTCGGGACTGGCCTGCTAGTGACGACCTGATCTACATGTTGTGGTGCTCCTCCAGGGTTTAGTAGTGGCTGGGAACTCACCGATAAGCTACACTAGTCCCATGAACGGTCACGGTCAAGGAAACAAACCTCGTGTTGATCTTAAACAAAGTTGTCAAGAAGTGAGATGAAATAAGCTGGTGGTCTGTATGCCGTGAGTTTCAGCTTTTCATCTATGGTGTTTTCACAGTAACTATGTGAAGCTTATGTGGTCATGAACTAACCACTGTCACTGAATTATTTTGAACGTGTGAGGTGAAATAAACGAATAATATTGACAAGTGAAAAAGGAAGACTGTAGTTCTCGGATGGTGCGGCAGAGGGCAACGCTGGTGATGCCATCTCAAGGGTTTTCACAGTTCGGTGGTGTCATGGTGGGAAAGGTAAGTTATAATTCACCCATTTGTCCACATCACAAACCTCGTAACTCCTTCAGTGTCGAAACAATGGTAAATTCTTTCACTGGTGCGTGTAAGAGTTAAAACATCTCGCGTGGACACAGTTGCCTGTTCAATAGTTGTGAATTGTTGTTGGTAAACGTTTTCGCTAACTGCCAACTCAGCCTGGAGTGCATGGCTTAACCCCTCGTGATAATGTGCAAATCTTTCGTAATATTTCTCGGTATTATCGTTCAATTTATGCGTATTTCTTGGTGTTTAGTGCATCGTCTAGACAGCTGATCGATAGTTTACACGTTTGTGATAAGAAAAAACATTACTCGCTGGTATTGTTCGGGTGGGAGGTGTGTCCAGGGGTGGCCAGAACCTAGTCGTAACATTACCGATAAAAAAGTGAAGATCCGTGAGAGTGTGTGCGCGACTCTGATACTCGGGAATGTTATGAATGGGGGAGAGAAGTGGTGGTGTGGTGGTGCTGGCCGTCCTCACCCCAGCTTCACCTCACTACCACTGAGGGTTCACAGGCCGGGCCAGCTGGTTCTTCGACAAAAATTCCTTTGGATGTAAATTCTACCAATCATCTATGTTCTCTAGACAAATTCTCTTCACAATTTTCAACAAAATAAAAATACCGCCATAAAAAATCCCGTAATATAAGATTACACTTGACTTAATCCAGTCATGTACAGGGTGTAGTTATTATTGTTTTGGTGCTGGAGTGTCGTGTGAAAAGCGGATTAAATTCACAGGGTAACCTTGTAGAATTTTGTACATTGACCCAGACGAGGCAGGAGGTAGGGTCCAGACTCAACAAGGCATGACTACAAAATATAATTCCTTTCAGCTGAAAAAAAAAATGTGATTGTTGATTTGTTAATGTTTCTTGAATGCCACAGAGAGCTTGAGAGAAAACATTTGCTGCTTCGATAACTCAAAAAAAAAAAAAAATACTGTAGGTGAAATGGAAACAATTACTGTTTATTTGTTTATTCGCTCGTGTTTTTTGGTGAAAGGTTCTCTTGTAAACTGTGTATGTAAATTGAGAACATGAACAAGTTTATACGAGTATTTTTGGTGGGTCTCCTTGTCTTGCACCAAGCTTTATTTTCATCCCTTCCTTGAGTTTCTAGAAAATCCCCTTGACAACGCACCAATAAGGCCAAAGAAATAAAAACAACAGGAGGTTAAGTAATCTCGAAGAACAGGTCAGAGTAAACTACAAGAAGAAAATTCACAATAAAATGTATTTCGAAATTTGCAGTAATTTTCTCCTGCTAACAAAGACCGTATATTTTTTGCCCGCATCAGAGCGTGTGGTAAATGTGGCAGTTTACAGCGCCCTAACCTTGAACGTTTAAACTGTGCTTGTTGTGTGCCAGCCCTGGTGATAACGGGATAAGGGTGACTGTCACATAAGATACGCCGTAGTAAAAGTCTCGGGTGTATTACGTAAAAAGCAACAGGTGGTAAGTGCCTTGCGCCTCCAATGCTCTTGTCAACAAAGGGTGTTTACAAAGTCCCTTGGTGTTTATTCTTAGTTTAAGGAAGTTACACATCCAAAAATAATGAGATAAACTTATTTATCCTCGTATCCGGTAACTCTTCTTGCCCTTGTCCGCTGTAATGTTATCTTTAGATGTACTGGCGGCGGACGTGATGAAAAATGCAGTTACGTACAGAAAATTATGACCCACACGTACCATTGTTGTTGATGACTTGACTGGAATATTGCGGGGGTGGGGTGTAACCGGAATACATCTCGGGCAGTGGTCCTTAACCTTTTTTGAGTCACGGACCCCTTTGGGAATCTGGTGAAAGCTATGGACCCCCTCCCTAGAAAAATGCACATAAACACAACTTTGCATGCAATGAATATTCTTTATTTTATTGAAAATTCATTGCCTCATACAGTGTATGAATAAAGTAAACAATCTTAACAAAGAATTATGTTTCACACGTTTTTATGCAAACATTAATGGCCACTCCATACAAAAATGAAATACAATCATCTTGTGCAAATTAAACAAAACAAAATTTAATTCTGCTCAAAAGTTCATTTCAATGAGAAGGTTGTTGTTGTTTGGCTTGAAGATAAATGTTAAATTTTTATCTGACCTTCACGGACCCCCTGAAGCCCATCCATGGACCCGAGTTATTAAAGTGTTATAGAGTTACCAAGGTGTACTATAGTTACCTGGAGTATACGAAAAGGTTTTGCCTGGGGATGTACTTAAAGGTTTTACCTGCTTATACTAAAGAATTTCACCTGGGCTGTACCAAATAGTTACCTGGGGTAATCATCAATGAGGCACAGGTGAGCTACGCTTGTTGCACCAGCTGGGTGAAAGTTGCAGAACGTCCATTTATCTGCACGTAGGTCTTTTGTGTACTGGTATGCATTAAACAACATTAGAATGCAAATTACTAATGAAGTTCTTTTCCGCTATGCCGAGTTACGGAGCGTTTCCAGGTATGGTGATTGGTTAGTTACGCGTTATAGAGCGCCTAACACCCCAGTGATCGGGGTCTATACTTAGGCTAGGCTGTAGAATGCTCTGTAGCAATTAGTGTAGGATTCATGGCAGCCGTAGATTAAATGTGCGTTTTATGTTTGGGTGGACTACTAAACCAGAGGTCATATTTTGTCTACGGGTAAATCAGTTGAATGATACGCCTTTCCTGACCTGAATGTCCCAGATAATAGCGCTTGGGACATTGTTTTTAATTTAAAGGTCTGACATAACAAAACTAACAATCTTGTCACTGTGTTTACCTTCAAGGACTAGGATGAGCGGAACTTACTTTTTTTTCGTAGGTGATTATTTAGTATAATGATTGGTTCACGTATATACTGTACGCCACATTCCAATATATTTTACGGTGCAGGACTATGTTGACTTTGAGTGCTGTTTGTGATTCTGTACTTTATATCGAGTGTTTATTATAATACATTACCACGCATGCTCTGACAAATACAATACCTCGTATATTATAAATACAATACCGCCCATATTATATATACAATAGCACCTAGGTACTTTTGATTAATACAGTAGCCTCCAAAGAATACAGTATTGTGATAAATACATGGTAGGTATATACTGATTAATACAATACCACTGATGTGATAATACAATAACTAACACCCATATCACGATTAATGCAATAACGGCAAATAACCGAACACCCGACGGCTCCTATTACAGTATTATTTTTATATCATTTACAGATCAGATTATATCCCTGTTAAATAATGTGTACATTACTCTGGAATTATTAGTACATGTGCTCAGTGCTCGAAAATACTGTAAACCGAGAATTATTAATATTGATTACTATCCACATTTAGTTTATAATTTACTAACTTAAAACCTGATTTGTGAGACAAGTTTTGATTAAGTATCGCTGTTTAATGTACTTTATACATGTTATGGCGGGGACATATTACCTGGCCTCACCTACACTTACAGTATTTATATCTGCCATGAGCGTCGCCGCGTCTTGCACTGAGCTGGATGACTTGGTACGTACAGTAGAAGAGTAGAGGTCCGGGAGGGGTGGCTGTGTGACACGTGCAGGTGTATAATGTCTCGCTCACTCGTTAATTCCATAATGGACAGCGGCTGCGTTTCTAGAGGTGCAACTGACAAATGTGTATAGCGCCCCGTGTAGTGGAGGGTATATTGGCACGTGGTCCACCAGGGTGTAGAGGCCAGATTTGCACGACGCTGCTCCCTATAGTTCTAAAACATTCCTACATACCTGAATTTACTGGTACTTAAAAGATTTTATAATTTATCGATTTACATCACTATTTTACGTAAAGGAAAAAAAAATATGAATTTAGTATTAACAATGAGAAAACAGTACGGGCAAAATTAAAAGGAGGGAGGGAATATTTGAAACATGCAACCGAAGTCCGTACCAGTCAAAGGAATCGGAAGAGCGTGTGCTCCACCCAGCCTGAGCTATTTTCACTGTATTTGGTCCAACCGACACGGATTTTAGATTATTGAGTATGGCTGATGTCGTCCTTGGGTTTATCATCGGGGCCTTGTAGCGATGAGTGAGACGCCTCATTGAGAATAATTAGTCGAGCGGTTTGGAGAGACAGGTATCGCTGGGGGTGGGCAAACGTGGGGTGGTGTTGGCGCTAGCTGGCCACCACCGTCTGAACGACAGTTTAGGAAGAGGCGGCGGCGGCGTTATTACCAAGCCAGGACCGCTGGAGGACCACGAGGCCTCGATTATCAGCTCTGGTTGAGGAGTCTTGATTATCTGGGGATTATATTACAGTAGTTATCCTGGCTTCAAGTTTACCGCCGTGTTGATCCTCTGAAGCTAAGTGCATCTCGAGTGTCCGCGGCCAACTCTCTCACAGTTGCAATTATTACCTCTGGCTGTTGTGCCCGATATTCTTTTATCCGAAGGTGGTTGAGTTGTACCCTCGAATATCCGGAACTGAACCGGCGAGAATGTTAATTATTCAAGACTTGGCAAAAACTGGGCAGAATATTCCTCACTCACCTCTCATGCGTATCGGTTTTGAAAGCTTGGTCAGTTTATTATTAGTTCACCCTTGTAATAATATATAGAAAGCAAATGATTAAAACAAATTAAAAATAACTTTATCTAAATTATGACGAGTATAAAGTTTTTTTTAATTCAATTGATGTCATTTGATGAAAAGGCCAGCATAACACGACTCCCGCTTTTCATGACTAGGTTACAGTGGGTTATGACATTTTGTCTATATGATTAAATTATTTTTATGTATTGGCTGTATTCCTCTCCTAATAACGTGTAGGGTGGAGGGAGAATTAGGGAAACATCAAATAAGAATAAGAGTGTAGAAAGTGACAGGAAAGCTCTTTGGACAACAAGTAGAATGACCACACATGCGTCAGCTGGGTGTCCTGCATACACAATGGACTAAGTGAATCTCCGGCATACACATTTATTCACAACACTTCATAACTGTTCACTGTATACGTGTGTTGTATTAAAGTGTTCCCCTTATGAACCTGATCACGAAGCTCAAACCTAACCTAACCTACTCAAGTGAGGTTAGGTTTGGTTTATTGTTATTATTGTTGTTTTATTATCATTACTATTTTTTGCACATCTTCCCCTACGTTCGTCCTTATTCAGCTAAACTACAAACACTAAACACTATAGTTATTCCTTACTCTCTGACAATGAACCCACTACCTTCCCTGACGACAGCCATGGATGATGACGTTGGACTCCTTGTTTAGATCGGAAATGAAGGATTCGGTTGTGTGTTTGTTTTCCTGTGGCGTATTGTAGAACTGTGTTAACATTTACCTGCTGGAGTGCGGTGAGAATTTTAATTATTTTTTTTACCTAGAAATTGCAACCTGGTTCTCCTTTGTATATCTTGAAGACTATACCTGTCGTTAGATTATTGCTATTATTTTTGTTTATTGGTTTATTATTTTGACCTGTAGGTAATCTCTGATGCAAGGCGGGTTATTGCATATCACTGTGACCCAGTTGCTTGTGTCGCTACGTGTCTCACAGTCTCTGGTGAATATCTTATCATGTTAGTCCCTTTCTCTTTCTTCTCTCACACTGAATCACAAGGGGAAACAGATTACGGGAAGATTAGACACCTTAGTTTATTTAACACCCTAATGTTATTCTAATCTAACCTCCCAGGTACCGGTAGTGTTTTTAATCAAGTGAAATAATCTGGGGTGCTTAATATGCACTTGAACAAATTAAAAATCCCTCGCGCTTCATTATTATCAGTTGAGTCAAGAATGCCGGGTGTTGGGCTGACCATACTCAACCAGGAAACAGTGAATGGGGGGGGGGCATGGGAACAGCCGCGGTATTTATGTGAGCTAATGTTGTTATGGCCACTTATACAAGGTCCTCCTCAGCTGTCCTGTCAGTGGTCACACGGTGCTCTGACGTCACACTGTCCACTTCTTGCCAGGCCTCTGACGTCACCAAGTGGCTGTGCCAAACCATGTTAGGCTACAGCCCCAGGCTACCCGGGGTGCTGTCATTAATGCTTCTAATGTTCTAGTTTCTGTCGTGGGTCACCGTGTTGACCTGTCTCATGCGTCACAGTCGTGTTTATGTAAAACCTTTGACGATTATTACAACACGGGGATCACATTAATTAACCCCAATCTACCCCAACGAGGGTCATAAAGACACAGTAAAGTATTTGGAACCTGAAGTACGTCTGACATTTACCATACAGTGTGAATAATTAAGAAAATCCTCTTCAACTGAATGTTTGTCTCGTTGTGTAAAGGATGACGTGAAGTTAACTGTAGATATATTGATCTTTATAACACAGGTTGTTGGGTCACATCCTCCTTATCTGTATAATTAAAAAGTTTACTTAGGAATACTAATACAAGTGGAGATTGAGGTAAACAATACAGTTATCTGTTCAATTAACTGCCTCTAATACTGTACTCTGATATGATTTTTCAACAGTAATCTTGTCTTCCAATAAGTTATTTAAATGGCACAAACGTCACTAGTAGTGGTATGTCTCCTGGGTGCCACAGCAGTATGTATCCGGGTGCCGAGGTGTAGCAGCATCCTGGGAGTCAGCTAGCCGGACGTATATGGGGCAGAGCGGTGTAACCCATGCAACCCGGCACAAACACCCCCAGGAATAACTTAATCTCATGGAGGCTGAACATGCACCCTGGAATACACCGCCAGTGTTAAACCCAGCGGCTACCAGTGTGTTGACAAGGTGGTGGTGGTGTGTCGCGTCAGGGGAGAGAAACTCAACCTTTATTAAAATAGATGCATGAAGAATAGTCTTTTAGAGGTCTGTTAGGGGTGTGTGTTGTATCAGGACACCATACTAACACAGGTTTAGAGTTGTATTGAGAGAGAGAGATTTGGTGAAGTAGTGTGAGGCTTAGTTATGTGTATCACTTGATGGTTTGTTGCGATACTGTTCTTGGTGTGTGTGTGTAGGGCGATGCTTGTGTGGGTGTGTAACTTGGATCGATAGGTGGACAAGTTAATGAAAGAGAAAGTAAGTTCGTAAAGAAAGATTCAATATTAAAACTACTTCATGGATTCTTCAGAGGTTTGTGACTGCTCCTGGTACAGTCCTTATTACACACACACACACTAACACACACACACACACACACACACACACTCTTTGGTCTGATATTAAGGATGAATGGTTCCGTGATATTTTACTCCGTGTGGGATACCTTTCAAGACGTAGTATTATTAATTAAGGTTTAGAACTCAGGTGTGAAAATGCTAAGGTCACCTGCCATTTTAAGGAAGCTCTAGGATAATAGGTGACCCTGGAGTATGATTTGCAGGCAGGAACTATTCTCACATGTCCTATACGTCGAGGGTGTTCCGTACATATTAACTAGTGAAGGATGGAAGGAGGACATAACCTGAATCCTAACCACGACGTCCACAATGGCTCCTAATTTACACTGCGACTGCATTAGATACATCCACTTAAGACACTCGTCAGGAGAACACGATTAACAAGATACATTCACGTAATTGGAGTCTAAAACAGATATAAACACAGAGACTATGTTGAAATATAACCTAGTATACAGCTCCACTTAACACCAATCTGAGAATCAAATTAAACGTGTTAGGATATTTTTATAATAATGTGTTTGTGGATATATCAGTTCCCCCCCCCCTCCCCCCACCTCCAGCCAGCAGTGTTGGCTTACTGGCTCTATACGTGTGGACGCCCTCAAACCGTATAAGGACCTCCGCTATTTTTTACCTACTACATAATATAAACCTCTCCTGAAGGGAATACATCCATGGGACCTATAATTTCATTTTTAGCTTACGACACGAAGACCCCGAGAACTATACTATTAATTCTTCTTCGTTATGTTACACCTGCGTTCGTGTACCTGGCTTTTGTAAATATTGTGATTATGTCTTGTCGGTTTTGTGTTTACGTGGCTTCAAAAGAGATCGGGGCTTGTGGCGGGTTGGGTGGGATAGGGGTACAGTTTGGTCAGGTAAAGGTGTGGTGATGAGGTGTTGCGTCATGGTGATCTATATTAATGTTGTTGAGAGTTTATTGTGTGTTGTAGATCTTATTGTGATGTTATGTGCGAGGTGTTGTTATTTTTGGTTATTATTATTTGTTGTTATTTTTTGTATTATTACCTTATTATCTTTTGTTATTGTGTTTGTTGTTGCTGCCCATTTTATTATTTACTACTACTGCCATCATTACATTGTTGTGTCTCTGTCATAAGTTGTGACGTAGGTAGGTATGGTAGAGGATCAATGTAGGAAATGCTGGCTGGGAACCCCGAGGACATGTGCGTCATTACATGGGAAGCGCTCCCTACACACACACACACATGGCGTTGTTTTCGTACCCACACACCAGGACACGCCCCTCGGGAAAGCTTGTACAAATTATTCGAGTTATTCTTATGAGTTTGTATAGTAATAATAACAACAAAGTAATAGTAACAATAACTAAATACTACTAATGATAATATACAGTAGAATAATGGCCTCACTATTGATGTCTGTCAGTTTATTTATCTATATGACTATCTCTTTATGTCTGTCTGTCTGGCTGTCTATTTATCCATCTATCTATGTTTATGTCTGTGTATGTCTGTCTGTCTGTCTGCTCCATCCTATATCGTTTTAGTATTTGTTAGTGTCTGTTTATCCGTATGTTACTGCCTGTCTGTGTGTACGTAATTAACCCGAGTGATTCCGTATAACTTCAGTGTATATCTCAGTGTTCTTGTAATTTTATCGACGTGTTAGCCGTATTCCTTTGATGTGTGTGTGTGTGTGTGTGTGTGTGTGTGTGTGTGTGTCAGTCAGTCAAGGCAAGGTAACAGCAACATGGCCGAGGGTATCAAGGCTTCACCTCACCTGAATCAGCGCCAAGTCTGCTGTTCTTTTTTATATATTTCCTCCGTCAATAGAAAGTTCAAGAGTGGTGGAATTTCCGACAGCCGCGGCCCTCACCAGGTTGTGTGGACGTGGTCAGCCGGAGGTAAGACTGTCTGGCCGGAGGTGTACTTTATGGTAACGCTGTTGTAATGTATGCATATTAATGAGTTGCGGGTACATCCGGACGCCGATTGTGTGTCTGTCTGTCTGTCTCTGTCTGTCTCTGCGTGTGTCTGTCTCTGTCTGTCTCTGCGTGTGTGTCTGTGAAGGTATTGTTAATTGAGCGTTGTTTATTTTGGGATCACCTGACCGCCCCACCCCTACCTCTTACCCACCCAGCTTAATTCACCTGAAGATTAACCGCCTTAACGCTACCTGGTGGATTAGATTAGGTTAAGTTATATATATACAGAGAGTTTTTTCTGATTATTTTATTCGTGTCAACTTTTTGGTATTTAGTTAAGGGATGTGTTGTAAGTGTGTGTGTGTGTGTGTGTGTGTGTGGCGTAGAACACGTGACGCCAGACTGGTCGGTATAAAGGTAACCCCCCCCCTCCCCCCACCCGGCAGATCTTGAAGGTGGGAGTGTTGTCACGCCGGCGGGAGAGTCACGCCCAAAAACAGGAGTCGATGATGCTGGCCGTGGGTGGTGGTCCTCGGTAAAACCTCCCGCACGTGTTACTGTGATATAATCCTGACGGCGAGAGTTTACGTAGAAGTACAGGATGGGGGAGGATTATTATGCGAGTGGTGTGCGTCTAACTGTCTCAGGATGGCCGTGTCCTTCTGAGAGGTAGATGACCACAGACTCTTGCCCTGGCGCCACCCCTTCCCCCCACCACCACCTCTCCTCCCCACCACCACCTCTCCCCCACCACCTCTCTCCCACCACCTCTCCTCCCCACCACCTCTCCTCCCACCACCTCTCCCCCCACCACCTCTCCTCCCCACCACCACCTCTCCCCCACCACCTCTCCTCCCCACCACCACCTCTCCCTCCCACCACCACCTCTCCCCCCACCACCCCAGCGTAAGGTTGCGTATTCCCAGTGTGGAAACTTGAGGACACGAGTACTTACTTTAAACGACCACCACTGAATGTCTCGTTCTCAGAGATGGTGAATTTCTGGATGCGTTAGTCAGCTCATTGGCCGCGTTTCTCGGAGGCTGTTCGGGCCAGGGATATATATTTTTTCCAGCGTTACGTAACATAGTTTATACTTAACTACCGGTAATATCAAACGTCATTATTAAAGTCTGATATAGTTTGACTTCTCGTTAACAAGAATATATCTAATTAATTCCTGTAATGAAATGATAATGTGGCTTAGTATGGATTACAGTTCTGTATCGTACTGGCCCCCCCACACTCACACCACACCAGTTAAATAAATTGCTATAAATACCATCGGTCCATTGATAACACACGACCTTATTGATAGGGGTGATAGGTGTGATAGGTATAAGGGGTTTGTGATCAGGGCGACGGCGGACCTAGACACCCCCACCCGTGTGTGTGCCAGGGTCGCGTCGAGTATTTATGTCGTCTTATCAGGTAATCTCTCTGAAGATATCCGGTGGACTGTGTTTAATTGTTAGCTGTTTATAGTAAGTGTTATGAAGAGGGTTTTAAGTTGTTCTGTGGGTGTTACGTTTCATCCTCGTGTGTGTGTGTGTGTGTGTGTGTGTCGGTGTTTAATACCTAGGTGGATTAATTGACGGGCCAGGTGAGAGAGAGATAAGGAAAGAGAGAGGATGTAGGTAGATAGCAGGAAAGAGAGAGAGAGAGAGAGTGAGTGTGTAGAAAGGGGATCTAGACACAGACAGTAGGTAAAAAAAAAAACTTAGTATCGGAAGGCAAGACACCAACACTACCACCTCTTCACCTTCCTTCACCTAAGGGCGTCGTCACCAAAGCCTCAGGAAACACACACGTGACTCATAATGTACCCATGATGAGGATAGGTGAATGAGTGATCAAATGAGTAAGGAGGGAGGTGGGGGGGGGGAGGAGGTGACTCGTTTTGAGGGCCTTTTGTAATGTGTTTCTCTCTAAACACTGTTGCGAAAGGTAGAGCTAGTCACAGTAAATATCCTGTGACAGTTTGTTGGTCTGGGACGATGGCTGGTAACAGTACTAACTATATACCGTATCTCTCTTAGTGTGTGTGTGTGTGTATCTCTCGTAGTGTGTGTGTGTGTGTGTGGAAAGTAGTTAATTCCCTACATTCTCTCTCTCTCACTCTCTTCCTCTTTCCTTCTCTCTTCCTCCTCTCTACCCTGTCTCTTCCTACTCGTCTTTCTTCGTTTCCTCCTTTTTTTCGTACTCTTCGTTCTTCCTTCTCTTTCCTACTCTTTGTGTTCCCTCATTTTCTTCAAGACCTCCAACCCAACCCAACCCAACTCAACCTAAATCATTCGTTGGTTAGTGAGGAGAAACGCACTCAAATAACGTAACACAGTCCAGGAATCACAGTCTATCGATGTTGCTTACTCGCCAGAACAAACAATGGAAGTGTGAGTGAATGGTTAGGAGGGAGGAGGGCGTGGTGGTGTCACGGGGGTTCCTGGTGAAGCAGAAACACACCAGGATGATGGTCAGGTGTGTTGACAGTCTCCGGTCAGTTCTAATGAGTGTAAGTGTTGTGGTTTGTGTTTTGAGGTGAGGTAGAGAGAGATTTTGGTGTGTTGTTATACAAATGATTTATATATTGCTGGTATATATATAGTGTACATAGACATTACAGGTATACAAACAATAGTGTGTGACAAGTGATATGACTAATGATATAATTAACAGTGACGGAAAGGCAATTAGTCATGAATAAGTTGAGTGTCTTAGGGGGGGGAGAGGCGGGGGGGTCTTCCTTATTAATACATGTGGTGTGGGGAAGACGAATACTGATTCACTTCCAGGGAAAACTCTTACTTCTCAGCGCTACAACACACACACACACACACATCCGTCACTACTATTGCCATACTCTACGCGTTTTTCTTCTTTTCTTATTTATTTATCCACACTACGAGAACTCTATTACCTGTAGCTTCGTTATTCTGTTGCTGTAGGGAGGTGTAGGGTCATGTAGTAGCGGTTTATGGGGAATAGAATACGTGTAATAGGAGTCATATCGTGTGAGGGATTTTCTGTAGTTCATTGGCATCCGCTGTGTGGTGGTGGGTGCCTCGTGGGTATATAGGTCCCTTCGTTCATGTCTCCGGTTTAGTCTTGGTGTGGACAGTGAACTAGTGGGTGGGTTACTGAGGAGCACCGCCTAACCCATACATTAACACCTAACCAACTGCTTCTGCTGCCTTCAACGCCACGAGGAACTCTTCGCTACAATCATGGGCTACCTCAGAGCATATGTGAGTCAGGAGAGAATTTCAGTCATGAGAATGGAGGAAACTGCAGCGGGCCTATTGGTCCATACTGGGCAGTCCCATTTACACCTAACCCCTATACCTCATATATCCATCTAACCTATGTTCGAAGCTATCCATCGTATTCGAGTCAATAATGGTGTTTGGTAACTTGTTCCACTCGTCCACTACTCTATTTCCAAACTAATGTTTACCTATTTCGCGCCTAAGTCTAAATGTGTCTAATTTAAAACCATTGTTACGAGTTCGCTCCCGGTTGGGCAGTTTGAGTACCTTAACTCTTTCTCTCTCTCGTCGGAGGTGTTGTGGTTATCTGTGGTGGAGCCTTGGCAGCGGGCGGGAGTGCAGGTTATCA
This sequence comes from Homarus americanus, assembly GCF_018991925.1. NCBI lineage: Eukaryota > Metazoa > Arthropoda > Malacostraca > Decapoda > Nephropidae > Homarus > Homarus americanus. The sequence goes on along the minus strand of NW_024714177.1, from coordinate 1,631,987 downwards.
TTAATTTTTGTGGGTGGAGATAACAGGTGTCGATAACGCAGGCGGAGTGAGAGGGCGAGCGTTGGTGTGGTCCGTCATGGGACACACAACCATACAGACGTAGCCGATGGTGTGTGTCTGTCTGTCTGTGTGTGTGTCTGTCTGTCTGTCTGTTCTCCTCATACAGTGTGTTGTGCGTGTGTTGTGCCCTTCCTTCACCGCAAAGGTAAACAATGTTGTGACACAAGGAAGGCTGATGCAATATTGTCTCACATAAGGGAGGGGGGGAGTACCATTGTTTATTATAGAGGAGGGGGAGAAGAGGGGTGACCAATAGTCATGTGGTGCCGCGGTCATGTGCCTTGCTCGTCTGTCTGCACGTGACTCGCCCTCCACTCCACCCCCTCCTGTGTGGGGGGGGGGGGTTACCTTTATCTGTTAATGTTTTTAAATGTTACGACAAATACCTTTTTTTTTTATCAAGTTAAACGCTATAAATATACTATGGTCCCTACACTTAGCATGGAACATATAGTAAACATAGACTCCGAACGTCAGGAAGGGTTATATGTGCATGCCTTAAATATAGTCAGCTCAGTGCTCGCTTTTCCTGACCTCACGGCGAATGTTGTGTGTGTGTGTGTGTGTGTGTGTGTGTGTGTGTTTTAAAATATGGGTTAGCGTAGACAATGACTAGACTTCTTGGTTACTTTTGTTTGGTTGCCCTGTTTTGTCTTACCAAGGAGAACACTACTCAGATACCCCCCCCTCCTGTACACACACACACACACACCTGACAAGACAAGATCGACTCGTGGAGACCTGCTGACATTTTTCATTACTGGTGTTTGGAGTACAGTTTGTGCTCTCTCATCAAGGGTTTCAACACCTGATATATTGAGTGTATACAAGAATAGTCAGTTCTCCGTTTAGTGACGCGAGGCAGAGGGAAATCCGCACGACTTTCCTAGTTGCCGAAAGTGGCTTGGAAAACCCCAGGTTGCATATCCTCTGGGCGGCTCCTTGTTCTCGGTCGTGCGGTGAGTGCTTGTGATTTTAAACACTTTTCTTGCTGTTGGGTGTTGAGGGATTTTGAGTTAGAAAGTTATAAATGTCGAGAGAGAAAATTGCTACTTGTAGACTTACTTGGGATAACTTGAAGTTCTTGGTGGTGATGATGGGGTGTTCCAGCAGGCAGGGCGGAGTCAGTCTCGTGTGTGTATTTATGCGTGCGCGTGTGTATGTGTGTGTGGGCAGTGAAGGAGGTGTTGGCGTCTCTCACCTGTGATTAACCTGAGTGAGTCAGACGAGAGAGACTGGTGATTCACACGTTGTCGCAGCCACCGTCACTACCCTTCCTCCTTCTACGTCACGCATCATGTTCACCACTTGTATTGCTCCCAGTCGCTCACGTCACATGTCGTCGCCCCCACCGGTGACCCCCTGACCCACGATTCACAAGTCGTGGGCAGCAGCAGGCTGAGTGTGTCTTGTGTCATGTTGGTGAGGGTCGTTGGGGGTGTGCTCCGTCATCCACGCCTCTGCCAGTAACTGAGTAATGGGTCAATGTGTCTGTAGGAGTTATGTATCCTCGCCTGCTCTTCCCTGGAGCGTGAAGGAGCTGGGCGAGCAGGAAGGGTAGGACCATGGGTGTGGGCGGGCTCCTCTTGTTTCCGCACACACCCCTCCTGCCTCTCTCACTCCTCCTGCACACATCCCTCCTGCCCCCTCACTCCTCCCGCACACATCCCTCCTGCCCCCTCACTCCTCCCGCACACACCCCTCCTGCCTCTCTCACTCCTCCCGCACACATCCCTCCTGCCCCCCTCCCTCCCTACCTCACTCACTCCTCCCGCACACACCCTTCCTCCCTCTCATCACGTGTGGTACTGGCTCTGGGTTGTCCTCGTCCACCTCTTCCCGTTTCAGAGTGACTGTGGGAGGTGGCGGGAAGACATGAATCGTCCATTTGTGTGAATGTTGGTGACGTAACTCCGCTATAAACATTCACTAATAACAATAATTACCTGTTCAGCGAGCAATCAACTCATTAAGTGAATCCAATATCATCATCATTATTTCTTCAACTGAGTATTAAATGATAGACTTGTACAAAACATTACCATTTGCGTGTTTGGGGAAGATTTTGAGATTTGTCAAAACGGAAGCGACACCAACCAACAGGACAGGTGTGAGTGCAGGTAGGGGCGAGGGACAGGTGTGAGTGCAGGAGGGACAGGTGTGAGTGCAGGGGGCGAGTAGCGACCACTGATAGTCACGCGAGGGAGTGAGTGAAGAAACACAGAGCCGTCACAGCATTTTTCTCCAGGGTGACTCAGCCCCTGGGCGTATTTACAAAACGTGCAGGAGCTGGTGGCCAGGGAGGGGCCCCCACGTAGGTTGACAGCGTGACGTTATTGGGGTCTGGGTGGTGACTGGACATGGAGGCAGGTAGAGGGGATATCCGGGTGACAGGTGTCTGCTAATCACCGCCCACCTAGTTATCACATCCTCCCTCTTATCTTCCTTCTTCTGGCTCGCTACGAAGGGTGCCGGTGTGGTGTGGGCGGCGTGACGTTGTTGTGACGTGGGTTTGTATGCTGGTATGCAGGGGGGGGGGCGGTGGTCATATCAGATAATGTGTACGACCGTGAGAATTATGGAGAGTCATACAAGACCCCCTCCCTCCCCCCACCTTGGCCCTCCTCGATGCAGCTATACACCGGTATGTTAACTGTTAATATCAATAAAAACATAGGCACTGGCACCGTGGCACCCTTGGGAACAGTGCCACCCCTTAAGACTCCCGGGGATAATGGCACTCCTTGGACAATGGCTGGCACTCCTTGGGCAGTGGCATCTTCGCCCACATGTTGTAAACTCGAGCACAACAAAGGACTACTTGACGTTGCTAAGTCTGGGATGAGTTTAAAGGGAGGAGGATATTTAAGACCAGACCGGGTGGGTGCGCGGGAGGGTCGGGGGATGGGTGGATGAGAGGGAGGCGGGGGGTTGTGAGGGATTGGATGGATGAGAGGGAGGCGGGGGGTGGTGAGGGTCGGGGGGACTGGGTGGATGAGAGGAAGGCGGGGGGGTGAGGGATGGAGGTGTGGATTAATGAGTCGTTAGGCGAAAGTGGAGAGATGAACAGGTAATGGTTCTAGGAGGGGGTGGTGGTACAGCAACACACACACAAATCAAACATCGGATTGCTGGTCTTTTAGCAAATACACGACCGCTCGTCAAACACACTATACTCCCCTAACAAACACACCTCAATCTGAAAGTCAAACACAACCCAACACCACCACCACCCACACGATAACAAGGAAAACTGTGAGAATAGGAAAATAGTTGTTGGTGGCTGCATTTTCCTTGGAGACTGTGTGTGTGTGTGTGGAGGCCACCGTGCTGCGTGGAGGACACTTTAGCCCAGACGCGGAAATGGGTAGCCTCCCACCATACTGTCACCGTTACCACCACATTATCACCACCACCACCACTACTACTACCACCACCACTACTACCACCACCACTACTACCACCACATACTATCACCACCACCACCACTACTACTACCACCACCACTACTACCACCACCACTACTACCACCACCACTACTACCACCATCACCACCACTACTATCACCATCACCACCACTAATATCACCATCACCACCACCTTGAGTTCAGTCCATCGTGAAAGGTCCAACGTCTTCTAGGGGTGGAAGGCGTTCTCAAAGGTTACCACCTACTGTGTGTCTGGCAGCTTCCTCAACATTGTCTTAGGTATATGAAGGGATTTTCAGGTTGACGTGTGGCGTTTCTGCATTGTGTGAACGATACCTGAAGGTTTTTACGATATTTGAGGGTTTCTACGTTACCTGAAGTTTTTTTTTTTACTATGTCTGAGGGTTTTACGATACCTGATTTTTTTATTACAATACCTGAGAATTTTTACGATACCCGAAGACTTTGTGTGTACCGGTCCTGTGAGATTTGCTGTTTGCTGAAGACTTCTATAATATTTTTGCCTTTGTGTACGTGTGAGAGATTCACTTCACATTGAGTGCACAAGAAGCAAATAATTTCTGTTGTACATGTCAAGGGCGTTTAGTTCAGTGTGTCCCCTAAGGCGTTGAGAAAATGGTTAAGATTTAGAGAAAGAAAACGTACTTACCTTGTGTTCTTCCTGAGGTAAATGGTGTGGGGATGATGGTACTATGTGGTGAATGGTGAGAGAGAGAGAGAGAGAGAGAGAGCGCGTTGTTACATCATGATAGGAATTCATTATGTATTTGTGTTACAGACGATTAGACCAAAATACTCGACTTTTCTGTAACACGTACTACTCTTTATCGAACTTACATACGTTTCATAATAAACAGCAGTACTTGTATGTAACATGTACTATTCTGTACTGAACTTAAATAACTTGCCTTTTTAAGGACGTACTCGGTTCATATGTAACACGTACTTGTTCAGGACTTACATTAGTGTGAGATCAAAGTACAGTCATCTTTATTTAACGTGCACTTGTCTTGGATTCGCACGAGACTTGTTGCTAACAGTATCTTGTGCGCCGGATGGATGAGTCTCTGGGAACGAACGTCACCACACACAGCTGAGGGGGGAGTCCCACGTGACGGCCTCCACCACCACCAAGCTCTCTGATGCAACGTTTTGAAAGGGTGTGCGAGGACCCTCTCCCATTCCTTAAAACATCTCCCTGGCTTTCCCACCCTCCCCAAAATGACACGGAAAAGGGAGCTTCGCCAGACGAACTTTCTCCACGCCCTGTAATCCTACAGTGGCGAGGCAGGACGCAGGACTCAATACTGTGTCCTTGACGGGGTATATTCACCTGTCTCCTCGATCTGGGCAGGTGTTGTTCTCATAATCACAGTCAGTGTTGAGCAAGATTTCCACGCCCCTCTCTGAATATTAATAAACGTCATAACTGAACACGCTGGCAGTTACCTGTGAGAATGGCTATAAATTTGGACATAAACACACCTGGTCAAGATGATGTAACGACCGAGCAACACTTCCACACCTGTACAGCACTAGCATGTTGTTGACGATAAAACCAACTGAACTTGATAACTTTCTGCACATTTATTCTCCTATTAAACTTATATATTCAGTATCTATACACTTGATGGTTACACAAGTCTGATGCAACGGTCACCTGTAATTAAATCACCCACCTGGTGGATGTGATTCACCCCCTCGCCTTATTTCCTGGTAACTGATGAACAAACACTGCTGCCACGTTCCCCTGACCTCTTGCCTGTTCCTATCATGTTGTATGTATGTTTGAGTGTTTATGTCTGTGTTGTGTGTGTGTTTATACGAATGTGTGAGGGATTGCCTTTAGATACCGTACGTTGAATTCATGTTTGTGTTTGATTGTGTGTGTGTGTTTTTAGCTTCTGAACTTAATACTCTTAACTTTATCTGTCAACAAACAAAAGTCGCTGCCTCTAATTTATTTTTGGTAGATAAAAAAAAAATTGTTTACTAAGATACAAAAGTCAAGCCGTGAACAAGAGACTTTTATTAGGTTATTATTACACAGCCGGTATAACATATTCTCCAGTAATACCACACATAGGTTAACCAGGGGAAATATACAATGTCCTTTCGGGGAATATTTGGTCCACTTGTGGTCTCTACAACAAAGGCCGGAGTATAATGTGGCTTACCCAGTATCGAGTTTCATAGAAGGTGTTCAAACAGTCCTACTTTATGGTAGACGCCCTTGTAGGTTTACTAATAACAACAGAATATTCTTGTGTTTCAAAATTTAAGACGTGTGGTGATTATTGATGAGAATTTAATTAATTTTTACTAACATCTTACCAGTGTGTTGAAACTCTTCACCATGGGGCACTGCCAAGGTATATAGTCTGCCATGAAGAAAGTTTTCATCTTAAGAGCCATCGACGATCCTTCTTCAAGTGAGATTGTAAATAGTTCTGTCTAGTATTTTTTTATATGATGGTGTTTGTGATGTTTCTTACCTGCAATGAAACCCGGAATTTTGGTCCCGTAGGTTTGGTGAGGTTGATGGTTGCTTGTTAGGGAAGGGTGAAGAGATGGAGGGAAGTGGAGTGGGAGGGTTTGTGTTGGTGTGGATGGTGTTGGGTTCAATTCTCCTCTCTCTGTCTCTCTCTCTCCACCTCCCCCACCCCCGAGTATATTTTGGGATGCACACACACACACACACACACACACACACACACACTAAGGGAGAGGATGTTGTGGTACAGGAAATGATGGACTATGAGTATCGACAACTTCCGCCCGGCTCCACCCACATGTGTCCCTGGGGTAATTCACGTTATCAACCATCTATATTTAGGGTCACTGTTGTATATACCTGGTGGGTGCTGGAAGGTCTGGTTCACCTGTTGATAATGATGTAATGATTGCTTACCTGTGGAACTCTTGCTTTCTAATTAAACTAAAGCTAATCCAATCAAAAGTATACCTAATTTAACCCATTCTAACCTAACTAACCTAGTTTAACCTAACCCAACCTAACCCACAATCTAAATTACCCTGACCTAACATATCCAAACATAAGTTAATATGATGTGACGTAATCAGTCTCAACTTGCTATACCTAACCTAACCAAACCATAGCTACGTATCTTAGTCAGCTGATGATGTGTTCAATGGTATGTTGTGGTAATCAGCTGTTTGTGACGTCAGTACCCCCTCTCACACGTCATCAAACGCGTTCGTACGTGTTCATGTAACGTTTCTTAGTGTCAAGACACGATTTAGTTTGGTTGACGTGATGAGAAAATGAGTTCAGGAGGATATTATTGGTGGTGATAACAGGAGATAACTGAAGGTAAGAGGTGGTGGTGGTAGTGATAACATACGGGGTGTAGTACAGGTATTTTCTCAGGTATGTGTGTGTGTACTTGAGTGATGTAAGTATTAATAAATGATGTTACTTCCACGTGTAAGAATTCTTGTGCTTATCATTGTCTCTTCAACTCCCGGATGCAGAGGAAAGTCATTCATATTTTTTTGTTTTTGTTATTAGAAGTTGATTGCGTTATGTGAGTCAATGTGTATACGGAGGCGGGACGGGTACTCAACATACTTTTAACGTGTGTGTGTGTGTGTGTGTGTAGTGATCGTGGGCTCGTTATCGTGGAGGCTGGTGAGGGGGGAGTGCCCGGCGAACTATGAGTAACACACAACCGGAACTGAGGACATGATACCGGGTGCTGTTCCCGCGGGGGCAGCATACGTTGTAGTGTAGATATGGCGCTCGGGGTATATTATAGCCGACGGGGCATACGTGAGGATACAGTGTGTGTGAGCAGGTCGTGGGGATAACAACACCACCATCAACAACACTACAGTACCATAGCTCGTGTTGTAGGAGCGTCCGTCCACCTGAGACATGAGTAGGTCACCAGTGATTATTTTAGGGGGATTTTTTTTTCTTCCTTAAATGTCACGAGAGATATTGATCTGTGTTGAGGTGACGTAGTGATGTGAGGATCAGTGAGGCTTGTTGTTACCTCACCTGCTGGGGGTTTAGATCATAACACTACACACTACCTGTCACTAGTGTGTGTGTGTCATAGCCTCGGTTGGGTTAGAGAGAAGCACCACCAGTGTGTGTGTTATTAAGTGGTTCAGATAATCTTCAGTGCAACAGCTTATTGGTGCAGAGAGACTTGTGTTATTTACCTCGTGTGGTAGTGACATTTGCCTGTTGCTAACCACCTACATGTACCTTCTTCCTTGGCTGCCTGGGCTGTTTCACCTCACTACAGACACTGAAATAAAACAGACATTAAAACACAGTGTATCTCCCGTGACATGCGAGAGGGTTAATGATTTATAGTGAAATATTTAAATGTGTATACAAGTCGTGGCAACAGCTATACTAACTGGTCAACGTTTGGTGTGTTGTGTTGTGTGTGCGGCCGTGCTATCGACTCCAGGGATCCAGTGTAGTTTTAACCACAAGGAGCGCCTGGTGGTGGTGGTGGAGCAGCGTGTGGTACAGGGAGTGCCAGCTACCAGTGCCACAGTCATTCATCTGCTTAACACTATGAGCTGGTGGAACGGCTACAGACGACGCTCGCCACTCGATAGAAACAAGGTAATGAAGACAGACAGGTGTGATGTAGCTCAGGTGATAAACCAAACATGTGTAATAACCTCAAGGGAAAAGTGATTACAGGTGTGATGGTCATTAATGGAAGCAGGTGTGATAGTTAAACAAGTCATTGATAATCTGATGTATTTATGTAAGTCGTGTTCTGAATGGGGTGGGGGGGGCCTGATCAGTGATGGTGGATGATGTTTGGAGAGTGGCACAGGTATGGTGGGTGGCAGGTATGGAGGCTTAAGTGGTTGACAGTGTAAAGGTAAAATGTCATCTCCATCACTTCCTCGTATGGGCAGGTGTGTGTGTGTGTGTGTGTGTGTGTGGAGAGGAAAGTTGTATCCAAGTCTTAACTATCCATTTATTATTTATTTTGTAACGTGGATAATTTAGATGGCACAGAGGGAGGGAGAGAAAGTAGAGAAATTCGGAAGGATAGATAATGAAGAGAGAGAGAGAGAGAGAGGAGGGAGTCACTCAATGACGTCACACTTCAGAGAATTGTAGTGTGGTGAACGATGGCCTGACGTTAGAATACCGCTGTTACTATGTATTACTACTGTGACAAAACGTTGCTCGTAACGGAAGGGTCTGTGGGAACGTTTCTCTTAATTCCTTTGAAGCTCGATTATTTAACCCCTTGAGTACGATGATTTAACCCCTCGAGTACGTTGATTTAACCCCTTGAGTACGATGATTTAATCCCATGAGTACGATGCTTTAACCCCTTGAGTACGATGATTTAATCCCATGAGTACGATGCTTTAATCCCTCGAGTACGATGATTTAATCCCTCAAGTAAGTTGATTTAACCCCTTGAGTACGATGATTTAACCCCTTGAGTACGATGATTTAATCCCATGAGTACGATGCTTTAATCCCTTGAGTACCATGCCTTAACCCCATGAGTACGATGCTTTAATCCCTTGAGTACGGTGATTTAACCCCGTGAGAGAGAGAGAGAGAGAGAGAGAGAGAGAGAGAGAGAGAGAGAGAGAGAGAGAGAGAGAGAGAGAGAGAGAGAGAGAGAGAGAGATTACCCGGGGCTGTCACCTTGTGCCTCTCCCCAGTTAACAGTCAGACCTACCCGCTCACTTTATCTTATCTATACTGACGTCTGTGTAAGGACTTGTTGGTGCATGTGCTAGAGCTAGATCCTGGTCAGAGAGAGAGAGAGAGAGAGCGAGCATGTGTGGTGGGGGTAAGGACTGAAAAGGTATATAGGGTGATGTTTTATTAGGGTATAAGAATGAAGTGCCGTGCATGGTCGGTCAGTCAAGTGTACCTCGCGTGTGACGGCCACTACCCACCACCGCGTCAGAGCTCCTCCTGCTGGGTGGTCTTCACGCCAACACTACTGACGACATTTAGCGACACACACACACACACACACACCGAGGCAAGCATCAGGTGTTGGTGTAGTACAAGCGTTTGTCCAGGTGCACGAATTGAATCCTTCCCTCCCTCTCTCTCTCTCTCCCCCATGCCTGTCAGCTCTCCTCTCTAGCACTATAATCACGCTATTCAACCACGACCCCCGCACACGCCACCGCACACGCCACCCCCCCCCCCTTCACCATCCTAGCCTAAACCCTCCATCATCACCATCACCCTCCCATCCATCACTATCATGGTATCATTATGAACTTGTCTATTCAAATGCCATTTTTATACGTGCGTGTGGTGTGTCGTGGCATGAGGAAGGGAGCTGTGAGGGACTTGTAATGTATGTCATCATTTCGTACGCGTGTATGTTTGATTGTACAGTAGTGGGACTGGTGTTGTGCACGGGAGGGAGTTCATGTTTTATCTTCGTGGGATGGAAGAGGAAGGAGAGAGAGAGAGAGGTGTGACTCAATGACCACCATGTCATTATCTAAAGCTAATGTCTTATTTACAATTTTGTTTTAGTGTGTATGTACGTGTATGTGACAGGAAAAATAAATAGAACAGTAACCAGATTTACTGAGGCTCTTACGACAAAATTTTCCTCGTTGCTGAAGCCTTGAGAACGCACCCAGCTGTTTGACTGAAGCTAAAATCAGAGCAGATAACATCTAGAAACAACAAAAATACTACTAATTACACATGAGAGACAGATCTTTACTTTAAATACTTTCCCTTAACACCAAACAAAAGGTAAAAGGCGACATGCATTAATTCTCTACCTTAATTTTATATCACTTCACAAACTTACTAAGTGAACGTATGGCATTTAGTTAAGGTAGATTCTCAGGTGTGATTTTAACGTTATTGTGTAATTAACTGTAGACAAACATCAAAGTCATTCTTAAAACATTCACCATACAACAGAACTCGAACCCTGGGTCTTGAGGTTGACTGTGATGCTCTTTACCACTGAGCCAAGACGGTATATTGTTGTGTGAGTGTTTGGTAGGTGGTAGACACTGCGGCTGAGTGGTGTGGTGTGTTGACAGGTGGAGAGAGTTTAATGAGTTAATTAATTAAATGCGGCCAAAACAAATTAACTTAATTTTGTGGTTATAATAAATTGAACCTTATTGTGTGTGTTGAAAAATGGACTTAATTTTACGTGTTGCTGTGAAAAAAGAACCTGTTTGTGTATATGTGTGTGTGTGTGGTAGTCGTGTACATCAGCTGGTGGTACACGTACACACGCAGACACCCGAGGCCTTGTATGCCAAGGTCGTAGCTAAGCGTTCTCTTCCTCACCTATCAATCATGGGGGGGGGGGGTGCAGGAGGGAGACGTGGAAATGCATAATAGCTGCTACTCCGTCCGTCCGTCATATTTTTTTGGAACACGATACCTCCCACAAATGACTAAGGATTTCAACTAAACTTCGTCAGTAGATGCACCAGACCAGACTCTGTGTGTGGTTCAGAAAGCAGTAATATCTATTGTGGCTTTACGAAGGGAGGGAGAAGGCTCGCCCACCTGCACTGTGGACCGGTGTGTGTTACGTGTTCTCAGGTGGTATTAAGTATGTAGATGGTGGTGATTGGTGCTACGCGCATGTCATTTAGCCTTGCTTATGACGGTCTCTCTCTCTCATCAAACAAAACAACAGCAGCAGAATTAGTCATGGCAGGCGGCAGGCTGCGTGTTGAACCACTATCAGTCTTGAGGTTCTGTTAGACGAGTCGACGTCGTCCTCGCCTCTGAGTCACGGTAGGCCAGCCTCGAGTCGTAGTAGACCACGCCCCATGAGCCACGGTAGGCCAGCCTCGAGTCGTAGTAGACCACGCCCCCTGAGCCACGGTAGGCCAGCCTCGAGTCATTAAACCACGCCCCCTTGACAGTGATGATGTTTGAGAGGACCACATCTATTGAGCGAGTGGAGCCCTATAGCTGAGCCACTGGAGGCCGGTGTCAGCCGGAGTGAGCCACTGCATGATTCTCAGTTTGTCGCTGCTACGCTTTGAGCCACAGTAGGCCGGCCACCCTGCCAGGGCCAGTGTGAGCCACGCCCCCTCATCGTGAGGCAGGAAGGTGGTCCTACGGCAGAAGTATGGATCGCTCTCATCGGGAGGGAGGAGCATGCTCAGTGAGGCGGTGGTACACACCCCTCCACTCCTTCAGTGGTGGTGGAGGCGGGGGTGATGCTGGAGGTGCTGCCGCCAGGGTAGAGACGCCCTGACCAGACCCAGATAGTGGTGCAGCAGCGAGGCCCTCCCTCGTGTGTTTGTTGAGAGGGCGTGCCCCGCTCACCTCCCGGTTAGGAGTTATAGTCGATGGCGGTGATTGTTGTGAATAATGCAGAGGACGTGCCACATTACTGCCTGACCTGCATCTTGGGCTGCTTGAAGATCCATCGTTCAGGCAACACTCGGAGATATATGGCATCTCAACATCTCTGTTCTGTGGAAGTTGAGGTTTGTGGTGTGAAGGACGTAACAATTCGGTTCTGAACAGCGCGTGGTGGTCCTACGATGTGTGCGGCGCATGTGTGATCTGTAGTAATCCGGCAGTGGTCGGTGGACACACGGAGCTCCCGGGAAACATGAGGTACTTCACTACCGCGTGTGGTGAGGGAAAAGTACCGTTGAGTTTTGACTGTAGTGATGAGTTGTGTGTTCCCTGGTGGACAGTGTAGTTATGATGTACCAAGGTAGACAGTGAGTACAGTGTAGTGGTGATGATGTACCATGGTGGACAGTGAGTACAGTGTAGTGTAGTAATCGTGTGACCTTGGTGTCTGTACCTTCAATCCTATACTGTATATATGGGGGGATATATGCACTTCATAACCCCCCCTCCCCTCCCCTTCCCCTTCAGCACTTATCACCGTAGCCTACCCCTGTGATGCCCTCCCCATACCCCGCCTGCCCTACCCTGCTTGTTGTTAATCCACCGAGTGTTTGTGTGGAGAAACTGTGTATCATTATAATAAGCCCTGAGAAAACCACCACTCTTAACATGTTTTGGCTCGCTTGTTTGTTTTTACGTAATGTGTGTGTAGTTGCGCCATTAGTGTTCCCCTATACGCCCTTGACCACCAGATTTTATAGATATGTTAGTTTGTGTATGATTAAACCTTTTGTATTTGGCTTCTATAGACACTTAACGAAGGAAGGATGACCTGGATAAATGAGAAGAGTCAGAATGAAGCACATGAGAGATACTAATGACTAACTAACACTGTAGGACAATATTGGCGATCCGTCAGCAATTACAAGTTAACAACAACTAACATCCTCAACTTAATCCATTCGTGTATATTATTACCCAATGGAATAAATACGTAGATGTCATTAGTCTGTCTGTTCGTTTCATTTTTTTAGAACGTAACTTAAAAATCGCCTCTATTATCTGGTTAAAAGTTTGTCCACGTGTTAACTTCGTGGTAAAGAGATTTTTGTGATGACGATGATACATTGATACATTTACTTTTTTTTTTATCTACCGTGTGAAGGGGAGGGAGGGGGACTAATTAGATATCCCTGGGTAGGATTTCCTATTGATAAGCTTAATTGTTTTTTTGAGTGAATAGTGTGTGTGTGTGTGTGTGTGGTGAGGATGGTGCGTGGTGTGGTGACTGTATTAGTAGCATGCTTGTGTAAAGGATTAATGGCCAACGTGCAGATCTGTCTCAGGTTACATGAATATTTAGTTACAGTCCCAGTAACGTGTGGCTTTTGGCCTGCTGTCTGCCTCAACTCACAACTAGATTTTTGTTTTTGTTGAGAGAGAGAGAGAGAGAGAGAGAGTAGAGAGAGAGTAGAGAGAGTGAGAGAGAGAGAGAGAGAGAGAGAGACCCCCCTGGCTGGCTAATACGTGCTACGGGCGTCCTTGTCAACTCCTCACAAAAACTTGCCTTGCTCTCTGCTGTTGTGTTGGTCCATGCTACCAGCTGACTGAGTGACGTGCATACTGAACGAGTGTATGTAAAGCATCATCCCTGAGCCCTGGCCAGTAGTTAACGCTAATTGGCTCGTTCGTTAAAACCTCTTAAATTCCCTTTTGCCCTCAGAATACGAATGACCGACTCCGAACTAGCTGTTGGAATTGTTATCTTGGAGAGTATTGAGTTAAAAAAAACAAAAGCCTTTAACTGTAAATGCTAATTAGGTGTTGTGAAAACTTGACCAATTTAGGGAACTGAATTTTTTGGAATGTGCGAACAGCCAAGGAAAAGATGTGTGTTAATTTGATAAATGATGTGAAAGGAAAGGTAAATGGTACTAGAGGTTAAACACACACACACACACACACACACACACACACACACTCACACACACTTATCTTTGTCCTCTGAAAGTTTGAGTGTGTCTTCATCCGTGTTACGTTGTTTTGATTATTTCGTGTTATTGTTTATATTTTACTGTTATTTTTATCATTTATTACTATTATTACTGTTATTTTTATTTATTACTTTTGCCGAATTTTTATTATTTTTATTATCATGGTTTTTGTGAGGGTCATAAGAGGCATCATTGAGGGGGTGATTAGCAGGGGGTGTTTGTGGGAGGGGGAGTATTAAGCACATGGCTCTCCCTCTTGTGTGATCTGTCAGGATTATGGTTCTTATGTCTGTCTGTCTGTCTGTCTGATGACGTTAAGATGCCAGGGACGTCAAATACCAGTGACTTCATATACCATAGATGTCATGTACCAGTGACATTATCATATAACTTCCTGTAGTAGTGTTAGTGAAAGAGAGATTCAAAAGACAGAGTTGAAATTTGGTTGGCCCAGGTAAACTATTAAACGAATCCAGGTGTGTTGGTAATTAGTTTACTTACCGGAGTAAACTTGACGGATGAGTGACCCCCAAGAGACTAAGACCCACACACCTGGTTGTGGTTTACCGAGCTTGATGCTGCCATACCTGAAGGAGGCCACACACAGGCTGGTTAGGAAGGTAAGCAGTTTTATCCCGTTCTATAGTTTATTTTTATCTTGGGGGGTAAAGTTACAAACGTATGTTATTGAGTGATTTATTCTTCTGTGTTGTCATCTGAGGCGTGAGGTACAGGGAGAAGCCATGAGTCTTAATGTTTGTTTCTGCTTCAGTGAGGAGTCTTAGGGGACAAGTTGTGTTATGAGAATCCTAGAGCCTCTTGGGGGGGGTGGGGGGGGGGAAGTTACGGTCCACTGTAAGCACTGGAATATTTACCAATCTGTTTCTGTCTTTTGGGGCAACATGTAAGAAGTCAGGTGTATTCTGTGATGTTTCTGTGTACACTCGGGGATTGACAGCCTGTGTATATTTAACGGTTGACATCCTGTGTACACTCGACGATTGACAGCCTGTGTACACCCGATAATTGACAGCCACACACTGGTTTCTGTTGCCGGTGCCTAAGTGATGTGGGTGTTGAGTTCTTCCACCTATGCCCCGACCAGTATACAGTATGTCCCTGCTGGCCATAATTGCTTGAAAGTGTCGTGGAGAGAGAGAGAGAGAGAGAGAGAGAGACTAAATCAAATTAACCTTCTCGGAATGCTGGGGATTTGCTTGGAAGTCACCTAGAGGAAAAGAAAGAGAGAAAGATCAAATTAGATTAGGTTTCCTTGAAGTTAAGAGAATAAACAAGATATAATGTGTATTTTTTCCCTCGCCATAAACCCGTTAGGGGAAATTAAAGTCTTTTCTCCCCAGTGCTTATACAACATTTCCCCGACCTCGTGTGCTTGGCGGGGGGAAGGAGGGGAGGCGAGTTGTGGGCACTTAAGTTGCTAAGGTAGTGTAAAGAAATTATATATTGTTAAAACGTGGTAGAGGGACTTAAGACACACTCACCCTTCATAGCTCGCGAACTTCAAGGGATATTTTTAAAGTAACGCGAAATATATAATAAGAATAAGGAAATATATTATTGTACGTACAGTAAGGCGACATATTTTGAGAGTTAAGAAAGATATATTTTTAGTAAGGGAAATACTAGGAATTTTAATTGGTGGTGTTTGAAGTTTAGAAGAAAAATACTGAGAATTTAAACGGGGTATTTTTAAGTAAGGAAGCAAAATACTGGGACCTTGAGGTGGGGGAGGGGGGGGGGTTACGCTTGGGCAGGTGCTTCCGTGATTCCTCTGGCGACTGCAGATGGGAAAGGCTGTCTCTATCCCTTCCCCCTCCCCTTTCTTCCCCCTCCTCCCTTCCCCCCTTCTAACCTCCCTCTTTCCCTTTCTTTTCCCCCCTCCTTTCTTTCCCCCCTTTCTTATCTGTCTCTCATACACAACATATATTAATAATTCTAATAGTAATAATGAAATTTGTTGATAATAATAATGGCTAATAATAATATCCTTAATTAATATAAAAATAAAGATGATAGTCGACCAATAATATTCTCACACATAGAAACTTGGCACAGAACATATTAGCTAAGGACAATAAATAATAATAATAAGCCTTCCAAGTATGCGCCAGTAAGGTGCTGTACAGAACGTGCAGTCACGCCAGGCTTGAGAGATTGTCCGGTGAAGAGGGAGGTAACTTTTAAGTGAGTCACTGGTTGAGCATGATGTTTACAGTACGTAAAAAGATGACTCACTGGGTTAGTATGTGAGGGGGTGGGGGAGTGGGTGGTAGAGCGACGCGTGGGAGATAGAGTAATGTTATCTCTAGCGTTAAAACATTGTGTACTTGTATACTCGTGATTGTCACCTCCAGCCGGCGGTGCGTTCCTCTCACGTCGCCACCTCACCTCTCTGGAATGTTTACTGTTATTTATAGTGAAGGAACTTGGTGGGAAAAGACGCGTTAATATTTGTGACTGAATGAGTTGTTGACGGGTTG
This sequence comes from Homarus americanus, assembly GCF_018991925.1. Taxonomy (NCBI): domain Eukaryota; kingdom Metazoa; phylum Arthropoda; class Malacostraca; order Decapoda; family Nephropidae; genus Homarus; species Homarus americanus. The sequence continues at coordinate 1,615,636 of NW_024714177.1, read as the reverse complement.
TGATAGGAGTGCTTGAAGGGCGTGTCATGTGGTGGTGGTGTGAAGGTTTGAGACTTTGAACGGGTGTTGTGATGATGGAAGGTGACTGTAGTGAGAGACTAGAGGTGAAGATATTAATAACAGGAGCTTGGGGCACCAGGTAACCCAGGTAAGAGCCCGTAAAGGTGTTATCAGATAAGATCGTATCAGTGACTCATCTGAAAGTTTGTACACAGTGATGTACAGGTGTGTGTGTGTGTGTGTGTGTGTCCCCTCCCTGTGCTTGTTGCTGAGGGACGAGTTACCCGGAGTTGACGGCTGACTCAGGGGGATGGCAGGTAGTCTCCGTGTTGCTCCCTATTGGCTCAAGGTAACACTGAAGCTCCTCCTGGTAATTCCTGTGGTGTTCTCTAGGGTTTTGGTCCTCTTGTGTTTTCCTCAGTGTAGAGTGTCGGGTGTTACTATTGTGTAGGTCTTAAGTTTTACTTAAGTCTTCAGGTAATGAGAGAGAGAGAGATTAAGTTACAGTATATCTTTGGACACACACACACACACACACACACACACACACACCAAATTGTTCCATAGGTGACATTATGAGCTACTTGATAGAGGGGTGGCCGGGTGGGATAATGGTGGAGTGCTTTTATCGTCAGGCTGCCGTGTGGTGGGTGGGGTGCACGGCTAAAACCCTTCTCTTGTTCCCTGTTGAGTTTGAGGTGCAGCGCCACGTGAATCCCGCCTTTATTTCCGTGTCAGGTGGATGATTTTAATGCGTTGAATTTCTTTTTTTGGGGGGTGAAGAGTTGGTGCTTGGAGGTGGCACTTGGAGTAAGGGTAAGGATGGCACTGAAGTAAGACTAAAGGTGGCACTTAGGTCAAGGATACTGATGGTCGAGGCGTGAGATGGGGGTATTTTTAGCTTATGCCCACTTGTGGTGAGAGGAAAGGTCAACTCTGTTATGACACACGGGACCAGCTGACTCCTGTTGCTTGTGTGTGTGTCTGGTCTGGGGGGAGTGTCGCTGTGTCTCTGGGCTGGGGAGGGCTAAGGTGTCACTGTCTCTGGGGAGGGTGGGGGGGTATGTCAGGGTCGTTTGGTGATCGTGGTTATGTTGCCGATTTCGAGAGAGACAGAGAAACAGACAGAGATAGAGAGAGAGAGAGAGATAGAGAGAGAGAGATAGAGTGTCAGGATCTTTAATAGTCGCACTTCACCTGAGTTGGATGAGCGTCAAGGTGGTGACGCTCGTAAACTTGAGCTTAATGATGTGGGAGGCGGTGACGGTGGCCTTTGTGCTCCGGGGGTTTCCATGGTGTGCCGCTGCCTGCCTGCCTTCGTGCGTGCTGGCGTAAAGGACGTCCAGCTCCTGTAGAAGGTCGCCACGGTATTGATTTTCTCGTTCCTAGAGGACAATTTCTGCCCTGGACGACTGTTTATTCGTGTGTATAGCCGTTTTGGGGGTCAGTATGGCTGTGTCGAGTGTTGTGTGCGTTTTATGTATGTATGTATGTATGTGTTACAGTATAGTAAATACTTTGTCTCCGTTGCACCTGTCAGGAATCAATTAGTGGGTGACCTTGGGTGCGTGTCTCGGGCCCAGGTGTGCCCAGGTGGTGTTGATCAGGGATAGGGGGAAGGGGGGCGTATCGTAGTGCTGCTCCTTCCCTCCACACTAGATAACTCTCTCCCTCCTCCCTCCTTACTCCTTCCTTCTTTTACTCACTCCTTTACTCCTTCCCTCTACACTACATAACCCTTGTCCTCCTTCCACATTACATAACTCCCCTCTTCCTTCTCTTCACACTCCATACCTCTTCTTCCCCCTTCCACCCCTCCTTCCATACTACATCCCTCTCCCTCCCTCTCTCTCACACAATTCACTCTCCCCTCACACTCCAACGAGAGATTATCCGGTCGAGCTAAGTACAATGTTGGGGCGTTTGTGTACATTCATTACATCGTGAGTACTGTAATCTACTTCGGGGGGTTGGCCTGGTTAACACGCCCGCCACGCCCTCAGGTAACACCCCCGTCACGCCCCTGCTTTGTTTACTGACTGTACCTGAGTTATTGAAGAGAATTATTATCGATGTTAATTTTATTTAGGAGGTGATGATGTTGGAAGTGGTAATTGGTTGAAGAGAGGTGTGGTGGTAGTGTAGTGGTGGAGTGTAGGGATGTGTGGTGGTGTAGTGGTGGAGTGTAGGGATGTGTGGTGGTAGTGTAGTGGTGGAGTGTAGGGATGTGTGGTGGTAGTGTAGTGGTGGAGTGTAGGGAGGTGTGGTGGTGTAGTGGTGGAGTGTAGGGATGTGTGGTGGTGTAGTGGTGGAGTGTAGGGATGTGTGGTGGTAGTGTAGTGGAGGGGTATGTGCGGTTTAGTGTAGTGGTGATGGTAGAAGTTGAGTGTAGGTGTGGCCTTGTAGTGTATTGGGTGTTAAGAGGAAGGGGGTGTATATGTAGATGTGGGCCACAACACAGGGTAGAGTTATAGTGTATCGGTGGAGGGTGTGGCGAGGGTGTCCAACAGTGATGAATGGCGTGTACTTACGGAGGACCCAACACGCCCTCCCTTCCTCCCTCCTTCTTTCCCCCTCTCCCTCCTGCACGCCCCAACCGTCTATCCCCACCCATTTTCGCTCCATTTCTATCCTCTCCTCCATCTCTCTCCGTCTCACTCCACATCCGTCCCTCCATCTCTCTCTAATCTATCCCCTTCTTCCTCTCCATCTCTCAATTTCTATTCACCATCCATCAATCTTTCTCTCTGCTACCATCCTCATTGCATCTCCCTCTCTCCTCTTTCTCCCTCTTACCTCTCTACTTCTCCTCCTTTCCATTTACGTCTCATCTGTGTCCCCCCTCATTTGCGATGATGTTTGACAAGGGAGGAGGAGGAAGAGAAAGAGAAGAGGAGGAGGAGGAGGAAGAAGAGAAAGAGGAGGAGGAGGAGGGTGAGAGTAGGTCGTAGGGACGTAATGGATTGCCACAACACAGATGAGAATAAACTCCTGATGGCCCACCACCAGCTGGGCCTGATCGATACGACAGGAAAGAGCAATGACCTGGAGGAGGCATACAGGTGTGATACAGTGACCTGGAAGAAATATACAGGTGGTACAGGGGTGATGTAGAGGCAGACAGGTGGTGCAATGATCATGGATGAGTCAGGCAGGTGGTGTAATGATCATGGATGAGTCAGGCAGGTGGTGCAATGATCATGGATGAATCAGACAGGTGGTGCAATGATCATGGATGAATCAGACAGGTGGTGTAATGATCATGGATGAGTCAGACAGGTGGTGCAATGATCATGGATGAATCAGACAGGTGGTGCAATGATCATGGATGAGTCAGGCAGGTGGTGCAATGATCATGGATGAGTCAGGCAGGTGGTGTAGTGTCCATGGAAACCTGTAGAAGGCAGAGAAATATGTACTTATTTTTGTTTTGTTTACCAGCGTCGCGTGTGTGTGTGTGTGTGTGTGTGTGTGTGTGTGTTCGTTCGTTCGTTCTCAAAGTACTACATATGCCAATTATGTATATCACAAATTAAAAAAACATGTGTAACAGCTGACAGTAATAATTAGTGTTTAAAATTATTATCCCTTTCTTTGCCTCTCTGTCGTGTTGTGACTTGACTTGGATTGGTCAACCCCCCCCCCTTCACACACACACTAGCTGGTCCTTCCTCACCTTGCCACTGCGACTCAAGTCACCACTGAGAATATGATATTGTCACACACACACACACACACTCTCTCTCTCTCTCTCTCTCTCTCTCTCTCTCTCCGTTTTTATGACTTCACCAGGTAATTATTACATACCTTGTGTGATTAACCTGTCCAGGCAATAGGACACGTTTGTTTCCTCTTCTTTGTTATTATTCTTACATAAACACAAGTAATTACCTGTTATTACGATATAAATTTTTATTAGGTATTATTAGGCTTGAGTCTTATAACACGAGAGATAAGATAATTACCTTGTTTGTGGGGTTATAATTATTATTTTATATCTACTTTTACTACTATTTTTTAAGTTAAAATAAAATAAAAAAAATTTCGAGAGCAGGTGATATAAGACAACGTGTGTGTGTGTGTGTGTGTGTGTGTGTGTGTAATATAAAACTGTTTGTCACCCAACCACGTAACACCTCACAGTAAACACAAACGCTACAATAACCTGGTGAAAACCCTGGATCACTGTCACTTGTGTTCATCGCTCCCCAAAGTCGTGAGTTGGAGGTAGTAAATACGTGTGTGTGTGTTAGTCACTGTTACTCGAGTTCTGAGACGGAAGATAGCTTGATGATGTGGGTGGCGTGGTAGTAGGGTGGTCTGTGATGGGTGGGTGGCATGAGGGTGGGAGAGCGCTGTGTGGGTGGCTGTGTGGGTACTCGATTCCTCCTGCTGGTGGTAAATCAATAGGCCACCTACCTCCCTAGCATGCATTCTCTCTCCCGCTCGGCCCAGGACAAGACCTCCGACTATTCTACTGCCTCCTGGCGGTGTTTGTGTGGTGGGTGGTGCTACCAGGATGGAGGAGCAAGCAGCAAGTAGTGACCCAGAGTGGAGGAGTACAAGAGGGTCGTAGCGTGGCAGTGTAGGCCTTGTAGTGATGTGTCGCCGTAGTGAACTTTACCCGAGTGTGGAGCCGACTGGTACAGGTGTGTTGACACTGTGGGGAGACTCACACATGTGGGCGCTATTCTCAGGTGTGTTTACCTATGTGTAATGTAAGTTAATATCCGCGTCACACCTGTGCTGGGGGGATGTTATTAATAATCCCTAATGTTTAGTTAATTAGTGATGATCTATGAGTCTTCCTCGTACAAGGTCGACCTGGTTCATAAGGACGGGTCACACCACCTGGCCTAGATAAGGTTGTAAGTGTCGTGGTCGGTAGTTAGCGTGTTGTTAGGCTCTCTCATCGCCTCGTGCAGCGCTCGTGTGGTGCCGGGACGGGTGGTGCTGGGTGCTGGGACGGGTGCTACTGGGTACTAGGACAGGTAGGCATTATATCATTTATATGCAGGTTAATATATCCATCCAGTGTGTGTGTGTGTGTGTGTGTTATAGGTTTAGCTAGACAAATGCGTCCTGGGTGCTGTGGTTGGAAGGCTTCTCCTACTTTGCGTGCTGTGTTTGGCAAGAGACTGACGACGGAGTTTTGCCGCAGTGTTGGGGGTGGTGTTGGTCAGCGGCGTCACGACACACGATTATTTTTTTTACAATTCACCCGACACGTCCATTTATTTCTACTCGCCATGTCTAAAAAAAATTGACGATTCAACCAATTACAGTCAATCGGCCAATCAATCAATCAATCTTACGTCTGAGGGTTGGCGACCATGGCCCTACACTCTAAAACATTTTCAGCCTATCTATCAGTAATCACCCCCAGTGCCCTGCTTTTACCCTTGGCCCTCAGATATACCCAATAATACCCCCTCAGTCGGGCATGAGGGGGTATATATAGAGATGGCGAGAACTAGAAGTAATTCCAACTCTTCTAAAAATACAGCAAATTTCCTAAAATTAAGCTGTGACGACGATTTCTCTTTTGACAAGTGACAGAAAATAATGGGGATTTACTCTCTCTCTCTCTCTCTCTCTCTCTCTCTCTCTCTCTCTCTCTTCAATAGTCGACGATTCTCTTTCTCTCTTATTTTTCTTTTTCTTTCTTTCTTTCTTTCTTTCCACGTCACCTCATTATTACTCTTGTGTGACTAATTCATTTTTTGTGTGTGTATGTCTTATCTCGCTATCAAGTACAGAGATAAACGGAGATTATTTAATTGTCCCTCTTGACCGGTGGAATGTGTTTACCTGTGCTCACCTGTGTTTACCTGTGCTCACCTGTGTTTACCTGTCACGAGTCCTCTATAGTATGTAGGTCACGGTGTCTGGTCTTGTGTGGAATTTTTTTAAATATATTTTTTATTTTTTATTTTTATTTTTTTAGAGTCGTCTAAAGATCTCTCTGTCTATTTCACCTGAAGATTTAAACCACCATAATAATAACCAACCCAGCCCCCCAGGTTTGCGTTCAGGTGGTTAATCTTCAGGTAAAAATAAAGGTGTGAGGTGTGACTCCCAGGTGTGGTTTAAGGCTCGTCTCGGGGGTTGAAGTTGACATCGATTTCATTAACCAATCAGAGGGCTTGTTGACAATTAACCAACCAATCAGAGGGTTTCTTAACACTGATTTAACAGCCAATCAAAGGGTTTGTTAACACATTTAACCATCCAATCAGAGGGTTTGTTGATACATTTAACCGACCAATCAGAGGGTGTGTTGAGACTGACTATTTCCTGTGTCCTTACAGATGTCAGGCGAGACGGGGGAGGGCGGCCCAGGCGGCGGCGGTGGAGGCGAGGTCCTGGACTTCCAGAATCGCATTAAAAGATTTCAACAAGACCAACAGTTTAATCAACAACAGGTGAGTGACGTCATTAAGCACAGGCGTATGTCCCAGTCAGCAGTTAAAAAGTTCATTACGTTCTTAAAGTACTGTACGGGGGTGCCTGCCTTGCCTCTGTGGTCATGTGGCATCAATGATTGGTCCAAGGAATAGTGACGTCACCTATGAGTCACGGGCTGATTGGCTATGTCACCCCGAACACGCGATATATGTATTTTTTTTTGAGTCATACATAGTCACTTTATTTCCGGGTATTTTTTTTTTTTTGCATACTGTTACTGCAGGTTCACTGTGTGCGTGCGTGTGTCAGTCAGTCATACTCTAGGGACATAACAACCATCGTTTTAGTCGTGTTTACAGGCTGTTTAAGGTCAGTCAAGGTCATGTGTGTGTGTGTGTGTGTGGACGGGTTACATCGTATCTATAATTAATAATAATAAGTTAAACTAAAGGAGGAAATGAAGATGGTATTTGTACGCTTATCACCAACATCACCGCCTACTGTGTGTTTTAGCAAGTGACGAAACCAACAACGATTTATATTAAGTTGTGAGCCAAGATATTTGTTATATTTTGATCTAAAGTTCTTACTGTTTTGAAAATGATGGAACGTGGATTATTTTATTTCTAGTTTGTTATCTGCTTGTATTTGGGTTATTAAATGACTATAATAATGAATTTGAATGTAAGAACGACTTATAGTAATTCTTAGTATAATATTTTCACCCTTATTGTCTGTCGTATTATTCGAGGTTGTTATTTCGGTTCACAGGAGGCTGAAATATTATCGTCTATTATGTAACGTGTCATAGAAAACGGTAAACTGAGGGAGGTGTGTGAGTGACTGACTTGACTCAGCGGCGGTCCTCCTCCCCTGGGCGGGCCTGTCCTTGTGACTCACCCTCCCCCCTCTCTCTCCCTCTATGACGTCACCGCCTCACTCACTCACTCATTCACACAAAACCTCGCTCAGAATCAACGTTTTTACCGCCACTTGAATCTTAGTGTTGATTTATGATGCTCTTGTGAAGACCTTGTTCCCGTACTAACTTTATCATTAATTTAGCTTGAAGACTAATTGGGAAATCGTACTACATTTACCCTTGTTCTGGGTATAGGCCTTAGACCTATGTGTAGAAAGCATTAACTATTTTTTTTATAACCCAAATTAGTTTATAGATTGGTTGGGGTTGTGGCTTGTGGGTCAGAAGTCTGGTGTTGGAGTGCGGTGGTTTGGGTCTGGCCGTCCAGTCGTCTCTCTCTCTCTCTCTCTCTCTCGAACCTGTGACCTCATGGTAATTGTCACCGTGTCACCAACACCAACGGGGCATTACTCTTCATGTCCTTGCATCATCTGAAATATTATGTCGATGACTCATTCTCTCTAACACACACACACACACACACACACGCACACACAGTTAATTAAAACAAACTTTCCTCGTTCCGGGAGATGAAAGGACGTATATTAAACACAAACTGAAATTGCACAGAGGTGTATATAGCACCAATTAAGGACAATTAATTAGCACCAGTGTAGGTGGGATGGAGTGGTGTATGGAGTAGTAGTAGTATGGTGTGGTGTGTGGAGTAGTAGTAGTATGGTGTGTGGAGTAGTAGTAGTATGGTGTGGTGTGTGGAGTAGTAGTAGTAGTATGGTGTGGTGTGTGGAGTAGTAGTATGGTGTGGTGTGGTGTTGAGGAGTGGTGTGGTGTTTACAGCCAAGAGCCGAGGTAGTTTGTGATAGAGGCCGCCCATACACGGCTCTTAACTGAGTGAACCTTGACAGATAATAGTTTACCCAGTATTATGTAAACTACTCCTGGCTGGGCTGGGCTACACTTTTAGACCTGTATACAATAGGTTACGTGTTTTTTTTTTTTTCCTTGTATCATCTTAAGTCTGAAAGGTCATTGGTCAGGTCAGTGTTGATGTAGGAACGGATTTTTACTGAGGTCGCAAGTTCATACCGAGGGAAGTTTGGCTGCATCATGACATTACGTTGGGTAAAAATAACCTTTGAGAGGGTGCAAGGATAAGGTGGTGGTGGTGCGGCAGCCTAGTTAGTGCCAGGAGGAGATAGGTGGTGGTGATGATGATTGTGGTGCAGATGGTGGTGGGTATGGTGTAGATGGTGGTGTGGTGTGGTGTAGATGGTGGTGTGTGTGGTGTAGATGGTGGTGGGTGTGGTGTAGATGGTGGTGGATGTGGTGTAGATGGTGGTGGATGTGGTGCAGTGGTGGTGGTGGGGTGCAGATGGTGGTGGGTGTGGTGCAGATGGTGATGGTGTGTGCAGATGGTGTGTTGCAGATGGTGGTGGGTGTGTGTTGCAGATGGTGGTGGGTGTGGTGTAGATGGTGGTAGATGTGGTGCAGAGTGGTGTGGGTGTGGTGCAGATGGTGGTGGTGTGGTAGATGGTGGTGATGGTGGTATGGTGGTGGGTATGGTGCAGATGGTGGTGGGTGTGGTGCAGATGGTGATGCCGATTGTGGTGCAGATGATGATGGGTATGGCAGATGGTGGTGTGGTGCAGATGGTGGTGGGTGTGGTGTAGATGGTGGTGGATGTGGTGCAGTTAGTGGTGGGTGTGGTGCAGATGGTGGTGGGTGTGGTGCAGATGGTGGTGGGTGTGGTGCAGTTGGTGGTGGTGTGTGGCAGTACCTCACGGCTAGTCAGAATTTCTCAGTAGTTCCACGTAGGAAGATCTTATCACACACACACACACGTCTTGGCTACAGAACCACGGTGAAACCTTTAACTCTTTTTAGATACAGGTATTGGAGCGACGTGGCTTTGGGCTGCAACTAAAGAGATGATCACAGGGGGAGGTGTGTGTGTGTGTGTGTGTGTGTGTGTGTGTGTGTGTGTGTGTCGTCACCTGCCTTACCTGTGTATTAACGCCCCTTGTTGGACGTCATCACACCTGCAGTAACACTCACTCCAAGGTGACATTCGAGGCATCTGTAGTATTTATTGTGGCGTGACGTGTGAGGGGATGGGGGGGGTCATAGGTGGTTAAGCTTGACAACTACACTAGGTGCACTCTGCCTGCAGTGTAAACCAGACCCATGCCTAGTTGGTAAGGCGGTGGTGTCTTGCCACGTCAGAATTATGCTAATCTCTCTGCCTACACGCTGGTCGTCTTTGGGTGCGTGAGTCAGCCCCAACCCGCCTATTCTGACCTGACTGAACTACGATTTTTCGCTCGTTAGGAAGTAACACAATTGGTCACTCTTTATATGTTTGTCTGCCTCTTCCCATCATCACCTGTCCTCTCGTTATTCCTTTGTTACCTGAAAAGCAGAATTCTCGGCAGTGAAGGGTTGGCTTTACTGTGAACTGATGTCAACTTTATGCCCGTTTAAGATAGCTCTTCCCTCTGGACACCCAATCTGCAGTTCCCCCTCTCCCTGTCCCCCAGTGAGGTAAGAGCCGCTACTGTCATTAGTGAGAACACCTCCCCCGCTGTACGTAAACCACTGCATTTCTGATAGTCACAAACATAGATCAGTTCACGAGAAGTGTGGCAGCCGACCTTGGGGGAAGGAGGAGGATCGTCACTGGTAAAACGGAAGCCTCGTAACAAGTAGGGGGACGGAGCGTAAAGGTTTGTCTACACACACAGTACCCAGAAGTATCTGTGACTCACCCGTTCCTCCCCGGCACTTGGACCTCAGGCCGGGAGAAGAAACACCGCCCCGCTGGAGAAATACCCGATGTACTGTACGAGATGTTGGTGTGGTCCTCGCTGTACTGTCTTGTTATAATATTGACGGAGACTCTGCCCGGCTGCTACACGCTGGCACCCTCACCACCACGACAAAAACCATAAGTAAATCGCTGTTTAAAAAAAGAATCGGGATGAGCTCCAAGAATGGCGGGGGTTACCAGAAGCCGCCGGTTCTTCAGCCAACTGTTGACAACATGTTCCTGCTGTGACTTTATGTACACACTCAACGGCGTGTAGGTGTTGTGTGTGGACGTTCATGTGCGTTTGGCCACGTCATGTTGGGGGCTCCTGCTTACCCCCACACACACACATATATATATATTCGCAGCAGTGGGTAGGGGAGGTTTCAGTTAGTCGTGTGAGGAGACGGAGGGAGGTAGCTAGCTGGTGTGCCGGGTCTCTCAACAGCACTCTACCCTCGACTCTCGCACTCTCTTGTGTGTGTTGTGCGGAGACTCACCTAACCACGTAAGGAGAAGGAACCTGCCTGTCAATTTGGTTGTGTTGGAGTCAAGTTGGATGGCTCGAAGCTTCTCGTGTAACCGATAATACCGAGGAATGTTGAGTGTTGAGATACCGTAGACGCTATAAACACCGCCTCCTCCTCCCCGTTTTCTGTTAAGACTTGAGGAGGACCTTGCAGTGGAGGACGGTGTATGGTGTTGAGGTAGGACGGTGTGGGAGGTACCAGTCAGCACCAGTCAACACCACCAACCAGTCAGCACAGGTTGTAGAGGACACTACCACGCGCCTCATCGCTCACCATGACTTTCGGCAAGGTCTGCACCAGAGTGTTTAAGGTTCTACGCCACAAGACTAACTACCTACCTGACTCGTAACTACCTACCTGACTCGTAACTATCTACCTGACTCGTAACTATCTACCTGACTCGTAACTATCTAGCTGACTCATAACTACCTACCTGATTCGTAACTATCTACCTGACTCATAACTACCTACCTGACTCGTAACTATCTACCTGACTCGTAACTATCTACCTGACTCGTAACTATCTACCTGACTCGTAACTATCTAGCTGACTCATAACTACCTACCTGACTCGTAACTACCTACCTGACTCATAACTACCTACCTGATTCGTAACTACCTACCTGACTCATAACTACCTACCTGACTCATAACTACCTACCTGACTCATAACTACCTACCTGACTCATAACTACCTACCTGACTCATAACTACCTACCTGACTCGTAACCTTATAGTTTTAACTGCTGTGTCGACGTGTCAGTTTGATTAAGTGATTCTGATACTTTTAATTGTGTGCTTTAGTGATTCTGATTCTTTCATCTGTGTGTTTAAGTGACTGTGACTCTTCGTGGGTTAGTTTGACAGTACAGTACACTCACTTGTTTCGTTTCAGCTGTGAATATTTATTATCTTATAGAATAGCGAGAACAAGTGTTGATACAAAGGAGAGAGAGGCGTAGGTGTTTGTTGCCGCTGAAGGGGTTAGGTTGGTTGGTAAGGTAAGGTAAGGTATGTGTGGGCAGCTCAGCAGGTATGCACGCCCACCCGCCTCCAGGTCTCACGCGGCGGGTCATGACCACACATTCGGCGGACCTTGTAGTAACCATCATCATTATTAGCAGCCAACAACAACAACACCGCCTGACTGACACACACACAGAGCACCCCCCACCCCCCTCAGTTGGCTCCCGTTGCGCTGAAGGTCCAGTGAATCTGTTTACAATGGTCGTCACTAAAAATAAGCCTGGGGAGGTGCGCCGAATTTAGAGGGGAGGGGAGAGGTCGTGCATCCTTCTGTGTGGACCTTTCACTAGATATGAAGGAGATCACCTGAAGATTAGCACCCCAAGTTTATTTCACCTTAAGTTCATTAACAACCTAATCTAATTTAACCCCCTCCTCCCCAGGTAATGTTAGGGTGTTTAATCTTCAGGTGAAATAAGCTAGGGGGGGTTAATCCTCAGGTGACCCGTATAAAGTACTGCACCTCACTGGAAAATGACCTTATTTGGGTTACAGTAAGCAGACGTGATGAACTACTCGCTGGTGTAATGTATCTTGGGGTACAGAGGCAGAATGACTCCAGGGAAATGACATAAATGGAGAAGATTGAGTAAATACCTGCCAAGCGGCCTTCACGTCACGGTTCATAGCTGCCCTTGTGTGTGTGTGTCCTCCATCCCTCTCTCTGTCTACCTTCCTCCCTTCCCTTCTTTCCCCCCTCCCTCTCTTCCTGCTTCTATTTATACGATATTATTCCTCTCTCTCCCTCCCTCCACCTTCCTTCACACACACACTTCATCACCTTACCTTGAGCAAATAGTTAAACGCTCAATTACCCTCTCTTCCCCTCCCCTCTCTTCCTCCTCCCCTACCTACTCCCCTCCCCTACCTACTCCCCTCCCCTACCTACTCCCCTTCCCTCTCTTCCTCCTCAACCTACTGAGGGTCCTACGCCCACACGCCCACGGGATAATCAGAGTTCCGTGTTGGTCTGAGCAGAGATTAATTGTAAAGGAGAGGGTGAGGTGTTCTACATACGGTATGAGACAGGGGTATCCATCACGCCCTCCTGCCAGTGTCAACACAACACACACACACACACACACACACACACACACACACACACACACACACACACACACATATATTCACTTGTCTTGCTGTTTCACCTTTTCTAAATTGGCTGTTGACCTTATCTTCTCTGGCCAAAGTGATAGTCATTTTGTTTTCACACACAAACCAGGAAGTCAAAACCCGTAATAAGTCGTGTTGCAGGATGACCTCAGCTGACCTCTGTAACGCCTGACCTTGACCCGGGATTAAGCTGACCTCACTCGTGCTGCGTATAGCTTCGTGTTTGCAATTTTTGGCCGCAGATTACAGGCTTGTGCGTTGATTGGCCGCCGGTGCAAGCCTACCTAACTTACCTACCGTGCAGGCCTCGAGGTGATTGGTGGGGATAGCGTGCGCCTCGACCCAACCTGACCTGATTTGCTCGTTGCTGTAATTAGTTGATGGTGATGATAGGAACAAGGATAATTAACTTATAATAATTAATTGTTGTTTTTGTTATTAATTATTATTAGTATTGTTATTGCTACTACTACTACTGTTCTTATTATCATCATATCCACAAAATCGGTTATTTCTATCAACCAAGAAAATAGATTATAAATACACATAAGAAAATTAGTGTGTAGAAGTTAATAGTTTTAACCCGTTCTTTATGGCCACATTATTTTGCTAAGCTCTGAACATTTTCCACAGTTTAAGGATCCAGTGAATATTTACCTGCAGGTTAGAGGCTATTACCTGTACCTGTTAATTATCTTCTTTTTTTTTTACTTTTATCTCTCTCTCTCTCTCTCTCTCTCTCTCTCTCTCTCTCTCTCTCTCTAATGGCGTGAGTGAGATGAGTGGATTTGTGTTCTTGTTAAGTGGATTTGTGTTCTTAAAGAGTTAGTTTATGAGTGTTAATTTGTGTTCTAAGAGTTGCTTTGTGGTCGTGATTTGTCTTTACTGTAACTCTTTGTGGTTCAGTGCTGTGTTGCTGAAAGGAGGAGCCTCATCGTCTATGTATGTTTGCATTTGTGTTGTCGTAGGTGTTGATAGTGACAGTCATTTGTTTTACATTGTGTTGCTCCTGGTAAAAAAAATACATTGGTTTTGTATTTGGTGTTTTGTGTTGCCGTTTATTGTGTTTGGTCAGGCCACTTCCATAATAGCATCCCGGTATGTTTGTTTATGCAAGAGTTAGCTGATCAGTTTATGGCCAACCGTCACGTGGCTTCCAAAAACAGCGGACCGATTGTTGCTGTGTCTTGGTAACTGACCCTTGTAATCTCTCTCTCACTCATTTGTTTTACTCTCAATATCGGCTTGTAATTCCACGGAGGAAGTGAAAGTATGGGAAGAATGAGGGAAAATGGATGTTGAGATGCATGGTAGAGAGAGGGAGGGGTGGTGTCCTATGTCCGTGTCAGTTACAAGAGAACCTCGATGCCAGACTTATTACTTCCCGACAGCTGTGATTGACACCATGGATGACGTAAATGGCTAAAGAAAAGTCAGTGTCAATTATATTTTCATTAATAAACCCTTAAAAAAAGACTTGAGTGACCCTCGGATAACTCTAAACGTTTCGAGTATCAGCTGAAGGTTCTCAGTTACCGGCTACGCTTGTGGAGGTTCAGAGATTGTGGTGGAACGTCAAAATAAATAATCCCTGCAGCCGACACGACCCAGGCATAAATCTCACCTTCCCCCCTTCTGCCGAGTGACGTATAGACGCACGCATTCTTCGAGTTCCACCGTATACACCACGACACGACGTATACAACTAACTCAGGGGGAGGGGGAGGGGGTAGTAAGGTCCACACGCTCATTGTGCCGTGCGGATGATATGACCCCACCCACCCTGCTATGATGGTTAACACTTTATTCTTCCCTCGTAGGAATTTTAGACGGGGCAGCAGTGAGGCAGCGACGACCCAACCATCCTCCAGAGTGTAGTGTTTGGCACTACATGTACGTCTTGAGGGTCGTGTGTGTGTGTGTGTGTGTGTGTGTGTGATGAACTGAGCTGATGGAATGGAAGAGGAGAAGGAGGTTTGTATATTTTCCTCAGCTGTATGTGTGAGGAGTGGGTGAGAGAGGCTCCAGGTGTGTGGGTGAGAGAGGCGCTAGGTGTGTGGGTGAGAGAGGCGCTAGGTGTGTGGGTGTGTGCCTGGAGGAGAATAAATCTACACTGCCTCTTCATAACGACGTCTTGTGCTGCTCCTTGTGTCATGTTGAGTCGCATCACACGGCGAGTCTTGTCTTGTTCCTCAGTGTATCTCCCAACTCTCTCATCTGTGTATTGTTATATTACGTTAGTAGATGCTGGTTAGTTCATTGTTGTCTTGGTGTGAGAGAGGGACCTAGTGGAGTGGTGAGTGTGGGGCGGGGCGGGGCACTGTGAGGGCCAGCAGGAGGCTTGTGGTAAGGTGCGTGCCATGATACTCAGATAGGTGTGGATGACAGGCTGCAAGATAATAACAAATACATAAACCTCCCCAAAACTATGCCGATGTTTAGGTTGTGTGCCAAGGGGTGTGTCTGTCCTTGATGCCGTGTGTTGAAGGAAAGACCAACACTGCCTCCCTCTCGCAACTGACCAATTGTTTTACCGTTTGTTTCAACTCGTTTGGGGAGATAAAATGCAAGGTATCTGGCGGTAAGGATAATATGACTTTAGTACCCACACCCCGGGGGAGGACCACAGGGCGCCCGTGTTATTGTTGACATTGATGACGTATTGGTCGTGCAGGTGACTCAGGATACAACACCTGTAGAAGTACTCAGCGGCGATTGAAGTTGCTATGGAGATGGAGTTAGACGATGATGGAGTGTGTGGCCTGGCTCTCACATGGGGTACGCGGGTGGTGTGGCACTAAGGGGAGGACAACACCTGTCAGTAGCGGTGAATATAAACATGAATGGAGTATTGTGGTGAAGAATGGAGTGTGGGAGGGAGTGTGAGGACTAGGAAGTGTCGTGGTAGGGAGGGAGGGCGGTAGTGGTGGGGGAGGGCGTGGCCACGTTAAGCCGCCGATGGCCCTGTGATGCATAATAAGGGTGCGCGCGTCGCCAGTGGGGGGCGGTCACTGGACAGGCTGGTGTAGGTGCCCCCCCCCCAAACCCTCCTCCCTGCCAAGAGTTACACAACGAGCTTTTGCCGATAGTTTATTTATATTGTCTCATGAAAATTAAATCTACCCAAAAGAGAAGAGAACGAGTATGTTTATTATTGTTTGTTTGTGTTGATAAGTGTTTATCCTTTTGGTGTGGTTGTAGGTTTATCGGGACACTTAATCTTTACGTCGCGGGACATTTGAATTAAAAAAAAACAAAAAGATCAATTTGTGGGTGGGAGTGATGTGTGTTGGTGTGAGAGACGAGTCTTGGATCGGGGCGGGGAGGGGGCTGGTCTGCTGGGTACGTTGGGGCGGGGCGCTAGTCACCCTTCTCATGTTTCCTGCCCTCCGTGTATGACAATATAAATGTTGTATCGTTACCACAACTCATGACCCACACCTAGGGTCATCTCATGGCCCCCTCCCCTCCCCCTTCCCCCACACCTTCACACTACACGTTTCCTGTGAAGGTTCATGGCCTGGACGGTATATTACGCCTACGTGCCTTTTTTATATACGAGTAGGTCGGCAAGTGGTGTTCAGTCCACCCACTTCCCGCTGGTGCTTGTAAGAGGCGAACAGTTGGCACCTGGGCACCGTATCTTACACAGCGGCGTGGCACCTGGCCCGGCTCTCTCTCCACGCACACACGGTAGGACACTTGTTGCCGTAGCTTCTGTCACACTTGATCACTCGAGAAGCAACACTGTGAGTAAACTAGAAAGTGTTTATACGTACATGGAGTGAAGTATGTCTGGCAGGTCTCGCTGTCCGTCTCCGTGTTGTCCGTCGCCTCGCACCTCCGTACTGCTGCCTCGCTTAATACCTCTTGTCACCTTTCTCTATCGTGGAGGATTTTTTTTATTACGTAATCCGACAGGTGTGTAAATATGTACTTGTCTTAAGTGCAGTGTGTAGTGTAATATAATTGTTTTGGGTAATTGTGAGAGAGATGTGTGATAATCTCGAGTTGTCGGAGATGTTATAAGGATGAAGTGTGGCGGTCCTTCTCACCAACGCAGATAGATAGATAGTGTGTTTATTGACCAAAGCAGCACAGAATAATACATTAAAGAATTTCATTACAGTACTTGCCAGCTCCCACACTCGCTTGAGTCTGGGAAAGTTAACAACCTAACACGAGGTAACACACTTCACTATACAGTAGATAAACTTGAGAATTGGGTTATTTGGGTCGTTGTGTGTTTGTTGACGAGAAGATGGTGGTGGTTGTTGTAGTGAGGGGGGATGGTTGTGGTGAGGGGCGTGTTGGTGGTTGTGGTGCGGAAGATGGTGATGGTTGGTGGGGCATGTCACTAAGGGGATGATGTAGGCGGGGTGATACTGTAATCATCCAATTGAGAGAGAAAAAAGTCAAGTCAACGGCCCGCAACACCATATTGGTCGGGTCCTTAAATTACCAGTTACTACCTGAGGGAGACTTACGTATATCAGTCGAGTCAGGTTGAGTACCCACGATGATACACTGTGTCGTAACTCGTTAATGATAGGCTATAACACTGATGGACGAGGTTATATAAGTTTTTCCCTGCCCGGATTCTTGTCACAGGCATAATAAGAAAAGTATCCTAGTCTGTTGTGATCTGCAGTGAATATAATATGTTTTGACCAGGATAGTGAGCGTATTCCACCATCACACCCATGTAAATACTACAGTACCTGTATAGTGACTAGGATAAGCTATCTTTAATGAGTATGTTGTGTTTGGGTTGATAATTTCCCACGTGATAACTATTTTATCATGTAAGACGCTAGAACTGATACGTTGCGACACGCGTCTTTAATAAACAGTACACTCTTTCCTCTTGAACTATTTATAAAAAGTTGGATTAAACTGTGATAAGTAAATGAATCTCGCACCATGACGCTGAACTACAGTATGTGTAAAACTTGCTTACAGTGTAGATAAGATAGGTAATAAAATGTTTCTCAAATTCACGTGTATAATTTTGTGAATAGATTTCGTTTTGGAAAGTAAGTTAAGTTTCGGTGATTCCCGAGTTTGTACGTAGCAATGATAAGGCTCTCGTTTTGCCGTAAGTTATTTGAGTACCGAAAGATTAAATTCGGGTACATGTAAAAGCCACAATATCGGAAATTTTTTCATCTACTGTACATTTACGCGCCAAAGATTCCCTCAGAGAAGTGCGCTCAACCTTTCTTTACTGGGTGGACCACTGTGTAAGTTTGTTAGTTGAAGAGGAGTTCCTACCATTTGGCGAGGTAGATACTGATATGAACTGAGAGAGTCGTGCCTCTGATTAACAGTACAGTGATTTACAGGACCCATACAATGATGCACGATTCATATTCCTTCTTTGTTACCTAAGGGAGGAGGGGAGGCGATTGGTGGGAGTATGCAGCCCGGAGTTAGGGAGGAGCCTTAGTAGTACACCTAATTTGTAAGGAGGTGGAGGGAGGGTTAACGTGGGTCGTATTTCTTGGTTTAGCTTGAATATTTTACAATTGTGTGCATATTGGATATTAGTTTATTTAAAGAGATGCATCAGTGTGTCCGCTGTTTGGTTGCTATTGAGATCTCTGGCTTCAAATTTCGAGCTGGGAACAGATCGGCACTAGGAGTGACGGTTGAGCTGTGACCGCCCGTTACTGTGGACCGAGGGCGAGCCGCTGGATATATCGCGCCGAACGTTGGTTGGTCTTAAGACGGTAATGAAGTATATTATTGTCGTGATTGACTGATGAGCGAATTATTCTATCTCTAGTTGCAGGTTGAGGGTGACGTTAGAGGATAAGATACCTCTATACAAGGCTTCCTAGAGCCGTAAATGTTGTCTGGGTTGGTCGGTATGGGCGGGTGATGTAGGGGTCGCCAGCCTCTGGATATCAACTTCATTTACCGCTCCTCTTTACATAATCCTGTACTCCATTCTGATCCATTCGATGAGAGTTTTCACGTTTTGTTATTACAAGAATTTTATGGGACTAGTTTGCCGGTGCGGCCATGATTTATAGCGCAGTATATTTATTGGGGGATTTATTACATAAGGAGTTTACCCGTGTGCCGCGCAGTGAGGCAACTAGGGTGTGTCATTACTGGTTGGGCTCTCCTTAACTACACTGAACAAGTTATACAGAATAACATGCCCTTTGAACACACTTGCTATGAAGGATTAATGGCATTGTGTTTTGTACTTACTATTGGTTAGAAAGAAGACTAATTGATTTTGTACTATTTTCATTTGGGGAGACTTGTGTGGCAGGCATGATTCAACCCCCTCCCTACCTCACCATCAGTGGAGGGGTAGCAGACTGCTGAGTTCACTTAATGATACTAACATAAACACGTCGGTCATAAATCATAAGGGAGGTCACCAGGTCATGTAACGTGTTGGTTATGGCCAACCCAGGTGAGGAGGCTCGGCTCCCCTGCCCGACCTCTGGCAGCATGGATGTTCCAACACTACTTTCCTCCTGTGAGGCTTTTGGTGTACATAAATATTTATATACTGTATATATACTCAGTAAAAAATAATGATGCAATATTTGAGTGTGCGCCATAGTATGATTTAGATTTCAGTTAAAAATAAAAGCTCTGGAAATGGTAAATAGTACAGCAGCTGGAATAAAAAAAAATGGGGAGTAGAGATACAGTATATTAAAACCCCACATCCAAGGGTCAGAGGGGGAGGGGATGCATGGGGCGTACAATGATTTATCCGACGTCAGCCACAATACATCATGCCATATTCTTGTATGTACTGTAGCTTATACAAAATGGGAGAAGGGGGGAGACTTATCTATCGTAACCTTCAAAGGTTAATGTCCCATAAAAAGTAAATAGGATACAGTTATACAGTATGTTACAGTATTCTACTTACTAAAGCTGCTGTGTTATATTTATATACTGCAATGGTATTGTCAGATATTGATATTAATTTATTCGAATTGTTTATATAATGCAATTGTCAGATGTTAATATATTAAATTATTCTAACTGTTTATTCAATTTTTATACAGTTAGTATACTGTAATTGCTTTTCCTGTTTTTGCTGTCTCATGTAAGAGTATCAGTGATGCTGTTGCTAGACTGTTGAGTTTCATAGAGATTTCCTTTTACAGCAGCACATGAGCAGCAGCCGGAGTACGAGCAGCAGTCAACTGAAGAGATCGCAGCACACGTCGCACTCTCACTCATCCACAAACTTAAGCGAAGTCAAGTCTTCTAGTAACACAAGTGAACACAAGTCCTCGAGCATCAACAAATCGAACCTCTCAGAGCTCAAGTCGTCTATGTCTGAAGTCAAGTCCAACATCAGTGAAATGACATCAGTAAGTTACCTGTCTCAGGTCTCAAAATTAGTTAGCAGGGGGAAAAAAGATAAATTATCCACTGTGTCTGTTCCTCTATGATTGTGTGTTGCCATATTTCATTGTCTTGTTTCTTCCTTCATGTCTGCACAAATAAAATTACCATTCTTTATATATATATATATATATATATATATATATATATATATATATATATATATATATATATATATATATATATATATATATATATATATATATATATATACTGCATATATTGAAAGTGGCCTAGTTACATATTAAGGAGAGGTTTTCATAGTTGTACAGTACAGTACAGTATTTTTTACCACTGCTTACATGAACCGGCTTATTACTAATGTGTAGAGAATATCAAACAGTGTAAATAAATTATTTGATGTAAATAATTGTCATTATAAACTGCTTTCATGGGGCATTGATTAATTAGTTCTTTTTTCTCAACAGCAAAGCAACTATAACCGATCCATGTCCCTTGCCAGCAACGCAGCCATGCAGCAGAACGCATCTGCCGCCAGTCTTCAGGCAGGCTTTAACAAACGCAAGGCTTCAGGTTTTAACATGGGCTCTATGGATGCCCTTAATGATGCCCTCCAGATGGGGTCAACAGAGCAGCTGGCACTCCCTGGCGTGGAGGATGACTTTGATCTACAGAACCTCTCGGTTCAACCGGATCAGCTCAGTTCTTCACCCCTCACCTCAGGTTCAACCAATGGCAATAATCCCAAAGAGTTAAAGTTTGAACAAAAGAAAGTGACGTCTTCCTCAAAAACAAAGGTGAGACCCCAACTAATGTGTGAAGTTAAGCATTTTTACAATCGTTGATCTTTAAAGTACTGTACAATATACATATCGTACAAGTATGCATTATATTCTGTAAGGTAATGTATGGGAGTACTGAAAATATGTTTCGTCTCCTTTTACACAAAGTTGGGATAATTAGACTTGTTCAAAGTTATTTTTTTCTCTTAGTGTATAGAACTGTGCTCTTAATTTACTTGATCTCCGAAGCACATATTCCACTGCATTTAAGCGGGAATGAAATATAACTTTTGGATAAGGTATTAATAACGAGTACCTGTGTTTTATACCGTTTAATGATATATTTTATTAAGTGTTATTATTGAGAACACAAATTAGAAAAGAAAGGTTATAGGAGTACAGTGCAGTATTCCTTATGATATGATATTCATGTGATAATTTTGAACTATAGTAATTAAGTTCAATTTATGGTTTTTGCAGGTTGTGACCGATAAGAACAGCTATGAATCTGCTTCGGGCCAGTCATCAGAATCTAGAAAACTGCAGGCAGGCGACGTATCCTATGCAGAATTGTCCAAAAAGGCTGCAACCAAAGCGAAGATAGAGGTCGACGGTATTACAGCAGAGAAGGCCGCAGCTATCTCACAGGTAAGTCTATTGTCTTCACCGTCTGTAGGAAGTTATGTAACTGAAGAAGGTTTCTGGATAACTTTTCTGTAAATATATGATGATGTTCATAGTTGCATTTTCCTCACTGTAATTCTACTCTTTTTTATTATTCTCCTTTACCTAGTCCAGTCTCTATCAACACTTTTGTCCTTGTTTCGCTTCAAGTCAACTTAGAATTTCACGGATCCTTTTGAGTGGGTTTCAGGGAGTAACCACTGTAATGGCCTCGTTACTGTCTTTTCAGTATCCATCCCCATTTTTTCTCCGCTGTAATTTGTGTGAAAACTTTGTATGGTACTGTATAATTACCTTAAAAATCCTTCATACTGTATATCTTTACTGAATAGGTTTCCAAGATGTTTGAAGCATCGTGCTGTGTTTTACTCAGAATTATTCAATAATATGATTCCTTTTCAATTTATGAATTTATTATTAGTATTTTGATTAACCAACTCGGCTACACTAGTATTCACTCATATTACTTGGCTGTGTATATTTTGTGCTCCTCGGACATTTAAATCGGCAACAGGACTTAAGTCGGCTTCCTCATAACTGTTACCCCCCATGCAAGTGCTTCCTCAGTGCCATACTGTCCTCCAGATTTTACTTCAACAACATCATCCATTGCTCTGTCTTCATTATCTTCCTCACTACAGTATATCCAGTATCCTTCTTCAGTTATCAGATCTTAGAAAATTTGTTTAAGTTAGAGTCAGTTGTTCCAGAGTTGGTTTGCTGAACAAGGTAAGGCATTATAAAGACCCAAGTGATTTATAAATTATGATTAGGATATGACTTTTGAAAGTTATTGGTAGTTTATGCAATGTTGTATTATTATAAATGACATAAGAATGGTGATGCAGTGTATAGATGACAGTCAACAGAAATGTGGATTCAACACCATACAGCACACAAACACGGTTCTGTACTGAAGGTTCCACTCCTCTTGCAACTCAACCTCACTTTCCCTAAAGACTCGCAAATTTTACTATCTGCCGTTTAAGAAACATTCTGTCTCATGTTCTTGTCTGATATTAATATATTACAGTTAAATTGATATTTGAGCATATATTGCTTCTCTTGTCCCAATTTGTAATATTTCACTATTGTATTTATTTATTTTTTTTTAGACCCAGTATTCTCTTTTATTTGCGTTCGCTTTCACATTGATAAAATGTATGTAGGGAGGATGTTAAAAGACTCTAATTTTTTTATGTATCGGGGCCAACGTTATTATGTGCGTGTGACGTATCTACTCTCGATGAAAGAGGAAGAAGGAAATTACAAGTAAAAAGAAATAATGTGGTCAAGAGCAGATAAATGGTTAAATAAGATCCAAAGATAAAAGAAATGCAAAAGTTAGGAGATATGGAAATAGAGGTGCAAGATGGAGTTGACCAGAGTTTGATAAGGTGGTTTAGATATATTGGATTGAATGGAAGTGTTGTAGTGTACAGCTTTGCCCCAACTTCGGTGTCATCCATTACCTTTGCCAGAAGTACAGTACCTCTAGAGAGATATTGAGGAATCGAGGACAAGATGCTACTTTGCCAAACTCCTATACAGTACTGTATTATCAGGCCAAACAATAAGCGTCCTCTTTATTTGTACTGCATTTAGTTTCTACTTCTGTCATACAGTACCTAAATAATCTCATGCTCTCCCATAGTCACCATCATCACACAGTATCAATAACTACAATGAAATTCGTATAAATAGAGAAGACTTGATTAATCTCACTTATGATTATTTCATTTCTCCTCTTGATAGTACAGTACAGTTAGCAGAATACCTTTCAGAATTATACTCCTGTGGTTCAACAAACTCAGTAATTCCTACATTCAGCACAGTCTACTTGTTTATGTAGTGATATAATGAATGTTTTCTGCTAGTTTTATCATTGTATTTACTGTCTGATGATCTGTTTTGAATCTCACACCCAGGTAGGATCTGGTGTTTATAATTGGGGTAACTTATCATCTGCTTACGAGAATAAATTCACTGCATTATTGTTATTGTGTATGTTCGACCAGGGACTCCCACTTCACTCATTGTTGTCCTCCGTAATAATCAGTTGGTTCATGTTTGCAAATTTGTTGAGGCATTCACGGCTTGGCCATAACATGAGCATATGCAAATTTACTCCTGGCTCCTCTTGCTCCAGTCCAATCTATTCACAATTTTATGTTGAAATCCTTCTTGATCAATAACACATTGCTCTTGCCAGCTGCACTAATGGCCTCCTACACCTGGGAGTAGGACTGATCTGTGATATCTTCATTTACATCATTAGTTGGAATGGTCATCTAAATAATTATCATTATTCCCGTTGCTCAGGACAAGTGCCATGCCCATATCATTATTCCCTTTGCTCAGGACAAGTGCCATGCCCAATCATTGCCTTTATGCAGTATTCCATTGTTATTTCCTTTATTCTGGTCTTACCCCTTCTTGCCCAGGGTTTCTTAGGCCCAAACACCTTTTTGTCTTGAAATTGAATACTATACAGTACAGTTAGTTTTCTAAGTGTGAAAAACTGTTTCCCCAAATCCTTTAGGTAATGGGTTAATTGAGTTTGAATCCAACAAAATATACAAGATAGTGATTAATGTAGATGACTGAACATGAAAAAAAAATCAATCAAATGTAGGCAAGTTATAATCAGATTGGTTTTTTGTGAAAGTTTATATTTATTCTGCCCCTGATAGCTAACTGGAGAATGTTGGAATGAGGCATCTGTTTGTGGCCTAGTTAATTCTATTTTGGTTGAAGTAACTTCATGCTGCTCTTGTGTTTGCATAGTGCTTGTTAGTGTACAAAACATATAGAAAGGACTCGCTAGTACCTGTACATATAATAGTATCCATATAGACTAGAGTGAGTGTAGGTGCACCATGAGCGGGAACAGTTCCCCTCACCTTTGGGCCGCTCAAGGACCATCACATTTTGTACCCTCCTACTTGGGTACGTGCCTGATGTGCGTTGGTGTTTCCCTCGGGATGCCTAGAATTATTTATATTGATTTAAGCTTTGTATATTTCCAACACAGAAGCGCTGAAATTCGGTACTCTTCCTTGCCATATCGGTTCTCTTCCTCCAAATTTGCCTTTTGGGGTTTTATCTTAACACAAATGTCTCGACAGTTTATAGCCTTCTCTTAGCTGTCTTCTGCCACACTTGTATTATGATGTTAACCTCACAATTATGTCATTGAAAATTTTACCTTTACAGTAAAAATGACAGAAACAAAAATCATACTTAAATTTAGTGTTTATTGTGCTTTTCAAAATTCAAGATCAATATTTTTGCCTTTGCACGATCTGTAGACCTTAAGCTATCACACCAGATTCATAGTCATTGATATAATTGTTGTTTGCATTAATAGGTGTTCACTTATTATATTTAACATTTTATCAGTTGCAATTCATTAATCCATTACCTAATACAGTCCGTTTTATATTTACAATTTAAGTAATTTTGATCTGCAAGTGAGTTACATTGTCTACCCCGTCCAAGTTAGCCATACTTTATATACATACCTGATCTTAAACACCTTTTTCACTCTGGGTCTTAGAATGTAACCACTGGGACGATTTTATTAACACATACTCGAGAATTTTACTTGCTGTTTGCACTACATTATAACTGAAGTACAGCAGTTGCCCTGTGCTGCACTTGAGAAATAATCACAGATGGGTAGAGGGTTGCCTTAACAAGCATGTTTAAGCAGGGTATTAGAAGTAGGAACAGAAAGACACACAAATAAGGAAAGCAATATAAGACAAATTGGGGAAATATGCCATTTCAAAAAGTCATATCAAACAAAGGATTGTTTTTATTATAAGAGTCAAACGCTACACAAAAATTAACCACGATAAAGGCTGCATAAATAGTGATATGCAGAACTGTATACCTCAAGATTAGTCTTCGGATTAACAGAAATACATGGACATCCTAAATATTGTTAATGTATGGAAGGTCATTTAGAATCACAATGCAGCTCAGATGACGTTAACAAGTGTGCGAAGTCTCTATTTATCTTGCACGCCTTTGTGACTTGGAGGAGGATTTAAATTTCATGTGTGGAGTTTTTATCTCTGCAGTATCAAGTTACCAAAAGGATGTCTCTCTCAACTGAAACTAAATATCTGGCCTGTTTTGTTTGCCACACTTGACCCTTTTAAAGACTTTCTGAATTTTGTTTTGTGCTTATGGCTTTGTTTACATACGAATAAATTGAGAAATATTAATATATGTACTGTACTGTATCTACTGTTAATGTACTGTACTTAAAGACATCTGCTTAGTTAATACAGTATATAGAACAGATTTACTGCATCACCATCACCGTTCTCTCTTATATAAACACACATCTTTTGTCATAAATAACTGAACGAGGCTTTCCTGTGTAGCTATTATTTCTTACGTGGCACCACGCCCTATGGTTGCACTACGTAGATAGATTAGTCCCCCTTGATTATATTTTTTTCTCCGTTGAAACTTGAGTGTGGGAGGTACTCTGATATTCACATGATAACCCCTGGACATTTCTTCACTGTCACTTTGTTATACATACCGGACCGCTAATTTAATGCGACTCGGGAGGAGGTGAAAGGGAAAACATTTTAGCTGATAGATTGATGATCCAATTAGCGAGTGAGAGGATAATGAAGACGTTGCAGAGTGGATGGAGTAAGTGAATAGTTTTTAGGTCTTTGTCATGGAGTGTCTGCAGGATATATTCCATAGTAGTGTTGCTATGAGGTGTGAAGAGCAATATCTTAAATGTGGGCAGTGAATTTTTTACAGTTATAGACCTTTTTCCCTCGATTGTTCCAGAAGCTTCGTGCGTAAAATAACAACACTTTACATCATTTTGGTGTAGAATCGACAGTATATTGTAATATTTGGTTTGGTTCGGACGAAATACAATCTTTTACAGAATTGAAAAAAAATATCAGTCGACCAGTGGATATTTTGCTACTCTTATAAATGTGGGAAACGGTAAATTTAGACTGCTATATTACATGTGCCTGCTTTAGCAAACTTGAAAAATAATATAGTACAATAATTTGTCCGTCGTGCACTTAATTATGTGATAGTTAAACAAGCTAACACATCGTAAAGATGACAATCGTAACGG
The DNA here is from genome assembly GCF_018991925.1 of Homarus americanus. Classification (NCBI taxonomy): domain Eukaryota; kingdom Metazoa; phylum Arthropoda; class Malacostraca; order Decapoda; family Nephropidae; genus Homarus; species Homarus americanus. The sequence goes on along the minus strand of NW_024714177.1, from coordinate 1,588,926 downwards.
TATTATTTAAGACTAATTAGCAGATGTTATTTATTAAGGTTCACATTATACTGTCTAGAGACCATTAAAACTGTCTTTAAGGCCCTGTCATTTACCCATCTTAATTTAACACCTGGGTTAAGGTAAAATGACTCAAAATTCTCCTTGACACTTTAACTATTAAAGGCCGATGGGAATAATGTATTCCTTTGGCCACCATAAACATTGACCTCTTGTCATGTGTAGGCGTGCACTTGAGGAGCCGAGCTTTGTAACGCTAGACCTTGATGGGGGTGACAGACTAATCCTAGGCTTTCCATCTTGTCTTAGTCCACACGAAGGCCATGCAATTATTCGCGAACGGGCATACATATATATTTTTATCATATCACAATTACTTGGCTTAAATGGTATGCATATGAATAAATTTGGAGAATAAATTAATATTATTTTTATATTCGAATATTAAAAAAAAAATTAATCCCCTTATGCAGTATATATTTTTTAATTGCGTTCCAAAAGTTAAGTCATGTTCATCAGTGAATCAGTCGTGCATCCGTTTAATTTTTTTTTATTATCAGTTTATCCCGATCTAAACATAGCTGGTGGAAGAATGAAAACTGTGTAAAATTGTAAAGCCTTGGTCAAAGTTGCCGCTTCTATTCACCCCACACCCTTATCAACTGTTGCCGTCCCGTGAGCTCATGATTGCATTCCTTCCACGGATTTGTCCGCTCATGTTTTTCGTCTGTGTAAACATTATCGAGAAATAGAATTAAAACAGAGAGTATAATTGTTATATTTATTTTACTGATATCGACATATTTATTATAATATTAAAAGGGATGGCTGCTATTGCCGGGTTGTGTAAACATTCTTGATGGCGGGAACACGTTACGTTGCCTTGAGCGAAACCTCTCAAATGGCGTTGACTTTAGAGTAAAATTATTACCCTGATAACATCATAAAAAGTTATCTGCGTTAAAAAAAAATGTCCACGCATTCTAATATGGGATGCAAAATAAACAAATTAGCTTTATTTTATGTAACAATCCAATTGGCTTGTGGTTTGATATTCTGTTAGGTGAAGATGGGATGATTTAGAATATTACTTTATTATTGTATACTGTTGTACTTGTAAGCCTTTTACTGTAACTCGATACAGCAGTTAGTGTATTGTCCCAGCCAACTATATACTGTACTAACACTTTTACTATCCAATAACAAAGTTTGAGTTTTTTGAACCCAAGTTGTGGATATTTGGCAACTGACACAAAGGCGAAGACGACTAGCAGATAGCAGTACTGTACCCCCGAGTTGCCAAGTGACAGTGACTTCCCGTAGAGTTTATTGTTGCTATTTTATTTACTTTTGTATACCGGAAAAAAAACGAAACTTTTATGACAGTTGGTCAATTCATCAAATAAATACGTATCATTCATTCTTCCGCTTTAGAACATACTGGTAATTATTTTGGGGAGGTACACAGTGAAGAAAGGGGTTGATGTCTTGCCCTTGGATACACCTGTAACAACGAGACAACGGAAGGCTATAAACCAGGGCGTGGGAGTGTACACGTTAGCGTTGGGTCCAGTCCAGTCGGTGGTGGAGCCAGTGAGGACGAGGTTCCGGTGCTGGAGTGAGGAAGAGGATGGTGGGGGGGCAAGGTCAGGTGGTGTAGGTAGAGGGTTCTATTATTTTTTTTAATAATTTTTTTATATCGTAAAGTGACCTTTTTTCATTGATAGAATTATTGATTTTATTGTTATTATTAATTTTGTTAGGCAAGGCTTGGTACTAATAATGGTTTTTATATTGTTTCTACAATATTTGCAGTCTTTTTGTTGATGATCAGCAACATAAAGTAATTGTTTTGTGTAGGTTTCCACTGCCCTGTGGTGACGGTGATATTTTTAACTGAATAAGTGGGTTGTGTGGAGGTAGACGGGCAAGTGGTGTTTGGTGGCGTGCGCCCTTGTTGCTAGTGAGGTTGACCCACATAGGCTTCTTACCTTGGTGTATTTTGGTCTGGTAAAAAGGATTCTCAAACAAATAGAAGTTCCCATTGAAGCTCTCAACGTGTCATGTCTTTGAATTTTTTTACTAGTAATAACAATATTCTCCACTACCTTCACATTTTCTCATTCAGCTATAAAAAGGAAATACACGTTATTGTTAATAGACATGGAAGTCATGCACTTTTTTCTACAAAGTTACTTCGCTAGCATCGAAGGTAATATTATTATTGAAACGGTAAACAGTTACTTCGCTTGCTTCTAAATTTCTCGTTCGTCATGAACTCGGGTTAAGTAAAGGGTGAAAAAGGTCAAGTACGGGCGTGTGTAGTCGACAAGACCCTGGGGATGGCATTAACCTTCATTTCAGCAAAACTCAGGTACTGAAAACTAAGAGCCGGTGGTCTCGAAAGTGCTACATCACCTGCCCTCAGCCTGTGGCCATTGTGGGTGCTTCAACACTCAGTTAGAAAGAAAAAATATCTTGTACGCGTCGAGATTATTTATGCGCTGAAACTGATTTAATCTTCTGTGCTAGACATGTCTCTCCCGAATATTTGCGTAAATATGAATCATGTCTGCATATAACTCCCCCCCCCCCCACACTCTATCTCTCTTAAAGTAACATTAAAATCTGCGCAAAGAATTATTTGACTACGTGGGACGGAAAGACGTAAGAGAGTGTGAAGAGGAAAAGAAGAGAGAGAAGGGGAGAGTGGGAAGGACGAAGAAGAGATGATGATGGTGAAAGAGGCCACGACACACTACTGACGTCCACCCCCCACCCTACCCGAGCAGCAGTAGTTATTGGCCAGTGGGCGGCAGTTGTGTGTGTGCGTGCGTGCATGTGTAGGCGGCCGCCAGTTCCGCTCCATCACACTAACTTAATGTTCGTCCCAGTGTGTATCTCTTCCTGATGATACGTGTACACGAGAAGTGCTATGTACGTTGTTTTAGGGTCTCCTGGGGGAAGGGGTTAGGCAGGTGCGTCTCAGTAGTAGATGATGGCGGCGGCTTGTTTTTAAGAGAGGATGAGATGTGTGTTGATGTTGCCGACCAGGTGTAGATACGCGGAAGTGTGTTTGTTTGTTTGCGTGTGAAAGCGTTGAGGATGTCATGTTAAAGCATAGTATGTAATGTGTGTGTGTATATGTTTGTATGCATGTATGTCAGATGGTGTGCGAAGATATCAACGAAAAGCCAACACATCTATTGCATTCCCGAATTTAGACATATTAGCGTACTTCAGACTTCTCCGGTTTACATATCTTTCCTTCCCAAGTCCACACGGGGCAGGGAGAGATATAGGCCAGAGATGTCCAGAAGAAGCCTAGTCGCGGCGCTCAGTTCCCACAGCCAATGAATGTAACTCAAGGTTGTCAGGGGGTCCGGCTAGGCTAGATGATGGCATGGCTTTAAGTTTACGCCTAAGTTTAATAAGTGTACTGACTGGTGCCCGGCGTGTATGGAAGCTGCCCCACGGTCCTTGTCCCATATTTGCCACCTTCAAGGGCACTCCACCATACTCTTTGATAATAAGTCCGGTGTGGTGTATCGTTAGCCCCAGCAACTGAAAACTGCTGTTGCGTTCCTTTGTTCCATTTTCGTAGAGTAAAAATATCGCCAATTACTGGAACAATGTAGACATAAATATCCATAAATACCGTGATTGATGTGATATTGTTTACCCGGAAGTGTCATGAAGTTGAATAAAAATGTTTCGTGTTTTAGAGACACTTATATGCACAATCTTAAATTTTAAAACAACGTGGGTTTTCTCAGATGGATTTTTCCTCCTTGGTAAAACGAGAAATCAAAGTTTTCATTTATATGACAAGGTTGTTTGAGGCGTAGGTTGTCCGTCCAGACGTACTTATAATTTTACGCTTGATTTAAATTAAAAAGTTGTGGTATGAAGGGTAGCAACAGGTGGGTGACTGACAACTATTGCCATAATATATCGTCTGGTCTCAATTGAACCAGCGCGGCTTATTGGTGGTGGCGGGCGTACGATTTGTAGGAAGCGGAGTCGTCGCTCCTGTACCAACAAGTGGGTCGGTCAGATTAGTGAAGGCGCTTAAGAAACAACTTCTTTTATCCTGTTAAAAAATGGTTACTCTTGAATACTTGATAAAACATTTCCTGAAACATAACCTTATAATTGAACTGAAATAGAAAGTGGATATATTTCATAACGTACAACTTCACTGATATTTATGCCTGGTTTAATAAGGCAATGCACAGATTATGATCAGGGTTTGGCGGGTGCAGCGACCACTGTTCAGTGACAAGCTGTGGAATGTGGATCCCTTATTATAAACATTGTTCTTTAAAACGGCTTTATTCTCACTACCATGGCGTATATTATCGTAATAAAATGGAAACAAATTAACCCAGAATTTCAGTTGAGACTAGATGCTCCTCACGAGTTTATTTCCTAGGTACTTGACGAACACAGGTGATAGCATTAAGAGCAGGTGTGAGGGATCATCCACCCTTCCAGTGTAAGATGGGGAGGACCCACACGGTGTTGACACTTAAGCTCGTCCAACTGCTCGGGGATGTGTAGGTGAGCTTTACCGACCTCCTGTTGATAAGTCTTCGCTACCGTGACTCAAGGAAAACGTCGGCATGCTAAGCCAAGTGGAACATTTTTTGAGTTGAAACGACCCATGTTTTTTTTCGGTGCGTTAGTGTGGCTGTGTCCTGTGGGAGTAATTAAATAACCAATAATCATGTGGGTTTATTCAGTGTGTATGTGTTGAGGATGTTAACGACTGTGTGTTTAGTTCAACGCTCGGACACTTAAATTGACCTCATGAAGATTAGCACTGTTTATTTCGCCCTAAGATTAGCGACCTTAATGACAACATAGCCCACAGATATAATTATGTAATAGGCTTTTATTGAGAGTTTTAGGTGCAGTGTGTGATAACTCGCTCACCTCAATAAGGAGGACAGTAAGAGAGCCGGGACGAGCTCTGGAGGCAAGTTCTGCGGTCGTGTTGCCCTCAGGTCCGCCGGTCTTGGTATAATTCCTGGATGTTGGCCAAAACGCCCACTCCTCTTAACCAACCGTCCCACGGCCACCCGTTTGAAGTGCAGCCTCGTCTGATTCGTAGAACGTTAATCTCGCCATGTGCTTTGATTTTAAACATAGGGAGACAGCTTGGCTCACTTTCGTATAATATATTCTAGTGTAATACGCCACTAATTCATAATTTTTGCTAGGTAAAATCATTGAGGCAGGTGAAAATGTTACTTATTAGCAAGTAAGTCTGTCCTTATCTTAATATTAGATATTTATATTCGGTTTCCCGCTTGTGAAGGTGACAAATTACTTTATGCTCTTCAGCCATTTAAGTTTGTACAGACCTGCATAAGTTCCTGTCAGACACCTTACTGCACTTCTAAAACAATTGCCGAAGGATCCTGCTTGTTCATTTGCCTACACTAACAAAGTACAGTAGGTGCCTGCAGTAGTTGTAGCTCAAGTGAAAATTAGCGAGTACCTAAAATATTATTTAGTAACAAGGATGAAAGACGTGTTTTATGAGAATGGAAAGATAGCTTCAAATGTCGGTATTGTAAATAAGTGGGTGGTGAGGGTGGGTGGTGAGGGCGGGTGGTGAGGGCGGTGTGTTGTGAGTCAGGACAACAGATGGCACCACTGGCACCGCACGAAAGCTCCAATATTAACGCGCGGGACAACATCTCGCTCGTGGATTCCGTCTAATTTTGTGGAAGTCACTTGACCAAACGCATCATTTGCCCGACTTTTAAAAATATTCACACGTGTTATATATACTGTACATCAGATATTTTGCTTTAATGAATGTGAATGAGCTTAGGAATCATGCCCAATGATGTCAATCAAACCATACGTAGCCCGGGAAGCCTGTGTGTTGCGTTATTGTCATGGACGGTTGGTGTGTTTGTCCTTGAGGGAGGCGGTGCGGAAGTTGAGGCGGGTGCCGGCGGGCCTCAGGAACGACCTGCCCCTCACTTCCAGTATTCCCGGTGACTCATTGTACTGCCATGCCTGCTTGCTTCCCTACCCTCTCATGCACCACAACCCAACACAGACCTTGGCTTCAGGAAACGTGGTATATAGTGTTGCAATGCTTGGGCGTGAGACTAACAGGTAGGCAGAGGCAGAAAGACGGGAACAACAAGACGGTCTTTCGGGGACAACCAGACGGACAGACGGATGGTAAGAGAGAGAAGATATAGAGACTGATAAGACATAGGTAAATACAATTAAGCGTATTAAAACAGGATCAGCTGAACCGCAGAATAAAAGAGTGTAGCGAACGGGTGTGGGCAAGAGTACACAGAAGGGTAGTGGTGGTGGTGCGCGGCCAGGGTCAACGGTGGATGGTAGAGGAAGTTCATCTCCCGTAAGGTCAAGGACACTACCTCAACTTTCTCCCCGCACCCCACCTTGTTAACCAGCCAGGGTGACGTCATGGCCAGGTTATTGGTTCTTGTTCGTCATTATATCGATATTTCCCGTTTACTTTCCCTCCGAGTTGTAGAGGTCGAAGAGGATCAGTGTCGCGACCAGGCACCTCCTTGTTGCGACAGCCTCAAGTTACTTTTTCTCTTCTCTGGCATTGCAAAACTACTCGAGAAAGAGGGTAGCAGTCAGAGAAATGTCGAAATCTCTTGGTCATACCTTTCCCTAAGGTGAAATACACTTATTACCCTCTCTTTGACGTGTTAAAGTAGCCATAGTGTACACAGTTGGTCGCATTACTCTCGGTGACTTACACTAGAGAAGTAACGCTCTAATATTTGCTACCTAGGTTGTCGCTTGGCTATCATGGGAGTCTATATTGGAACACTACTGAAAAATACTGTTAAGCAGCACTGTACGTGCGTGGAGTGCCAGAGGTATGCTGGAGGTCGTGGCCGGGGTAAGGGGAGGTGCGGTGGAGGGGTAGGAAGCGTGCCCAGTCTCCCGGGAACTGTGTCGACTGCAACAACCCCCGTTTGGAGGTCCACCCTCCTTGGATATTACTACTACTACAGTTCGTGTAAATCTAGATGGACCCTCGAGTTTTACGCACGTTTTATGCACCACTGATTGATACTGTAATGGACAGAAGTGTTTTATAGTTGTGAACTTAGCATTACAGTTGTTGAAGTTTTATTCAATACAGTGATTTATAGAAACTACTTTATGATATTTGTGAATAAAACGCGGCTTTATCAGAACTATAAAGAAATGTGTGGTCGAAAGGTTTTATTGGTTCTAATAAATTTCGAACGGCTTAGTGCAATTATTTTAAACAGTAAACAATATTATTCAAGATGCGTTGTGAATAAGTGATGTGAGTTTGCAAGAAAAAAAAGTGTTTTGAATAGAAAAAATATATATCCAAACTAAACGTTGACATTCATGACTCTTGAGTGGGTATGTGAAAAAAAAATGAAACCACGGAAGTTTGTTTCTTGAAATAAGATTTGTTTAACCAATAACAATGAATTAATGAACGCGCACTTGTATCTGGTAACCATAAAGTTACCAGAGCGTCTCTAGGTTCTTGTCGCAACTCGTGTTCTGGGAAGTGATTCAGTTTTCGGTAAACTTTCTTGCTCGATGTTTCTACTTAGTGCTAATGGCATGAGTTATCCGGAAAGGAAAATCAGCAGTGTATTAATGAGAGAGGTGTGTGTACCGTGTACGCTCTCTAAAAGGTTGTATAGTTGTATAACGGACAGATTTGTTAGGTAAGTGCGGACGGCGCCTCTACCGATCACCCCAATTGAAAGCATCAATGTGGGGGTGAACAGGGTGAGAAGGCTACAGGGAGTAATTGAAGCCTTCTTTGTGTTCTATCACTTGGGTAATTCACTTAAATGTGCCTTGTGGTCTCATGAAGCGAATAACTCTCCGGTATGGGGAAGTGGAGAAAACGATGGCAAATTTTGTGTTGTGAGGACGATGAATGATTACGCCAACGGGGGTAAGAAGTGTCAGACTGTACCTGACAGATGAGGGAGAATTACAAAGCCAGTAATGCAAACGAGGAATAAGAAAAATAAAGTAGGTGTACGTAAATTTGAGGGCAATAATAGAAAGAGGAAAGGTTATTTAGGATTTGTTTTGGTATCTAAGCGTGGGACGGCAGGGGCAGTGTGGGCGTAGGTGCTGGCTGATACAGTGGCACTGTGGCTACCCGTCATAGAAACTGAGAGGAAGGTGGCACTTGGGGGGTGTAAGTGTTGGCAGGTGAAGCAACAGGGTAAATTGGGTAGTGGGGAGGGGGGACCCGAGTGTATTCTTTGGCTGACGAAAGAGTAGATTGGATGTGGAGTCTGGGCTAATACCTGGCAGTGTTCGAGTCAAGCCTCTGGTGGTGCAGAATCCGTGTGAAATGGCCAGCCTGAGCAGTGAAGTTGTTAACCAGTGAACACGAGAAACGGGGCAGTGAGGATTACAATGTTGAACAGAGGAGGATCAGAGGACGGAGTGGGTAGATAGGAGGTGAACGAGGAAGCGGAGTGAAGGATATCCGGGGTGGGTGGAGCATACTAATGAGTGGTGTGGGTCAGGTTGGTGGTAGACTGGGCTGGGGCCAGCGTATAGTGCCGCTCGCACCTCTACACTGGCAGACCCGCGCGGCTGTACTATAATCTCGCGCAAAATACTCCAGTCACTGTGTAAACATTTACGCCAACGGTATTGGCTGCCTCCGATTGCTCTCGCCAGTAATTGTGCATTATAATTATTTCCACTGTTGTAATTGTTACTTTGTCTCGTATCAAATATTTAATTGAAAATATTGTGTCCGCATTTTATTGTGAGAATAATTTTTTGTGCTGGTGTTTTCTCTCAAGGTTCTAGAGTTATAGGAACTAAAACTGGTTTATCAGTGATGTGCGTGTGTGTCCATGGTTACACATGTGTGGTAAAATGACTTATCGAGTTGAAGCTTTATCCTTGGTGGCTTCATCTGAGGACGGTGTCACGTGAATGATGAAGATTGAACATGGCGATGCTATAGTGATACTAGTAGATTTATATTATGCACGTGTGACTGTAATAAACTCTGATATCGACAAGGGTGGATAGTGACGTTGGGGAGGTGTAATATAAAGCCAAGTTGGAGTGGCGGTCGCGGGAAGTGAGGTGATGCAGAAGCGTAGGCGTGTGAGTGACAGTGTACTGGCTGGTGTGCTGCCGGCGCTGGGTCTCAAGAAACACTCTAGCGTCATAAATACACGCGGTGGTCACATTGCCGCAGCCTCCACCGTCACCTCGCCTTTACCATGGGCCGTCATCAACTTCGACATCTTCTGGGTGTTGCTCAGCCCCAACAGTCAGTGTGGCGAACGTCTGGCCAAGACGTGTGGAGTACGCGGTGGATGTGCTGCCCATACTCGGGGTTCCTCACCACACACCTGTCAGGCATCCCACACTTGCCTTGGCACCTCACCCGACGGATCCCTCCCGCCTAGTGAACCTCACACCTGCCAGAGTTCCTTACCTGGTGGTAGTGGTCAGGCCCTCCTGGCAGGGGATTCCCCTCCCATTCCGTCTAGCCCTCTCGGTAACAATGTCCGCCGGAAACTTGGTGTGTGGTCACGTGGAAGAAAATCTTCAGTGTTACGTAGTTGCATAAACCAAAAGGCGTACAGCGATCCCTCCACACACACCTCACCTAAACTGAGTGTGAGTGATGGGCGCCAGTATTGTGTGCCGGAGAGGAAAGATAGTAGTGGTCCAACATTGACACAGGTGTCTCAGGGCTCCTGTTGTTGTTGCTGCTGTTGCTGCTGCTCCTCTACCAAGTACCAGGTTCAGGCTATCAAGGAGGTACGTGGGAAGAATGACGCAGCCTACACTTAGGTGTCTTATGACGGCTCGGTTGGGAATAATGTACATATGGTATTGAATATTTTGTATGATAAACTCAACATTTCATAAATGACACACTGACCTAAGGAATCTGGTTTTAATGTTAACATGTTATCCGGTACAAAATTAGATTTAAAAACCTGCCAAAATTTTGAACAACACTTTTTATTTAGGTAATCCACACACAGTACATAATGGTATACACCTGTACCAATATCTGTGGTTGACTGACTACCAAGAGTTTCAAAACTAGCAACCTTACACTGCTTACAATACATGAACCACATCGACCTGTACTGTGTTCTGTTATGTACTTTTTCTTCTTTAGTTTTAAATTCGTTGTTTATCACAACTTTCATAATCACATGTTACTCTAAGACAAAGTAAGATGAGACTGTTAAATTGATTTAGACATTTTGTCAACTTTTCCACACCATTAAATAAATATTAATACCCCGTATCGGTTAACGAGCTAAGTCTCGTGGAGGTCGGACGACCGTTAACTTGAGGTGTCATTTTGCAGGAGGCGCGGCAGCTGCGCGCCGGCGAGGTGGATCACCGCGAGGAATCTCAGGTGAAGGGCGCTACCATGAGAGTGGCAGGCGAGGGTTTCTCTGCCCACAGGTCAGCCGTCAGCGAACAGCAACAGCGCCAGACAAAAACTCCCGCAGGCACCATCAACCAGGAGTCGTCCCGGCAGGCAGCCACGTCGGGCCTCACCATAAAGACCAAAGGCGTGTGTACCAAGCAGTCTTCCTCCATGACTGCTTCACAGGTAAGAAATACACTATTCTTTCATAACACAAAATAGGTAATACTGTGTTAATTATCTTGCGTTGGTTAATTTTAAATTTCCCCACCTAACATTATTCCTCAAATTTAAATTTTCTTTTTTTTCCCCGTTTTTTCGCAGAGCAACGTGCACATCACCGGCTTCGACGACCTAGACAATCTGAGTGCCGCATCGCAACCGGTAGACATTCAGAATGCCATCATGCGCTATTCCGGCGTGATGTCCTCCTTCGTCGAGCAGCTGAAATCTCTGACCGTCAACGAATGCATCAACGACGCTCCGTCTCTCCTCGAAAATATCGACGACATGATGAGAAAAGCCTGGTCGGTGCCCATCTACGGACACGAGTTGGGCTTTTCCCTGTGTAACGTTCTGAGAAACAACGGCGGCATGGACCTCCTCCTGGATAACTGTCGATCCGACGACTCGGATTTGAAGTTTACGAGTGCTAAAGTGTTGGAACAGTGCCTCACGACAGAAAACCGGGGCTACGTGGTCGAGAAAGGTCTAGAAAATGTAGTAAATGTTGCATGCGACTGCACAAAGAATGGCACTTCCATAGATAAATCTCGCGTTGGAACGGGCATACTAGAACATCTGTTTAAGCACAGCGAAGGAACGTGCTCGGATATCATACAGTTAGGCGGTCTGGACGCCGTGCTGTCGGAATGTAGAAAATCCGACGTCGAGACGTTGAGACACTGCGCCGGAGCTCTGGCAAACCTGTCCTTATACGGCGGGTCGGACAACCAGCAAGCGATGATCCAACGTAAAGTTCCAATGTGGCTCTTCCCTCTCGCCTTTCACTCCGACGACAACATCAAATATTACGCCTGTCTGGCCATTGCCACTCTCGTCGCCAACAAAGAATTAGAAGCGGCCGTACTACAGTCCGGAACTCTGAATCTCGTAGAACCCTTCGTCATGAACCAGATTCCGGATCAATTTGCCAATTCTACGGTGGCACACCGTCACGGACAGAGTCAGAATTGGTTACAGAGACTTCTACCCGTCCTGAGAAGTAAAAGAGAAGAAGCCCGAAATTTGGCAGCTTTCCACTTCTGCATGGAAGCCGGCATCAAGAAACGACAAGGAAATATCGAGCTCTTCAGGGATATCGGCGCCGTCGAACCTCTGAAAGAGGTCGCGAGCTCTCCCAACGCCATTGCCAGCAAGTACGCGGTACAGGCGCTGCGTCTCATCGGAGAGGAGGTCCCACACAAACTGAGCCAACAGGTACCGCTGTGGACACCCGAAGACGTAAAGGAATGGGTGAAGCAAATTGGATTTTCACAACACGGCGACGACTTCGTAAATTCTAGAGTGGACGGAGATCTCCTCCTGCAGATGACGGAGGAAAACCTTCGCGAGGACATAGGCGTAAAAAATGGCATTCTCAGGCAAAGATTTCTAAGAGAACTAAGAAAACTGAAACACCTCGCCGATTTTTCTTCCTGCGATTCCACCAGGCTCAACGAATTTATGGTAGAAATAGACAAAGAATTTGCCGAGTACACCTACCGCATGCTGCGAGCCGGAGTCACTCGAGATTGTCTCAGGCGAGTGTACAGATATTTTCTTTAATGATATAACGGTTGTTATTTGTATTATATGTGAAACTGCATAAAAACTCTATGTATTGGAACATTCGAATAGGGCTTTGATAATACTGTACAGTATTCTTGCATTTCGTGAGAAATGCATTATACAAAAACCGATACTGTAATTAAATGCTCGAGGTTGAATGCAATGTTTAATTTTCTCGACAGATATCTCACCGAAGAGCAGCTAGTAACGGAGTGTGGCATCAACAATTCAATTCATCGGCAAAGAATTAGAGACATAATATTGAGTAAGTTTTAGTTACGGTATTTGCCAACTAATGTTGCAGTTTTATAAAGGCTATGAAGTATTTTTCACATCTTGTAAGACAATTTTTTGTCATAATGAAAAGTGATTTGTAGTTACATAGTTTGTAATATGTCTTTAGTATTTTGTTTTTTTAATTTCATGCAACCATCTTAGGATGTGAAAAGCTAAATTGCTGTAAGTAACAAGTCTTATCAAACAATTATTGTATACAGGTATATATGATAATATAGTGTGTTTTTTATTAACTAGGTAATGATCTGAGTAGGACCCAATTTTTAGGGGCAATTACGTTAACAGTCGCGTAATTAACTAGTTGTACCGTAAGTTTTTATTGCGAATAGGAAATAATGTGCAGTACTCCTCATAATTGCACATTCGTGACATTTTGATTCGGGTGAAATATTTAAACGGAAGAGCGTCCACATAAAATATTAATAGGAATATAAAATGTTAATTCACGAATGCTTTTAATATTAGTAGAGCCCAATGGAAACTTTACGAAGGAAAATCTAACGATTATTGCTTCTTTTACAGATGAAAGCGGCCAACTCCAAGATGCTAATTCCCTAGATAAGACCCTAGATGTTTTCATCAGCTACAGACGTTCCAACGGCTCACAGTTAGCGAGGTAAGCGCGCGGATTTAAAAATGCACGTGTCGATTTTGAATTCGGTCCGTCCAATAGAGCGGAATGCAGTTTATCACCCAATGGTAATGGAAATATTCTTTCTCTTGCAGTTTACTAAAGGTTCACATGCAGCTCAAAGAATTCAGCGTATTCATTGACGTGGAACGATTAGAAGCTGGGAAATTCGATAACAATTTACTAAATTCGATTCGGCAAGCCAAGAACTTCCTGTTGGTCCTAACGCCAAATGCCCTCGACAGATGCATCGGCGACACGGAGTGCAAAGATTGGGTTCACAGGGTATGTATTGAAAATGCATTTGTTGTATATTTTTTCCCCTTAAGCAACATAAGATGAAAAGAATAATCATAATAGTATATCATTAGTTAAAGTTTGTTGTCTCATTAAGCCTTTGAGGATGATGGTTTTAATTATAGTATTTAAGATGATAACTCATCCTTAAAGGGTTAATTCATCATCTTTAAACATTGTTATTAAAGGCTTGAACTGTCATAGTCAATGGGTTAATCTACTCTGAGCATTTTTTCAAACTGACAACTGAAGTTACATCAAATTTCTGTAACACTACTTCTTTTATGGCTGCTACTTGTAGACAGTTACCAGTTAGCTGTTACTTTTGTTTCTAGAATATCAGGAAACATTTAAAAATGGTTATACACCTTAAAAAAATATAATAAATCCATAATTGTCACATATAATTCAGTAACCATATACAGTACAGTCATATTCTAGGACGTGCAATAAACGGGAACCTAAAAGTCTGATCATTGCAAAGAACAGACGATCAGACTCTATTCGGTTTGCGTTTATTGCACGTCCTAAAATATAATAATAATTTAGTATTCTCAAAAAAATATCAGACATGTTTAAGAACACGAGTAGTATGTTTGAAAAAATTAAATTATAAAAAGAAATATCGTAATGAATATTGTACATTTCAATAACTTATACTTTTAACACAAAGAAACGGGTAGCTCTTATAGTACTGTACTGTACAGTCAAGTATTGGTGCTTTCTCTCTCTTGACGCTGCCTTACATATTCAGCACTGCGGTTGTATGTTTTTAATAGTCATATCTGGTAATTCATTACGGTTTAGAGATTTATACCGATAAGGTCGTTAAAACGCTTACGGTTTACGACGAAAGACGAGAGTCGCGTCGCGAAATTTGGCGAAAACGCGTGCCCTAGGGCTAAAACTTTTGGCGAGCTCCGCCTTGCGGTAGCGTTGTCGTAATGGTTCGCGAGTTATATTTAATGTTCGGACAAAACCGCGACGCGAGTCTCGTCTTCGATCGTACGGCAGTTTATCTCGTAACCGGAGATGCACCGAGAGAGTTTCGTCGAGCTACGGCACTCTCGGGCGTTCGGCACGGCCCGTTGGAATATTCCCGCAGGTGTAAAAAATTGTTTTTTTCTTTTAATAAAGATATTAATAGTTGTTTTTTCTCTTGAAGGAAATTGTCGCTGCACTGCAGTCTGGTTGCAAAATCATCCCCATCATCGATAACTTCCAGTGGCCAGATCCCGAAGAATTACCGGAAGACATGCGAGCGGTTTGCTATTTTAACGGAGTCAGGTACGTGTGCAGACCACATTGTGTGTTACACATTTTTACAATAAAAATATACACCAACGTATTTTTACTCGTCTCGTACTTCTGCGGAGGGCGGAACGAGCGACACACGTAGAAACTAGAGAAGAGCGGGGAGTTTGTGGGATATTAGACGAGTGTAGGAAATACTGTAACGGGACAGTGTTTAAGACAACAAATGGATATACCCCACACACACACATATATTCTTGTCTCTGGTTTGGACGGCCATCTCTCGTATATTTTTACTCGTGCAATTTCTCGTCATTTTCTTTCGGTCTCCGAGCACGAGTCGGTAGCTAACGTCATCTTTCTATTACAGATGGATCCACGACTATCAAGATGCCTGCGTAGACAAAATGGAGAGGTTTATGCGCGGAGAATGCAACGTGCGCGGGGACGGTCCGCTCAGCCGCTACGTCAGCAGAAGCGTGGAGGGCGGTATGGCTACTCCGGGCACGCCGTCGACTTTGCCCAGAGCACCGCCACTCTATCAACGCACGACCAGTACGGAGAGCGGGAAGGGTTCGTCGTGTTCGGACAAGGACCCCAAAGACTGACGGGGCGACCCTGCATTGGTTAAACATAGACGGTGAGGAAGGGTACACGAATTTGTATATTTTAGACCGGAGATCATTTGGCTGTGGACATCCCGAAAAATGTAATGGGCGACGTTAAGAGAAATCCCCTTCCATTGATGATTCTTTCCCTTAGCCATAGTATTTTCCTTGACAAGTTCCATCTACAGTACTTTTCTGCTATTATGTGTTTGCAGGAGTCTTAATATTTTGCCATTGAGTATCAACTTTTACAGACAATTGTCAACCAACACATTTTCAATGGTTCAAGTTCTGTTATATCTGTGAATGTGATCAGGTGTAGAAATATTTAGGGAAGATTTTAAAGCTATCCTTAAAGTTCTATCAGAAAACAGTATGTCTCGAGACAGGTCGAAGGATAAATTTGGACACGGGAGTTTAAATGCATTACTGCGAAGAAAAATAACGTCGCGGAACCGACGCCATCTCGTCGGGAATTACATCATCCCGACGGGCGGAGAAGTTAATTTTCGAGATAATATTGCGAGTGGACGCAATCTGACGTTTTAGGCTAACGTGCAAGATAATGTGTTGTCGTTGTTTCTTTTAGTTAATTGTATAATCTTTAAGGCACTGAAAAATTCAGAAAAAATTTTCATAGGTTATAATATGCAAGGAAGAAAGATAAAAGTGTCACTTCCCCAATCTTTAAGAAAAACACAGAATTGAAGTATATTATCCAAACAGCTTTACAACAACTCTGATTACTAATGAAGGATGATCATTTACAGATTATTAGCCACAAGTAGCCCAAGATCTGTTTCACCTATGAGGTGGGGCGGTAGAGCAGCCAGCCCCGTACCGCGTCTCCCGGTGAGGGGTGCAGCCGGTCGGGGAATGGGAGCAGTTTCGCCTCTACTGCCACGTCCGCATCGCCGCACGCTTCCTCCTTCGCGCTCTCTTAGTCTAGACACGGGCTTGGATACTAATAATGCTGTTGCATCTGACCCAGAAACTGCTACTGATGTGGTGTCCTCCTGTGAACAATATCTGCAGCAGCAACATCAGCATCAATCAGGACAGCAGCAACAACAACAGCAGCAGCAGCAGCAGCAGCAGCAGCAAGGTGCAGAGCCTCGAACTTTTCGGCGGAGGTTGAGTAGCATTCCTTGTGATAATAGTCCAATAGTAGAAGAGGAGTGTGGAACCGAGGAAGAATCCGGCCGGCCGTCATCCACAGAAGAGGACGTCGGAGGCAGTAAGGAAATGCATCCTCCCGAAGATTCCTCCAGGTCCTCCATCGCGTCTTCGAGGCGTTCGTCCGTTACTTCTGCAGACGACATCGGTCGAAAATCCTCATTTGTTAATAAGTGTATGACACGCGTTAGAGGCTTAATGAAGAAGTGAGCGTTCGCGGACAAAGTGCCACGCTCGCGGGGTCGGCGTCGGCAGACCCCGCGCCGCGAAAGAACGCTCGCGTAACCAGTGCAGGGAGTTAAAAGATACTCTGTGTCAGGTGTTGGGACCATTAGGGCCTGAGAACTTACAATTGAGGTCACCCACTTGGTTCAGGTTAAGTTCAGGTCATTAGCCATTATGTGATCCCAACTACTGTAATGCAAAAATCAGACAACATTGTGACTGACATGGATGTTGGTGATAAAGAAACAAAGTACTAATTGTATGAATTCTGTGACTTGCAATCTAGATCCCTACAAAAATTAATCCTGCCATATTTATTTTTAAATAGCAGCCAACGACAAATATGCAAGTCGTCGACACCGAATAATACAACGTAAAAGCATTTACTTTTCCAGTAGTTGTCCTACCCTCGTTGTTGCACTCATAGTTCGTCTCCTATAATTTAGCACGTACCGTAATATAACTCGCCAAATCTGTGGTCCGCGTAGTACGTAACGGTAATTTGCCGTATATAAAATTGATAATGTTTGGAATGAATCGGTCTAAAAAGTTAAAGAATACGAGTACAGTATTTATTGACGGTGTATTTGAAAAGTTTATGAATGAAAATGTGTAATCCCCAAATGAAAACGGACTCGTCCAAGAGCGGAAACCGCATTCCCCGAAATCCGCATTCGGGGCTCTCACGACGTACAATATTGTAACATAGATATCTGTATAGCATTGGTTATGATGCCAGTGTATTGGACTCTACAGTTCTTTAGTCATTTTGTCCAATAGATATTTTAAACCTTTTAGTGAAAATTATATTGAGATTTATATTCCATTTTGAAGAGTTCCAAAGAATAGTCTCTTCATTTACAGAAACAAATGTTTGTTTATCCACTGTAAATGTCTTAGTCATGGTGTTAATTTTAGGTTTGTTTTCAGTGATATAAAAATTTGTTTATAGCAAATCCTTTTATTCGTCATTTCCGAGCCGGCGATTACGCCCGTCTGTCATTGTAAATAGAAGTTGGCAACTAACGTGTAAGTTTGAGATTTATTATTTTTACACGCAGTCCCTGGAGCTTAAATAAATACTATTTAAGTAATGTAATGGGTGTATTATTATCCAAGTTGTATGAACATTTGACTGTCGTTCAAGTACGACAGCAGGCAGCCATCAAACGGGGTCGACCACCGCTCGGGAAGACGTCGGAAGCACGACGCGTCCGACGGTAGACCCCGCTGCGATGTGGCATCACAAAAATTGTGACCAAGTTCTGACTTTCTGCCTCATTTACACACAATTGCAGGGTTTCAATTGTTTCTCTTACTTTGACAACACAACATAGGTACATATATTGTTTCTCACTATTAATATCTTTTATTTTTTGTATTTATTTATGGTCTTTTTTTTATTATATCACATTCAGCGAACCCTCACTTTACGCGGTTAATTCAACCCACGGCGGCCCGCGTAAAGTGAACGACATAACATACGGGATTAATTGAAATAGAGACCGGGCCGACCCCCCAAACTCCACTTTTTCCGACACAATACGTACGTTTTACTAAAAATAACATCTCGACTTTATGATGGTATTCACCCACACATAATATAGAAGGGAACAGTCAATAAACTGAAGGTTAGGTTAGAAAAAAACAAGGTCGGGGTTAACACTTACGTTAGTAGAAGAGACGGGTCGGCGCAGGGGAATGGAGGCTGGTTCCGAGGCAGAGGGCAGGCTACTGGCCCTCGGGTGAGTCTTCATCGGTGTCATCCACACTTACTAGTGCCTCCCTGACAAATCCCTCAAAGTCATCATCACTGTCTCTGCCTCTGTCATTATCACTGGCTTGGGCTGGCCGTGGTGGGTTGCGGGCGAAGAACTCCGTTATGCTTTGCCGACGGCCGGTGTCAGTGTCGTCTTGATAAACCTCGATGTAGGGCTCCATAGTCTGCAACAGCCGGGTAGCGAAGATTTCACACCCGTTTGCGTCGGGGTCGTCGGAAAGGAGGAGCTCGACTTTCTCGATACACTCGACGGCACCCCTAACATTACTATGGGATAAGCGGCATTCTTCTTGGGATGACGCACCACCTGCCTCTTCACCGACGTCGTCGTCGTCTACCACGTCATCCGGTAGTCACATCAGGAGCCCTCGTCACCTCCAGGACGTCGTCGTCGGCGGTCTCGGAGAAGCCTGCAGCCGTAACACTCTGCGCAGCTTCTCTGGCAAGGTCCACTGCTACTGCAACAGTCTGAACCTCACCAGTCACAGATTTACTCTGCCTAACACCCGGAATACCTTGCAACACGTCTCCGTGCGTGACGAACGGTGGCTACAGACAGCCGATCCCATGCCTCCACCAAGAAGTCCACAGCTTTCTTGATGTTGAATGTTCTCCAGAATTGTTTTAAAAGTACTTCTTGCTCTGCCAACCGTTGATCCTCGTCGTCTTCGCTCTCGCCATCGTTGTTGGTGTCACTCGGGTTACGCAACTCTTCCTTGGCGTTGGCGTAGTAGTTCAGTAGGTTGAATTTTTTAGCGGAGAATGCAGCTTTTACATTGCAGATCAATTCTTGATCCACGGGTTGTATTATAGACGTAGTGTCGGGAGGAAGGAAGACCACTTTTACGTTGGGGTGACGATCTAACGGCAGGGGCGAGTGTCCTGGTGCGTTGTTCAGCAGCAATAAAATCTTGAATGGCACATTCTGTTGCTCACAGAATTTCTTCACATCGGGAACGAAACAGTCATCAAACCAGGAGAGGGACAGCGTAGAGAACATCCACGCCTTACGTGCGGTCGGCCAGTGGACATTTAGCCCGGTCACGTCCATGCTCTCGTAGGCGTGCGGCTTGCGTGCCGTGTGGATCGCCGATAACTTGAGCTTACAGGTACCGGAGGCATCGGTGGTAAACAGGACGGCGATGCGCTCCTTCTGCAACTTCCGGCCCCAACACTTGCTGGCATTCTTCACGACGAAGGTCTTGGAAGGTAGCTTTTTCCAAAAAAGACCAGATTTGTCCACGTTAAACACCCGGTCGTCGGCGTACCGTCCTTCCTCCACAATCTCGCGTAAAAACGGAGGAAATTCCCTAGCCGCAACACGGTCAGCACTAGCTTCTTCGCCACCAATGTTGATATTGGCGATCTTGTTTCTCTTCTTAAACCTCCGTAACCACCCAGAGGAAGCATTAAAGGGTTTGGGCTCTGTAATTCCCATCTTTCGTGACACTGCAGCATACAGTTCACGTGGGTACTCCTCAACCGAGCGCACGTCCACCGCCAAGTTCCGTCGCGCCCGATGCACCAAGTAGCTCGCAAGTAATTTTTCTGTCTTGAGAAACACCTGTAGACTTTGTGATGTTCATGTGCTCCTTTATCTTGGCTGCATCCTTCTTAATTGTCCCGATAGTCGATTCGTTAACACCACGCTGGCGCGCGAGATCAACCCGTCTTGTTCCTTTCTCCAACTCTTGTATGATCTTATATTTGATTTCGTAGCTTAAGGAACATCGTGGGTAGCTTTTGTGCGTGAAGCTGGCGCAGGATAGAGTCAGGAAGTCTGTCTGTGTACCGGGAGTTCACCCTGCACATCTCTTCCCAGAGATGTCCTGGAGTTGAGTTTCCCAGGGAGATGGAAGATAGGTTCTGCAGGATATTGGAGCGGGTCCGTTGGTAATGCGTTCTTAAGGCATCCCGCAGAGTGGCGAATTTGTTGTTCTCTGGAGGGTTGGAGATGATCTGTGAGACTTGTGTGGCGACTTCAGTGGGCAAGGAGCAGAGCAGGGCGCCGTACTTCTGCTCGTCTGTAGCTGTAGAGCCGATGAGAGCTGCTTCGACATGAACTAACCAGTCCTCTACGTTGTGGTTGAAGGTTGGTAGAGAGATCCGTCCGTCCATTCTTGCGGGAGTATATCGCACCTGTTAGGGAAGGATGAGGGATGGGTGCTTGTTCCGACCCCCTTCCGTCTTCACAATCTCCTGGGAGGGAGGTGAACACTTGCGGGGGGGACTTCGGGACGAATACACTTTTTTAGGGTGCAGGTCCTTCGGCCAGAACTAAAAAAACAAAAGAAAAATAGGAGAATAGGCAAAAGAGCTCAAACCACGTTTGGAATATCGCACAATAGTTGCTCTCCAGCTGTGATGTGGGTCACTCACAACGCCAGTGGGGGAGAACAGACTAATGCGTTATAAACCTTACGATCGTGAGATGGTGTCGTTGTGGAGTAGTGGGTGGTGCAGGGAGGCGGTTGGCCTAGGCTGGCAGCAGGCAGGACGATCTTCTCAGCTCAAGTAGTAAGGCAGCAGAATGGAGTGTGGTGTTCACGGCTCCGGGGGTCACCAATGTAGTGTACTGTATGTGGCCAGTTGTCAATTCTCTTTAGTTGTCTATTATCTCTTTGTATGGGCACACAAACGTACGTACATGTAGATACCTTCACTCAGGAATGAGGTTGGATAGAAACTCACGATGCGCTTCCTGTATATATATTGTTGTACAGCGCAGTGCTTAGGAGTGACTAGGTGAGGAGCTGAGAGAGATGTTGCTGGTCCAGTAGTTGAGTGTAGGATGTCCTCCCTGGGCAGGCGTTGCCGTATTTATACAATTTACCAGGATCAGGATCTGGGGTGCGCGTAGCGAGGTGACCAATCACAGCGGCTCCAGCGTAAGGTGTGAAACGCTCTGATCCTGAACTGGAGGTTGATGGTCGAGACTAGGTCGGCGATCGTACCCCTACGTCCTCTGCATAGACCTAGTCTCTCGGCGTAGCTGGCTGCACGCCGATTGGCTGGTCGGAGTGCGGCGGAGCCAGTTGGAAGTTGTAGGGGAGAGTAGCCACTACACGATCCGGAGACTCGGACGCTACTACCGTATCACCCGAGATTAAGGACAGCAGTGGACGTTTATACAAAACTAGGGGAACTTAAGGATGGTGTTTCCCAATTTAAGGACCTTTGTTTTGCAGGTATTGTCTCTTCCAACATCCAATGCAGAGACTATTTTCTAACTTAAATTTATTGAAAACAATCCAGAAACGTTATACAAACTCCCTCTATTAATTCATTAATAGCTGTGAAATACCAGGGTGGATGTATAAATTTTACACCAAATTGGAGGATATTTTTTGCTCAATTAGTGTTCCCATGTTATGTTGTAATATTATATGATTGTAGGGTTTTTGTATGTGCATATTTATATTTCGCCAAGATATTACAATAGTCATACCTAAAATTCATGCTTTTTAATGTCCAACGAAAACGTGAGGACAAATAACGCCTTTGTCCCAATTATGCATGTGCTCATATGTCACTATTATACATTTTAAATTTAGGTTAGGTGGTTAATATATAGGACTAACCTGCAAACGAGTTATTTGTATTACCGTTAATTTTACTTTTTTCACCAGCGAGTTCTGATATGGTAATCTTTGGTGCAAAGGTCTCGTTTTGTAGATAATTATTTGCCTGGTAATTTGTCTTCCCATCGGTAATGAGGCCGTGCTCTGCTGCGCTTTTAGACGGTCAAGAAATTTGTTAGTCACTTCCTCGACGTTCCCCGCCATTCACGTAGGAAAAATTTTAAATTTCGTTAATTTAAAAAAAAAAAACATTTGTTAACACATTTGCAAAAACAGTGTCCACTATAAAAAAAAGTGAAAATCCGGTGTTTATATATTCGTTTTTGGTCAAGGGTTAGTCCTGAAAAATTACCGGTTAGGTTAAGTCAAGTAAAAGGTTACGTTAGGATAAGGTACATTTCACTAATTTTGCGGCCACCCCCCTCACGTAACACCGCAAGTGTTATGGACTGCTTAATTTTGAGTGAGAAACCCGTAAGGAGTCCAAGTTACTGTACCATATCCGTTACTTTACGTAACCGAGGTGGCGTTTCGAGTATGCGGCCCCTGGTCTTTAATTCACACTTGATGTGGTCATAATACTGGCAGGTTTCCCAGCTCACAAATCGCATTCGCAAAAAGTTGTGTAAATTATAGGTTCCAAAACTTGAAATGCTAAAATTCACTGCACTACACTAATTTCGACTGAACAACGGTCGTGTTAAACCGGAAAAAAAAAATCTGGTTAATATCTAGTACTATCGGGGTCTATTAAAAATTATGACAAAGATGGAATTTCATATTTTTATTTATAGGTTAGGTTCTCAAATACATTGTTTGGTATTTTACTATTTCTGGTGGGAGTGGTGTTCTCAGACATTACCAAGAGTAGTTTTAACCGGTTAAAGTCAAACTATTGATACGAGAATGTGTATCCCTGTATATTGAACAAATAGAAATGTAAAAAAGGCGCACATTAATTTCACCATTGGTAATGGTGTGAAAAAGTTGTGGGGTGGTATGGTAGTTTGTTATTTCTCCTCCATCCTGTGAGTGGTCACACCCGGGGTCACCATTTGTGGGGTATGGGATGTTTGGGTTCACACTCAGGATGGGTTGGAGAAAGAAAACTCACAATGTGCTCTCATGTATACATGTTGTATTGGATGTACAATGGAGCTTGGTGCTGGGAAGGCAGCATGGTTACAAGCGTGATGTAGAGAGAGCTGGTTGGGGCGGGTGCTCAGAGGAGGACAGCTTGTGGGTCCCCATGCTCGCCGGTGGGAGCGAGGACCGCCAGGCAGGCGGTGGAGGAGGTGGTGTTGCTGGCTGGTGTAGGTAAAAAGAGAGATCACCACGAGGTCAGGTCTTTTATAGCGGAGGTAGATAGTTAACCCCCGCTCCGTGGGCGGCGCTGGTTTACCCAGACCACGAGGCATACACAAGGGAATTTGTGGGGTCGGCTACTCAGCGACAAACAGTTTGTAAGGGAGAAATCCACTACAAAGACATGTTTAATGATATATAGATCAGTATTTATTAGTGGGTAGAAGCACTTAATACCATTAAGTATTTAATTAACATAATAATTGAGGAATAACTTTGTCAAATTGCAAATTTACTCCAATTTTTATTGTACTCAAGGTTTTGATTCAGTAAAATTTAAATTTATATTTTTCCACAAAATATAAATGGCATACAATATAAAATAATGATTAACTTTTTAGTGGTTACATCTATATTCAATATGTACGTAATTCGTACACATTTGACTTTACTTGTACAGAATATAATACAAGATAATTCCTCGAGGGGAGTAGCCGACCTGGGTTGTGACCCACAAACGAGGCCCGTGGGGGGGGGGGTGTACGAGTTGCTGGATAACCAGCGTTTTGAAAGAGAAATGCCTTTAAGTTAAACACTCGCCTACTAGGAAACAAGAATCCCACGTTTTAGCCGTGGCAAATATGCACTTCCCACCAACCGCGGTAGAGAAT
The DNA here is from genome assembly GCF_018991925.1 of Homarus americanus. NCBI lineage: Eukaryota > Metazoa > Arthropoda > Malacostraca > Decapoda > Nephropidae > Homarus > Homarus americanus. The sequence continues at coordinate 1,564,860 of NW_024714177.1, read as the reverse complement.
GAATTCTTGCGATGGTGAACTCCAGCAATAGTTAAAAATCAAGACACTGTAGTAGAATCTCCAAATTGTTCGTCGATGGGTTATAGATCAGTTAGCAGCTTGCTTGGTCTCACGTTCGGTTCACGAATGGGTTCTGGAAATGAAATAAAAGTCAAGATAAACGTAGTCTTAGCCCGGTGTAACAAGTCAATTAAAAAGGTTTAGTTTTGTTCATATTCAAAGATCAATAAAATTCCCCATTTTTCTCTAAATAAAATTTTAAATTAGAGCTTCGTATTCACAATCAAATAGGTTGTAACCAATACATTTGACGATACTCGAACAAAAGATAACTTAACAATATAGCACCACCACATACATTACCAACACCAGAAATTATAGCGTCGACGTACACCAGAGTTCTGTTGTGTTCACTTCCGTATACCAGGCCTTATATATACAGGCGGCACACACTCCCTGACCAATCACAAGCTGCTTGTTATGGTTAAGTTTTAGCCAATGGGAATATTACCTTTCCATGACGTCAAGGGCACACCGTGACGGGGCGAATCGGCCGAACGTCGGCAGATTTGTCAAATGACTGTTTGGTGATAAGTAAATTATTGAAACTTATTGTGACAAAAGAAGTGTATAACGTGAAAAGCAAATATTATGAAAATATATTTACAGGCATTCATAGTTAGAACAGCAATATTGGCCTCATTTTAAGTGTCAAACATTGTTAAAGAGACATATACATGAAATTAGTACTGCTGTAATATTCCAATGTCATATGGAATTAAATGCAAAAGCATAAAATATAATATGAGTAAGTACATTGAAAAACAACCATTGAGTTATTAATCTTTATTTCAATTTAACCATACAACAGAAACACTAAAATTAACAAAAATCTTTTAAATCCTACAGGTGAGTATACAAACATACATATCTGTTACAACAATCAAGAAGAAAACCTACCCGTTAAAAGAAAGTATAGTAATGAAGTAGAGTGTTGTTTGCACTCTGCGGATGAATACAATACTATATGAGGTATATAGTTTATTGGCGTACTATTAGCTCCAACACTTACATATAAGAGTTTCGGGTTGACATAGAGAGATATATATTATTACTGATTTTGTTCAAACACGTTGAAATTGATAATGATTATATATGGTGAGGCCTCTCCCACGTCTGAAAAATGGCAAATGAAATTCAACACCAGCAAGTGCAGCGTACTTAATATTGGAAGAACAAATACTTATAATGTATACAGCCTTAACAACATCAACCTAGAGAAGTCGACTTGTGAAAGAGACTTAGGGGTACTTGTAAGCCCGGACCTACGGCCTAGAAAACAGTGCGTTAATGTTCGAAATAAGGCAAACAGAGTATTGGGTTGTATATCTAGAAGTGTAAGTAACAAGAATGCAGAGGTCTTATTGCAACTATAACCTGCGCTAGTGAGGCCGCACCTGGATTATGCGGTTCAGTTCTAGTACCCTATTATAGAATGGATATAGAATTTATAGGTCGGTGCAGCGAAAGGGCCAATAAAAATGATTCGGGACTTAGAAACCTCCATATCCAGAATGGGTTAAAGAAACTTAACGCATTCCCTAGAAGACGAAAAGGTGCGGGGAGATATGATAGAAGTATTTAAGTGGTGAAGGAATAATAAAGGGATATATAGATAAAGTTCTTATAATATCCGAGCAGGATAGGACTCGGAGCAACGGATTCAAGTTGGATAAGTTTAGGTTTAGGAGGGAGATAGGAGGAAACTGGTTCACAAATAGGGAGGTGGACGAGTGGAACAAGCTTAGCAACTTTGTAGTAAGTGCGGGAACTCTGGAAAGTTTCCAAAGGAGGCTAGATAGATTCATGGATGATAGAGAGTGGTAGTAACTCGACAGGAGCTGCCATGCACAGGCCAACCGGCCTATTGCAGACTCCTTATTTTCTTATGTTATGTTCTTACAGTGGAGTAGCTGATTGTATACTATACATTTATCTCAAGGAATTATTATATAACATTAGGGAAATGTTAGGTTAGACTTAGGTTATGATAGAATAGGTTAAGTTAGCATTAAGGTAGTTAATCTTCAGGTGAAAGAAGCTGGGGCGATGATTTTTCAGGTGATCCGAAGAATCGTACAGTACCGAGAATAGTAAATAAAGCCTTGAGGGACGCCATAGAAAATAAGTGAGGAGTGAGGCTGATGAGTATTATAACAGTCGTTAGACAGATACGAGGCAAACATATTAGTGTGTGTGGGTATCTTGTTATTTACTTTTGGAAGGAAACTTTTTTGACTACGATACTGCCTGCTATGATAAGTTTTTCGTTCCCTCGCTTATCACAAGTTGTCTCGTCCTCTGCGGTGGTGTTGAGTGTAAATACCCAACACAGCAGTTTATCTCGTGGTGGTTAAACCCCTCGTTTGGTTGTAGCAGGGATTCACAAACCACGAATGTGGTGGTTTTGAGACTCGGAAATTTTGACTATAATGCATGAAATGGACTTTGTTGGACTTGTCTTGAATAATATTGAAGATTACACTAGAGTTGTCAATGTTCCTTTGTACTTTGACGCAAAGGTTAAGAATAAAATGTCGAAAATTTGAATGTTTTCGAATGAACTGATTCACCGAGCAGAAAGCGAATAATTTGACGGTTGACCAGCGTGTCGCCGGCAAGCGAGGTTACCTCGGGCTCAACCAGCAGCAGTCAATCAGTTTCACTCGGGTGTCTGAGTGAGGTAGAGGTGTTTGTCTCTACTCGGTGTTGACTTTAAAAAACTCTGTTTATATAATTGTCTTCGGGAGTTAGTTTTGTTTTCATATGAATGGTTTTCTTAAAAGTATTTAAGAAACTCGTTTGTGTTTAATTATCTAGCTTTTAAAAATTTTTCAGACTCCGAAGTACAGAGTATTTGAGTGGATTCGGTGCTTTTAATCATTGAAAATTGATATAAGTTTATAAGTGGTTACTTAAATTTTAAGTGTTAATAGTGTGTTTTATGAAAATAACGTTTGTGTAACAAAGAATAGTGACATTTAGCCCTTCGTTGTTGGGTGATGGAAAGTGACTTGGGAAGTGCATAAAGAAAGTGATGTGAATATGTAAATCGACGTAGGAAATGTGTTAATGAGCAGTTAAGATTGAAATTTTCTTAACATAAGACTTGAGGTGTATCTTGTGTGGGTACGAAATTAACACCTCTGCTTATGGTAACATTTCATAAAATAAATGTTTCCATGAGACGATTAGAGCGCATGGTACGGTACCTTGAGCTAGTACAGTTCATAGTGAGCATTGTGGAAGGTTGAAAATAAAGTGGAAAGAGGAAGCAGTCGCTATGGGTGTGTGAAGTGTTTTTGTGTACATTTTAAGATTGCATATGGAGGTGAATATAGTAATCACCGAGAAACTGGGAAAGGAAATATTTGTCCCGTCAGCGATCGGAGGTGCCAGGGGTCCGTACCAGGAGGACAGGTAAGTTTATCATTGTTATGAATATTGAAAGTTTATTCGGACAGATTTGACATTGAGAGGCTTAGCTTAATGGTACATGATGTAGAGTACATTTTTATTTAGGAATTATTATATAACATTCGGTGTAGTGTGGAATACAACACACGTGTTGCCTCGATTACCACTATTTGTCTAATATTTTTTTCCTATTGTGCATATTTTAGGATAAGTGAGGGAAGCGTTACGACATGGGTTAAGAGCAGTAATGTAGTGATTGGAATGGTAGTGTATTTACGTGTCAGTAGATATAATGGTTGGTGCCGTAAATAGTTAAAATGATTATGGGACATTGAATAATTTGTTAAAGCAGTGTACTTTTTTTATGGAAATGGAAGTTCTCTTAAGATGGCGCGGCAGTCGGGTCAAGTGGATGATGTGGAAGTTTGTGATGTAGTAGGGGAAGGTGGGATAAGACTCGCCCTTTAATTTGAATTAGAAAGGGCATGGTTAAGATTGTTGCTACTAGATGTCCTTCACATCAACTGTAACTCAAGCGGGTGCAGCCGGAAGCCAGGTCCAGTACCGCATTGGCGCTCGAGGTGGAGGTTTGTATTTTTTGACAGTGCTGATGTTATTTGGAGAAGGTAAGATAATTATTTTTTTGCATTGATATACTGGCTGTAATGATTTGGTATTTATGCTGCATATAGGCAATCGTGTGCATTATAGGTATGTGCCATAACATATATAAAAAATTGATGTTTTATTAAAAAAAAGAATGCGAATATTTACGTATGGGGTGAGATGGACTCAGAGGGTTTCCTCATCCCTTACTCTAAATATTTTACAAACACTTGGCATTTTCTTAACTTTTTCCTTGTAGATGCCCCGGAAATACGTGAGAATAAGTAATAGAGGGGGATGGAATACAGAAGCAATGCAGAATGCAATATCTGCAGTTAAAGAAAAAAAGATGGGTGTGAAAGCAGCCTCCAAGGAATTTAATGTCTCCAAGACTACTCTACGTCGCCGCGTTAAAGAGAAAAATAAGATAGCAACCGGTTCGACAAAGGTAAGAAACTGTTTAGCATCTTCAAAACTTAACTATTTTGTGTAACATTTCCTGAGCCTAATTTTTTTATTAATATTTATGAATTTGTTCCTTCTTTTGGGCTCGTTGTCCTGCAATATTATGTAGCCTATTGAATTTCGTTTTTGTTTCTATCTTCTAACATATTATGTCTTCCTCTATTTCCAGATGCTTGGTCCTTTCACGACGGTATTCAGTAATGAACAAGAGTAGTTGGTTGCTCACATTTTATCGATGGAAGATCGATTTTTTGGACTTACTACAAGGGATGTTCGCTACATTGCATTCCAAGCAGGGGAGAGGAATAACTTGGACCACAAATTTAATAAAACGGTGAGATCTTTCTACAGAACAGGTTTCTTACTTTCATACTTAGTTTACATCCTGGTTTGATATACATAGAAGTTTGATTTTATTAGTTACATTTTATCTGTTTCTGTCTTTTACCAGGTTGGACTTGCAGGTAAAGACTGGTTATTGGGCTTCCTACGGCGCCACCCAGAACTTTCAATTCGGACCCCAGAACCAACTTCTGGTGCTCGAGCAAGATGCTTCAATCGGACAAATGTGGACAAGTTCTTCGACATCTTATCCTTAGTTCAGGAAGGCCACTTCTTTCCTCCACACAGGATTTTCAATGTGGATGAGACAGGTATTACAACGGTGCAGACAAAACCTACAAAAATCGTTGGTCAGCGTGGGGAAAAAACAGATTGGCAGTCTGACTTCTGCTGAAAGAGGAGTTCTAGCTATAGCAGTTTGCTGCAAGTCAACTGGAGGGCAGTTTGTTCCACTTTTCCTCATCTTTCCACGGGTTCGTATGAAGAATGTAGTCGCTGGTCAAGTGGAACGTTTTGTAGGTGTAAGTTGCTGTTACAATGGCGATAAATTGAAGTAGTGAATAAAGTGACTGAAAATAATAGTTGTTTTTATGAAATGAAAGTTTATTAATAATTGAAGATTTGATAGTTTATTTTTTAGTTAGTACCAATCGTCAGAAAGCTGTGGCGGACTGGTGCAGCAGCGTTAAGTTTGAGGAAAGTAGCTTGGGAAGAGACTGAAGAGGTTGATTTTTTGGTGAGACCCGGCCATATATGGACTTTGCTGCTGCAGACTTGGGTCAAACATGAAGTGGATTATGTGAAAGTTTGTGACGTATATACACCTTCGTCGATCTCAGTTCCCTAGACTGCTCGTTGGTCAAGTGGAACGTTTTGTATGTGTAAGTTGGTATTACATCGGTGAAAAATTGAAATAATGATAAAGTAGTGGTTTTTATAAAATGAAAGTGTAAGTTTTTGATAAATGCATAATAAGTTAATATTGTTTCAGGTTTGTGTGGCAAATTGTGGTGGCAAGAGTGTTGGTACGGTGACGTAAAATGGAAGTCGGAAGTGTGAAAGCAAATGCGTTTTTGTGAAGTTTGCATTTTGAGGTAAGGATTACCTGGGGGCGAAAAGGAAGACGTTTGTGCAACTGTACGTGCAATACCAAATTAGATAAGAGGTTAATGAAATAGACGTAAGTTTTTGATAAATGTATAATAAGTTAATATTGTTTCAGGTTTGTGTGGCAAATTGTGGTGGCAAGAGTGTTGGTACGGTGACGTAAAATGGAAGTCGGAAGTGTGAAAGCAAATGCGTTTTTGTGAAGTTTGCATTTTGAGGTAAGGATTACCTGGGGGCGAAAAGGAAGACGTTTGTGCAACTGTACGTGCAATACCAAATTAGATAAGAGGTTCATGATATAGACGTAAATTGTTGATAAATGCATAATAAGTTGATATTGTTTCAGGTTTGTGTGGCAAATTGTGGTGGCAAGGGTGTTGGTACGGCGACGTAAAATGGAAGTCAGAAGTGTGAAAGCAAATGCGATTTTGTGAAGTTTGCATTTTGAGGTAAGGATTACCTGGGGGCGAAAAGGAAGACGTTTGTGCAACTGTACGTGCAATACCAAATTAGATAAGAGGTTAATGAAATAGACGTAAGTTTTTGATAAATGTATAATAAGTTAATATTGTTTCAGGTTTGTGTGGCAAATTGTGGTGGCAAGAGTGTTGGTACGGTGACGTAAAATGGAAGTCGGAAGTGTGAAAGCAAATGCGTTTTTGTGAAGTTTGCATTTTGAGGTAAGGATTACCTGGGGGCGAAAAGGAAGACGTTTGTGCAACTGTACGTGCAATACCAAATTAGATAAGAGGTTAATGAAATAGACGTAAGTTTTTGATAAATGTATAATAAGTTAATATTGTTTCAGGTTTGTGTGGCAAATTGTGGTGGCAAGAGTGTTGGTACGGTGACGTAAAATGGAAGTCGGAAGTGTGAAAGCAAATGCGTTTTTGTGAAGTTTGCATTTTGAGGTAAGGATTACCTGGGGGCGAAAAGGAAGACGTTTGTGCAACTGTACGTGCAATACCAAATTAGATAAGAGGTTCATGATATAGACGTGTAGTTTTAAAATGATGTTTTGTTGTTGGGTTGTGGTGGTGTGTGTTTTGGGTTTGTGTGTGAAAAGAAGACGTTGTACGATACAAATTAGATAAGAGGTTTATGAAATAGACTTGTATTTTTGATGTATGTATAAGATGTTCGTTAGTGTAAATTTTTTTTTATTTCAGGTTGTCGAGGTGAAAAAGACGAGAAATTTGTGGAGGTAGAGACTTTGGAATTACTGATGATTAAGTGAGTTGGTATTTGAAAGTTTGTAAAATAGTTTATAATAAAATTTAAATAGTTGTCCCTCCGTTGTAGAGTAATACGAAGCTTAAAATTTTTGAATATAATGAAAGATTGTGGGTTATGGAAGTGGTATGAAAATTAGTTGGTGGAGACTTAAGATAAGTTAAGAGTAAATTAGTTTTGGTAATGTTCACTTTAAAATGCAGCAGGTCGTTAGGAAAGTATTGGGTATGTGCACTTTGTGACTATTGTTGAAAGATAATAATATATTTGTATTGACAGTTAAGTGAGTAATTTTTAAATGAGTATTTATTTTGCAGGTTGGTGAGGTGAAAGCACATGTAGATGAGGGGACTATTGATTGGTAAGTGTTGAGTGCCTATTTGAAAGTTTGTAAAATAGTTGATGATAAGTAATTTACGGAGAAGTTGTCCTTTTGTTGTAGAGTAATAAAAAGTTTAAAAGTTGAGGCAATAAAAATTAATGTTTGTGGGTCGGGTGTAGGTGAAGAGATGAGGTATAGTGGAGTAGTTTTGTTGAAATGGACTGAAATAGTTAGGTAAATTGTTAGTTTATGGTAATGCATAAAAAGTAAGTGGGTAAAGAGAATGTTATTTTATTTGAAAGAGGAAGTTATAATGTTTTGATATATGGTTAATACTATTTGTTTTTCAGGTCGGTATATGGCGTTTGAGGAATACGGTGGAATTGGTGTGGCTGGACTCGACACTGACGGTTAGTTGTTTAATGCAGTGTATAAAATGGAAAGAGTTAGGAGTAGAGGGTTTTGAAAAGAATTGAATGTTGTAGGTGTGGAAATAGGCAATGTAATGCAGGTTTTTTTCGTGCATTTGCATTAATGTCATTAGACTAATAGTATATAATTTAGTGAGTGATCGTGTACTTATGTTAGGGATTGTGTTGACGGCCAGTAGTTTGAGGTTGTTACTGAAATGATTAAGCATTGGGAAGTGTAGAGTGGATGTTGTAATTGAGGTGTAGGGAAGGGGTTTATTGTGGGCGAGGATTGACTGTCAACGGACGTCCAAGGGGTTGACAGACAGTTTGAGGTTGAAGAAGAAATATTTAATGACTATTATTGTTTTGATTTAGAGGAAGGGGTGTAGGAGAAGGTGTCTGCATTGATAGTGGTTGAGTAGGAGAAATTGATGTTGATGAGTTGTGTTTGTGTTTAGTGGTTGTATTTGTATAGGTAGAGATTGGAGTAGTACTGGTGGGTAAGTGTTGAGAAATAGTTTAGAGCAGTGTGTTTGAATGTTTTTAGGGTCGTGCCCCCTTCCTTGAAATGATGAACATAAATACCAGTTTGCCATAAAGAATATTGAAAGTAGATAAGGCGTGAATTTGAGTTGGCGAATGTTATTGTCGTTATTAAAAGGAAAGAATTGGCTTTCCTTTGAATGAATATAAGTGAATATCAATATTGTTTCGTTGATAGAAGGGTACTGTGGGGTATGAGATTGTTTGGTTCATACTCGGGATGGGTTGGAGAAAGGAAACTCACAATGTGCTCTCTATATGCATGTTGTATTGGATGTACAATGGAGCTTGGTGCTGGGAAGGCAGCATGGTTACAAGCGTGATGTAGAGAGAGCTGGTTGGTGAGGACGCTCAGAGAAGGACAGCTTGTGGGTCGCCATGCTCGCCAGCGGGAGAGAGCACCGCCAGGCAGGCGGAGGAGCGAGGGCCGCCAGGCAGGAGGAGGTGTTGCTGGCTGCGGCTGTAGGTAGAAAAAGAGAGATCACCACGAGGTCAGGTGTTAAATAGCGGGGGTAGGCGTGGCTTAGCAGTTGACCCCCGCTCCGTGGTGTATGGCGGCGCTGGTTGACCTAGACCACGAGGCATACACTGGGGAATTGGTGGGGTCGGCTAGGCAGTGACAAACAGCGTTTGTAGGGGAGAATGCCACTACAGTACCGTAGGTCAATTGAAGAAAGAAATGCGAGTGTGAGAGGTAGAAAGTTGTCATGGGAGAATGGAAATGGTCTGTCAATTTTTCCAATATGAATTATTGTATTGGAGTGTGCAAATTATTGTATGTTCATGAAATTAGTGTACAGTTAGCGATATTATTATTACCTTAATTGAGTCGGTGAGTGAAATTTTGTAATTTGATTGATGTAGTTATCATTGATGACATTTTGAACCCCTCTAAGAAAGTGCAAATAAGGTCATAGAGATACGTGTTGAGGCCATTCTTTAGTTTTTGCCCTGGAAATTACTCTTCTTCCTCGTGGTTAAGAAGTGCTGGTTTAGAGGTATGTGAAAGTAATGTGTGAGAATTTGTGGGTGTGTTGTATTCGAAAGGTTAAAAGTGAAATGAATGTGTTGTGTAAGTATTATTTGTTTTGGGGTGTTGCTGGAAGGTAGGTACTGTAGCTGTGGTGAATATATTGTGTGGTTTGTTGGAACATTAAAAAATGTATGATTGGCTAAAGAGTAATGTAGTTAAATTGATAATTTGGAAGTATAATAAGTGTAATTTTTTTCAGGTTTGTGGCGGAATATAGAAGTGGAGAGGATCGACACACACACACAGGAAGGAGATGGTAAGTTTTGTAACGATTTGTTGTTGGTAGATAATAGATTTGAGGTATGTACATTTGTGAAGAAGTTGTGTGGCCATTTTTGTGGTGGTTCATGAACCCCGAGATTCGGACTCGTGAATGTGAAGCATTTATGGGGAGAATAATGCACCAGTGCGAATCTGTCAGTTTGTGGAACTGTAGAAGGGGGAACAGGACATGTGTGGTTGATACAATATCAATTTGCATTGAGGTGAGTAAGGAAGTGTGTGTGTGTGTGTGTGTGTGTTTGAGGTTAGTGTTGTTGCACAGTAGAGGCTGTGTAATGACTGGGTGGGTTAATTTTGTGAATGGATCATGTTTAGGTTAGTGTTTCAAAATGTGGTTATTAGTGATAAGAAAAAGTAAAGGGGTGGGTATAATGTGAGTAAATGTTTAATGGCCTTTGTTGCGTTGTTTTTTGTTTGAAGAGAGGCGAGTAATATCCGTAAATAAATTGTAACGCCGAGACCTGTTGTGAGGAAATGTGTATTATATGTATATATAGGAAATGCTTTAGAGTTTTGACTTGCATAGCAGGGTGATCCAAGACGGTCTTGTGCCCGAGAATAAATGCATTTGCATTAGACGTGGCCGTCGGTGTGACGCTCGCATTGAATTGTAGGATAATGGATGAGGGGAGAGGAGAATGAATGAATTGGCACGAATGCGAGTATAGTAAATTGTGTATGTTTAAGGGTGTGTTGATTGTTACTAATAGTGATATGTAAGAAGATTAGAATTGAAGAGTATTTGTATTAATGTTTGTCCTTTATGTTTTTCAGGTGGAAATTGGAGCTGGCGACCAAGCACGTCGCAGTCGCCGGAGGAACGCGTAGCCGAGAAGAGCATATTTTGTGTACTATGTAGATGATTGTATATTGTGGAGAATATATGTATTTGTTGGCATTTTGAGTTTTCTTTGTGACCCGTATTGTGAGTTTGATACGAGGAGTAAGTTATGTGGAGGAGACACGAAGGTTATGTCGCAGGGGACTACGCCGACAGCCGGAGGACAACGCGAGGATTGCAGCGGAAGCCAAGCCGTCCGTTTGCCATCTCGACGGAAAGGTAAATGATATGAGATTTTGTTGTAGTTAATGTAAGTAATTGTTTTTTGTGAAAAGTTGGAGAATGAAAGGTTAGATGGAAATAATTGTGTGAGTGAAATGTAGGCTGCACTTGCAGAAGCAAAGGCGTTTGTTAGACTCGAGAAGGAAAGGTAAGTGATGGCAATAATTTGATGTAGGCAATGTGTGTGAGAATGAAAAGTAAGATGGAAATAATTGTGAGTGAAATGTAGGCTGCACTTGCAGAAGCAAAGCTGTTTGTTAGACTGAAGAAGGAAAGGTAAGTGATGTGAATAATTTGACGTTGTCCTTGAAGTAGCCAAGATGTTAGAGGAGGAAAGGTAAGTGCTGTGAATAATTTGATGTTGTACTTGAAATAGCCAAGCTGTTTGAGATGGAAAGGTAAGTGATGCCAATAATTGGAGGTCAGACTAGAAGCAGCCAAGGTGGTTATTTGCCATAAGGTAAGATGCATGTGTTTGGTTTTTCTCTTGCTTTGCAGGTACACGGGAACACAAGTGGTGTTGTTTATTGACCGAGAAATGTGATTTTCATTTTGAATAGGGGTTGTTGTTCTTTGATGGTGAGTTGGTCTTTTGAAGTGTTGCTTAGCAACGAGTGAGATTCACATTGGTTAGAGGTGTGGATTGCTGAGGTACAAAGCTGAGCTCTGATGGATGAGAATTTCCTCCTTTGGAGGAAATTCCATAGACACGATATCTGTGTCAAATTCCATCGACACGACATCTGTGTCAAAATCCGTCGACACGACATCTGTGTCTTTAGAGCAAAGTCAAGTACCGAGCAATCTATAATCCTCAAGACCGATGTGAATCTCTGCTCGTTGTTGAGTAACATTTTAAAAGATCAGCTTTAAAAAAATCAAAGAACAAAAACCCCTTTTCAATTTGAAAATTACTGTTTTTGGTTAATAAACACTTATATATAATATAAAAATATGGACAAGGGTGGTGGAACCTATCTTAATAAGATGACTGTTTTTCAAAAATCCTCTCTTGCCTTCTAGAGTAACCCCTATGTGGTGGGAAAAGTTTCTAAGTCCCCACAAGAACACGTCTCCTGTCTTCTATGGTCACCACTCCCGTCTTCTAGTCGACACCCGTCTTCTGTGACACCAGTCTTCCATGTGGTCAACACTCCTGCCCTCTACAAGGACAAGACTCCTTCCATGTGGTCACCACTCCTGCCTTCTACAACGACATGACTCCCATCTTCCATGTCGTCAACACTCCTACCTTCTACAAGGACAAGACTCCCGTCTTCCATGTGGTCAACACTCGTCTTCTACAATGACAGGACTCGTCTTCTATGAGCTCAATGTTCTCTACCAACTTGAAGCTGCCATCTTCTACCAGTGTTGCTATTCTATGTCCATTGTAATTTGCCTTGACCCAAATAAACAAAAATAATGTATACATTCTTTTATTGAAAATATTTCTATGTCCACACAATTAACTTTGAAATGATATACGTTACAAGTACACACAACCATATAGTCCAAGTCCACACGACTCGACATCGACTTGCAAAACGTGAACATATTCAAAGTCGACATACATGAAAGTGAACTCGACTAATATACTCTTGACTAAATGAAAACAAAATTATACTAAACAAATAATCTGTTGACTAAAGACTCTACCAAATTATAAACTACTAAAGATTCAATCAATCAAATCATAAACATACTTGAATGTTAACTTAACTAAATTATTCAGTCAACTAAAGACTCAAAGATATAAATGAACTAAAAACTAAGATGGTTGAAGACAAACAAAACATCCAACTCAACTTTACTATGATAACCTATCTACTAAAGACTAACACAAAATATACATGTCAATTAAAATGAGTAAGATAGTTTAACTACTAAACACTCAATCAATCTATACATGAACTAAACCAACAGTGTCTAGGTTAACTTAAGAATATACAAGTTAACTAAACTAACAGTAACAATCTAATTCAGTCAACTAAAGAATATAAATAATTCAATGTTACCTAAACTAAGATAAATAGATAGTCAAACAACTGAAAACTCAATCAAAATCAATACTTAAATAAACTAAGATAGATAGTCTAAGTAAACTAAAGGATCACTGACTAACAAACAAAATATAAACATCAAGTCAACTAACATAGGTATTACAACACAACAAGACACTATCAAAATATAAACAACTAAACTAACATAGATATAATACAACACAACCAAACACTCCAACAACAAATAAACAAAGATAAAGAAATAAAACTAAAGACTCAAACAAAATATAAACCTAAACTAAACTACATAATACAATAACTAAACACTAAGAAAATATCAACAACTAAACTAACATAGATAGTACAACTACTAAAAACTCTATCAAAATATAAACAACTAAACTAAACTAACAAAGATAATACAACAAAAATAAACTAACATAGATAGTATAACAAAAGTAAACTAACATACATAGTACAACACAACTAAAGACTCGATTAAAATATATTCAACAACTACACTAACATAAATAATACAACAAAACTAAACTAACAAAGATAGTACAACAAAAGTAAACTAACAAAAATAGTACAACAAAAGTAAACTAACATAGATAATATAACAAAACTAAACTAACATAGATATTACAACAAAAGCAAACTAACATAGATAGTACAACAAAAGTAAACTAAAATAGATAATACAACAAAACTAAACTAACAAAGATAGTACAACAAAACTAAACTAACAAAGATAGTACAACAAAAGTAAACTAACAAAGATAGTACAACAAAAGTAAACTAACAAAGATAGTACAACAAAAGTAAACTAACATAGATAGTACAACAAAACTAAACTAACAAAGATAGTACAACAAAACTAAACTAACAAAGATAGTACAACAAAAGTAAACTAACATAGATAGTACAACACAACTAAACTAACAAAGATAGTACAACAAAAGTAAACTAACATAGATAGTACAACAAAACTAAACTAACAAAGATATTACAACAAAAGCAAACTAACATAGATATTACAACAAAAGTAAACTAACATAGATAGTACAACAAAACTAAACTAACAAAGATAGTACAACAAAAGTAAACTAACATAGATAGTACAACAAAAAGTAAACTAACAACATAAGATATTACAAACAAAAGTAAACCAACATAGATAGTACAACAAAACTAAAACTAACATAGATAGTACAACAAAACTAAACTAACAAAGATAGTACAACAAAAGTAAACTAACATAGATAGTACAACAAAACTAAACTAACAAAGATATTACAACAAAAGCAAACTAACATAGATATTACAACAAAAGTAAACTAACATAGATAGTACAACAAAACTAAACTAACAAAGATAGTACAACAAAAGTAAACTAACATAGATAGTACAACAAAACTAAACTAACAAAGATAGTACAACAAAAGTAAACTAACATAGATAGTACAACAAAAGTAAACTAAAATAGATAATACAACAAAAGTAAACTAACAAAGATAGTACAACAAAAGTAAACTAACAAAGATAGTACAACAAAAGTAAACTAACATAGATAGTACAACAAAACTAAACTAACAAAGATAGTACAACAAAAGTAAACTAACATAGATAGTACAACAAAACTAAACTAACAAAGATATTACAACAAAAGCAAACTAACATAGATATTACAACAAAAGTAAACTAACATAGATAGTACAACAAAACTAAACTAACAAAGATAGTACAACAAAAGTAAACTAACATAGATAGTACAACAAAACTAAACTAACAAAGATATTACAACAAAAGTAAACTAACATAGATAGTACAACAAAAGTAAACTAACATAGATAGTACAACACAACTAAAGACTCAATTAAAATATAATCAACAACTAAACTAACATAGATAATACAACACAACTAAAGACTCAATTAAAATATAATCAACAACTAAACTAACATAGATAATACAACAAAAGTAAACTAACATAGATATTACAACACAAGTAAACTAACATAAATATTACAACAAAAGTAAACTAACATAGATAGTACAACACAACTAAAGACTCAATTACAATATAATCAACAACTAAACTAACATAAATAATACAACACAACTAAACAATCATTTAAAATATAACAACAACTAAACTAACATAGATAATACAACACAACTAAACAATCATTTCAAATATAAACAGCAACTAAACTAACATAGATAGTACAACACAACTAGAGACTCTATCAAAATATAAACAACAACTGAACTAACATAGAGATATAGTACAACACAACCACAGACTCCAACAACATATAAAACACAACTAAACTAACATCATGAAATACAACTCAACACTCAAACAAAATATCAACCACAACTAAACTAAACTAGATAATACAACACAACTAAAGACTTAAAAAATATCAACAACTACTACACTAATCTACATAGTACAAATCACAACTAAACACTCAAACAAAATATACAACACAACTAAACAAACATAAATAGTACAACAACTAAAGACTCTTTATCAAAATATAAACAATATACAACTAACTAAACTAAATAATACAACACAACTAAACTAACATAAATAATACAACACAACTAAACAATCATTTAAAATATAAACAACAACTAAATTAACAGATGTAATACAACACAACTAAACACTCAAACAAAATATAAACATCAACTCAACTAACATACAGAGATAGTACAACCCAACAAAACACTCTATCAAAATATAAACCACAACTAGAGACTCTATCACAATATAAACCACAGCTATACTAACATACATAATACAACACAAGTAAAGACTCAAACAAAATATAAACAACTAAACTAACATAAAACAACTAAACACTATCAAAATATAAACAACATACAACTAAACTAAACTACATAATACAACACAACTAAACTAACACACATAATACCACACAACTAAAGACTCAAACAAAATATCAACAACAACTAAACTACCATAAGACAGATAGTACAACACAACTAAACACTCAAACAAAATAGAAACTAATAAACACTATCAATCAATCAAATTATAAACATGCTTAAAAGTTAACTTCACTAAATTATTCAAACTCAACTAAAGACTCAACATATAAACGTGAACTAAAATACACAGTCTAACACAAACAAAACATTCCACTCAACTTAACTAAACTCAGATAACCTATCAACTAAAGACTAACAAACAAAATTTACATCTCGATAAAAATCGGATGGTCTCGGACGACCGAAAACTCGACCGAACGTCAACACGAGACGGTCCGACGACTAAACGCCGTCAATCGATATATAGAATATAAACGTGAACTAAACTAACACAGTCTAGGTTAACTAAACAATATACAACTTAACTAAACTAACAATCTAACAAACAAAACTGAAGACTCAATCAAAATCAAATCAAATCATTACACTTAAATAAACCAACATAGATAAACTAAGTAAACTAAAGACTGACTGACTAACAAACAAAAATATATACATCAACTAAAGACGTACTGACTATATTCAATTATAAACATAAAACAACCATCAACTCAACTAACATACTCAAACAACTAAAGACTGACTGACTATCAAACTAAACTAAGATAGTCTAAATCAACAAAATATAAAACATAACTACACTAACATAATCAAACACAACTAAACAATTTATCAAAATATAAACAACAACTGACCTAACATAAGACAAATAATACAACACAACAAAGACTCTACAACTTATAAACAACAACTAAACTAAGATAGTGAAATACAACCAGACACTCTATCCAATTATAAACCACAACTAAACTAAACTACATAGTATAACACAACTAAACTAACATAAACAGTACAACACAACTACACTAACATAAACAGTACAACACAACTAGACTAACATAGATAGTACAACACAACTTAACACTATCAAAATATAAACCACAACTAAACTAACATACATAATACAACACAAGTAAAGACTCACACAAAATATATACCACAACCACACTAACATACTGTAAATAGTACAACACAACTAAACAATCTAACAAAACTTAAACAACATACAACTAAACTAACATAGTCTAAGACAACAACAAACTATCAATACAAATACACAACAACTTCAAAGTTCGCTCTTCTAACGCTGTAACGACATTTACGCGTGAAATACGCCGACCGTCCGAACGCTCCGTCGCAATAAAAACGACAAGTTAATGTAAATTCGACTCGCATAATCTAAATCGACTAAACTCTCCGTCAAAATATACACATCGACTAAACTAAAATACATACATAGTCTAGAACAACTAAACACTCTATCAAAATAACAACAAAATATAGTCTCACACACTAACAACATACAAATCAACTCGACTAACATAGTCAAAGTCGACTAATGACTGACAAAATATAAACAAACATAAACTAAAATACAGTCTAAGACAACTAAAGACTCCATCAAAATAACAACAAAACATACACACACTAACAACGTACAAATCGACTCGACTGCCGTAGTCAAATCGACTAATAACTCTAGCAAAATAGGACCAAAACATTCAAGTCAACTATACTGTAGTAACATATTCTAACTCCACAAGAATCTCATTTCGACTCTACGCGGCACGCACTTTCTGCGTCGACGCTTTTAACTCTGCGACGCCAGCTTGCCGTACTCGTTTCCTTCCCTTCGTATTCCGAGTTTGCGCGTGCCCGACGTCTTCTCTCGAAACTATTTCGCACCGACATAAGAAAAATAGTCAAACACCTATGTACTTCACAATTTTAAACATAAAATTCTCATTACACAAACAAAATACAAAGTCTACAGACAAACTTGTACAAATTTTACAATATTTGTACCGACGATCCGTTACGCTGCTTTTCCGACGACTATTCGTAATCCTTTACTTATTGTCTTACTGCTATCATTTTACAATTACATAAACATATCCTTTGCAATTAACATTTCAGTATTTTAATCAACATTTATTACACTCAAATTCATCCTACAAACATAACTCACTAACCACACATCATACTCTACAAAGAATTCTTTCAGCTAATCAATTATATAGTAACCTTCAAACAAACTCCTCCTGAAACCAACCCCTATACCTCTTCACTAATTTCTTCCACTATACCTAACAACAAATTTTTACCTTTCTCACACCTATATATCAATCCAATTACATTGCTAATACTGTACTCTACTCGACTTCCCTCCCGCTTCTATGGACAAACTACGACGACGCTTCCCGACCGTTCCCAAAAATCCCGCATTAAACGACGCTTAACTCGCAAAAATATGAACGCAATAAATAAATGTGCACTTCCTTTAACGACAAATTATTCCCCATCTCGATCTAAACTGCCTATCTCTATTTATCAAACAACCACCTCCCATTCTAACTACCCATCAATTTCAAATTCTTTCATTACTATTACATTCATCTTGCCTTCTACATCTATACTATAATAACAATCCCACTAACAACTACAAACTCACTCTACTAATAGTGTGGCCCCAAATCCTTTCCCCCGTAAACCCGTCTGACATTTCGCACGGCCCTCCGCGCACCCCGATAAAATTACGCTCGCGCTTCTCTGACGTCGTCTCCCGATCGCATTTTTTTTAACCCCGCATACGCTATCTCCATCGCCAACAATAACTCTAATGATATTTCATACTTAAACAACACCACACACACACACACTCCCACAAATTAGGTACTCTTGCAAATGCCACTTCTCCGCAGACAAAATTCGCAGCGCTTGCACCTACTCAAATAATATTTATAATTACTATACAGTACACTAAAACGAACACAAACAAAAACCTAAACAAATTAACATCATCATTACAACAATAAAACTCTACAGGGATAACACAAACTATTCACAATACAATCACTGTAGATGACTTCTCTAACACAGCCGACGTATCTCGACGACTCGCCGTCTTCGTCCCGTGTCCGCGAGTATTTTCGTCCGGTGTCGACGAGTATTTTCGTCCCGCGTTCGCGATCGCCTTCGTCCGGACGGCTCTCGGATGTCGACCGTCGATCGGTCTCCGTTCGGCTCTCCGACTCGTATCGGCTGGCTCGCCCGTAACTGAAACGGACAGACTCGTGTCAAAATATATAACGCAATAATAATTACAATTCTAATAAATCCATTCCAAACTAACAATTAAAATATCTATCTTCATTCTTTCAATACTCTCACCACACACCAACATATCCATAAGCTATTCACATCTAAAACACACACACAAGCATAACCACTCAAATTTACATACTACAGTACTCTACTACAAACCAATTACATGTCACACAAATTACTTTATGCTGCAAATGCTCTTCGCGGGTACGGACGTAATGCGATACAAATTATACGCCGATGCCCACCCGCTCCGTCGCCTAATACCAAATAAAACTAAACAACCACAAAATGACCCAAATCTTATTATGAGTAGCCTTTTATTTTTCCCCCTCCATATCTTTACATTTTACTCTTTTACTCATCAATTACAGTCTTATTCCCTCTTTCTAACCACTCGACGGCTACGACTCCCTCGCTCGCAGATGACCCGACGCTTCGTAATCTCCGTTTAAAACTGACAACTTCCTACAGAGAGACTAAGACACACACCCCATACACATTCCTAATCTTCAAACAACCATTACATAAATATTATACACCAATACAAACTTCACAAAAATACAGTCGTGCACGGGTTAACGTCCGATAACATGTACGTCCGTGCCTGCCCCCCCCCACGATCCTTCCCATACTGCACAGATATTATGTGTTAAAGGAATATCCTTCCTTAGGCTTTAGTGAACATTTGTCTCCAGGTGTAATGTTAACCTACATCTATTGAGGATAACATCTTTCACATACAAATTGACAACAACACATTTGCTGTAATCAGGCATATCTAGTTGCCTCAACAATTGCAACCCCAGTTCCAATTGGGGTTGCAACTTCAAATTATGTGTCATTACTAAGGAATAACAAAGTCTCTCGTGCACTCTAAGATTAAGAGAGAAAACGGACGACTCCGGAGTCCCGTGGCGAGACAAAACGGACTACCGTGACTGGGGATGCAAACGCTCGCGCGTGCCGCTCGTACCGACGCACGCGACGACTTTTACCGACCGTTAGTCGTGTGCGTTATCTAGTGAATTTAGTCAATATTGCACGGCACGAGTACGCTACAATACGCTGGTCCCTCGGTCGACGGTGAATCAAACCTGTACTGTAGTTGTACTAAATGATTACGGTGCTAAAATTGTCATGTCTATTGCAAATATAGATTGTTTATGCATGTATTCAAATAAATCACTATCTTACAAGAATCCTAGCAATATAAGTTATATTCACCCGGGTCGTTTGGGTGGCAAATTACGAGAAGAGCGTAGTCGCTCTCGAGTGACGATTAATAAACACGCGGGCCTTCGGCGCCAACCGTCAAATCGTATCTCAAATAAATAAACGGACACCGGACGCTCTGTCGGCTCGCCCCCACCTCTTCCCACCCTCACTGGCTACCTCCCTCCTTGTGTTCCCAGACAAAAGATTGGTGATTTCTTTATGCCTTAATGTATTTATTTTATACAATATCTCACACTAAAGTTAGGATAATATAATTTGCATTGCTGAAATCCTTGCAAGACAGATATTACCGGGTAATTTGAATATAAACGTCGTATATTTGGCTCGAGATACAAATTGTTGTACGTCAGTGAACGATACAGTAGTGCCCCAATTTACGCGGTCAATTGAACCCACGGGGTACCGCGGAAAGCGAAAACCGCGTAAAGTGAACGACATAACGTATGGGATTAATTCCGATAGAAACTGGCCCGACCCCCAGACTCCACTTTTTCCGACACAATACCTATGTTGTAGTAAAAATAACATCTAAATTTTAGGATGGTATGCTCACACAATTAATATTTAAGAGAAATACAGTCGCCAGGTTTATGTCCATTCAAATAATGGACTCAAATCCCACCCCCCCCTCTTCCCAGCTCACTAGCTCCTACCTCTCTGAGAAACGATTGGGTGAAAACACTAGATTTTAACGTTTAGTAATAAATAATACCTCAGACTAAAGTTAGGATAATATAATTGACATTTCTGGATTCCTTGCAGGTCAGGGAAATTTTGAATGTAAACTTCATATATTTTGCACAAAAGATAAACTATTTGCTTTGTGTAAACCAAATTATTACATTAGATCTAAAATTTGTATGTCTAATGCAAAATCCATGATGTTTATTCAAAATGATCATCATATTGTAAGAATTCCAGCAATATAAATTATATTCTGGCCGGGTAATTTGTATGAATTTTATGAGCTAAAACATATATCTTCAGTAAATAAACAAACAAATATTCTTCAAGGACACTATCTGTCAATCAAAATACTCCGCCCTAGCTGGGTCGGTCCCTCCCTCCCTTACCGGAGAACCTTTGGGAGAAAATAGTATATTTACATTTTAGTAATAAATAATAACTCAGACTAAAGTTAGGATAATATAATTGACATTTCTGGATTCCTTGCAGGTCAGGGAATATTTTGAATGTAAATTTCATATATTCTGCACAAAGGATAAAATATTTGCTTTGTGTAAACCAAATTATTACATTAGATCTAAAATTTGTATGTCTAATGCAAAATCCATGATGTTTATATTCAAAATGATCATCATATTGTAAGAATTCTGGCCGGGTAATTTGTATGAATTTTATGAGCTAAATAAAAAAAAAAAAAATTATACTTCACCGCATATACAGGTAGATGCACCGCGGAAAGTGAAAGTCCGGTTTTGGCAAGGTACCGCGTAAATGAGAAATCGTGGAAAGTGAAACCGTGTAAAGCGGGGTAATACTGTACTATCGTACATTTTATAATATAAAGTTTTTCAACTGTACTTTTGGGTAAATTTACATAAATTTTTTCATTTATTTTCATCCATTTACATGCACACGCCGTACTAAAACAAACGTAAAAGAAATAAATGACTTTAGTGCAAAGCTACAGTGCACGTGTACTAATTTCATTACGGTACTAAAATTGTTATGTCTGCTGCGAATTATAGGTCGTTTATATTTAAATAAATCAACGTCTTACGAGAATCCCAGCAATGTATATTATATTCACCCAGGTCAATTCACTGGCTTTTTATAAGAGAGAAGCTTAGTCACTTAAGAACTGATAAATATACACGCATTAGACCTGGGCCTGTGCCGACTGTCAAACCGCTCCCCTCCCCCAACGCCCCCATCTGCCCGGCGTTGCTGGAATCCTTGTAAAACGGTGAATAATTTTAATATAAACGTCACGTATTTTGCACGGGAGATAAAAATTAATCACCTGTATCACATTACAGTAGTGATTTAAGAGTAACGGTGTATATGTACGTACATAGTATTCCACATACGCGTAAGTATAAATACAAAGTTTATGTGACGATCGGACAACGTCCATTTCGATTAATGTCGAATTACCGACGACGTATCTAGGACGTTTACCGGCGCATGACTGTACTCAAATACTGTCTTAAACATACCTACCATAGTTCAAGTCATGTCCTTGCACAAACTATCTAGTCATTGGACCACACAAAAACGATCTTTCTAACTTGTATCGGGCGACTCTGACCCATAACTAAAAAAAAAAAACCCCTCTTAAAATATATATACGGTGAACCCTCGCTTTACGCGGTTTCACTTTACGCGTTTCTACATTTACGCGGTACCCTGCCAGAACCGGAATTCCCACTTTACGCGGTGCATCTACTCGTATACGTCGGTTAAGTATAATTTTTTTATTTAGCTCATAAAATTCATACAAATTATCCGGCCAGAATATAATTTACATTGCTGGAATTCTTACAATTTGATGATCATTTTGAATATAAGCATCATAGATCTTGAAGTAGACATACAAATTTTAGATCTAATGCAAGTATTTTGTTTACTCAGAGCAAATATGTTATCTTTTGTGCAAAATATATGACGTGTATATTCAAAATATTCCTGGTCTTGCAAAGAATCCAGCAATGTCAATTATATTATCCGAACTTTAGTCTGAGGTATTATTTATTACTAAAAATGTAAATATACTGTTATAACCCAATCATTTCTCTGGTAGGGAGGGAAGATGGGGGTGAGGGGTAGGGAGGAAGGGAGGGAGGGAGGGACCCAGGGAGCAGGTGGGAAGAGGGGAGGAGGTGGGGTATTTTGATTGACAGATAGTATTTTGGTAAGTATATTTTGTTTATTTATTGAAGATATTTGTTTTAGCTCATAAAATTCATACAAATTACCGGGCGAGAATATAATTTACATTGCTGGAATTCTTACAATTTGATGATCATTTTTAATATAAACATCATAGATTTTGCATTAGACATACAAATTTTAGATCTACTTTAAGTATTTTGTTTACTTTGAGTAAATATGTTATCTTTTGTGCAAAATATATGACATTTATATTCAAAATATTCCTGGTCTTACAAGGAATCCAGCAATGTCAATTATATTATCCTAACTTTAGTCTGAGGTATTATTTATTACTAAAAAGGTAAGTATTCTGGTTTCTCCTAAACATTTCTCTGGTAGGGAGGGAGGGAGGGACCGACCGACCATCTGGCGAGGTTGGAAGAGGGGGGGAGGCAAGGTGGGGTCTTTTGATTGACAGATAGTGTGATGAAGAATATTTATTTTTTTATTAACTCAAGATATTTGTTTTAGCTCATAAAATTCATACAAATTACCCGGCCAGAATATAATTTATATTGCTGGAATTCTTACAATTAGATGATCATTTTGAATATAAACATCATAGATTTTGCATTAGACATACAAATTTTAGATATAATGTTTACTCTTAGTAAATATGTTATCTTTTGTGCAAAATATATGACATTTATATTCAAAATATTCCTGGTCTTACAAGGAATCCAGCAATGTCAATTATATTATCCTAACTTTAGTTTGAGGTATTATTTATTACTATACCTTAAAATCTAGTGGTTTTCCCCCAAACATTTCTCAGAGAGGGAAGAGCCAGCGAGTGTGAGAAGAGGGGGAGGGAGTGGAGTCCATTATTTGAATGGACATTAACTTGGCGACTGTATTTCTCTTAAGTATTAATTGTGTGCATGTACCATCATCAAATTAAGACGTTATTTTCACTAGAACATAGGTATCCTGTCGGAAAAAGTGGAGTTTGGGGGTCAGCCGGTCATTTAATCCCGTATGTTATGTTCTTCACTTTACGCATTTCTCGCTTTATGCGGGCCTCCGTGGGTTCAATTGACCGCGTAAAGCGAGGGTTCACTGTATAAATGTACCATATCCCTCGACAACAAAAACATCCATGTACAAATTCATAAATACTTAAAGCCTTATACATTATACTACTTATTTCTTTGCCACTTTCTCTGTACAATTGTGTCAAACTAAATTACATACAACTTCAACCTCTCACATGTCGTCACAATACACGAAATGACCGTCATTTACAAATTCCTAATTCTCGCGTACTTTTAACGGCTCGCCGATACGACGCGTGCCCTTCTCGTACGGAAGGGGTCGAGCGGCCGTCGGGTCTTCTCGAGGACTCGCGTGCCCCCCGGTACCCGGCGATAACCGATAACCGATAACCCCTCCGACAAAATTACGTCGAGCTCCGACGAGCCCCTATGCGACGCGACCGCTCCGCAATTCCGACGGGAGATGTCCTCGAACGCTCTTCCGCGCTGTACCTGCAACTACTGTAGCCTTAAACCACATCGCCTTAAACAAATTGGAGTGAAGCTTCGGTCCGCGTGACCGCGTATTTCATAAACGCAATGCCGACGAAGACGCTCTAGACTGGACTGTACGACTGGTCTACCCTCAAATGAGTCCGCAGATCCGCTCCGGCGCCGACGCGTCCGCCCGCGTCGCAGAGGTCCCTGCAACCGAGTACTCGTCTCTTACCTGGCCGGTACAATAATAATGAAGTCCGTGTCGGTGGCCAAACATTCTTACCTTTCAACCCAAGAGCCTCCCCATTTTTCAAAGTGGTAAAATATTGGCTCCAATTCAACTGGTACATGTTCTTTATTAATTTCTCAAACATAAAACCCATCATACAAATCGGGAATTGGTCCTCAAAACCCCGGGCGGATCGGCTCGTACGCTCCGGATTAACCCCCCTAGAGCCTCGGGCGGCTCGGCGACGGTCTCCCCCGCCGACCGATGCCCCCTCCCGATTCCCTCTTTGTCCCAGACGCCACCCAACGCTAGTACTATATCGACGCGGTTATTCTCCTCCGTTCGCACGCAATGCATTTTCCATTCGCCGACTGTGACGTAATTACCAAATCATTTCTTCTCGTACTTGACAAATAAAACTTATAAACCATTACAACAACCTTTACAGTCACACTTTATAATTATAATCATATATTTTACACCACAATCAAACTTCTCTAATACTACCTTTAACATCAACACTAATAACCACTAACTGGGTGTAGTATGTCACCATCATATACTGTACTATAAAACCTCTTAAATGAACTAACAAAACACAAATGGAACATGGAAGGAGATTGGAGGGAGGGAGGGAGGGAGGGAGGGGGTGGTATGTAGAGGGAGAGCTGCTAGGTCAAGGGAACGAGTGAAATGTGGTATATGGAGGGAGAGGTGCTAGGTGAAGGAAGGGAAAGACAAGTAGTAGGTGAGTTGATGGAAAGATAATTGGTGCTGGTAGGGACAACAAGGAGACTAATGACTAAACAAAACAAAATTCAACCATTCTTCAAGGATTTCCCAATGTAAATTTAAACAATTAAACCTACATTAATTTATGATTAATTACAACAGACTAACTAAATTATAACTTCTCAATATGTAAATAATATTGCCAAATACTGCATAAACATGAAAATTACCACTGGCTAATGGACTCGCTACTCTCGTTTGTGCAATTCACGCAAATTTGAAAACAAAGACAAAACAACAATAACACTCCCAATCCACCTACTCTACAGTATATAACTTCTGATAATGATGTGCAATAATCCAATTACAATTCAGTTATTAGCATGAACTATTAACTCCAATTTCTTCCTAAACATTTCAAATATTTACCTATTATGGAAAAGTTGCTGTCAAAATAACATTATTTCAACTTAAACCCAATTCACATAAAAATCCACATTTCTCCAGCCCCACACACCCTCGAGAGGTACTTGGTGGTAGGTGAATGTTTAATATAATAAACATTACTAGTAGTATAATTATTTCAACTTTTTGATATGTCTCCCGTGTTACCCACCCTTAAGAGCACGCGACGAGGCCGAGCTCTGCACGCGTCGCGACTGCCGTCCCCTCGGTTTCCCGACTTGTGAGCGTTGTCCGAGGTGTTGGGGAGTCTCCCTCGCCTGCGATCCTCTGTAAACGGAATTCTCCATTACCATACAGTACTTACAAAAATATCCACAACAATAATAAATTATTATTGTACAAGGTCTGCATTACTTTTCATATCAACCACCACAACTACCAGCTACATATTGTCCTAACCAATTTTTTTTTTGTGCCCTTTAAAGCTTAATCGGAGATTATCCTCATTTGGCATGACGGGCACGAGCAATTACCGTATTTTATGGCACACAAGACGCACTTTATTCTGAAAAATGTCTAGAAAATCGTCCTACGTGAAGTTGCGGTCTCCCGTAGGATAATCGACCCCCGGTTGCTGTCTCCGGTAGGCTAAATTCTACCTGGCACAACTCCACAATTAATATTATTATTTTTACATCTACGAATATCTGATACCAGTGAACATTTACAGATCACTTTCTTTTCACATTTGCGTCTGTTCCCATAACCGATGGTATCGTTGCCGAGTTCGACTCGTCTCGCACCGCCCGGCTACTGGGCCGAGCTGCGAGGTGTTACGGTTGATTTTATGGCTCGTATTTTGGAGTAGATGTACGTAACTTTCTTCCTTTCATTTTACTCCGTTATGTGCACGTTGCAAAAAAAAAACGTACGATAAATAAATGTCGTATGGGCAAATGCGTAAAGGGAACATAAATTTATTTGCACAAGAGTTGCGGGTGGGGGGGATGCCTGCTAAGGAGAGGACAGAGTTAGCGTCTCTGCATTGCTATGGCAAAGCACGGAGTGTATGCAAATGGCGATTGCGTGAAATGTTGTGTGAAATGGCACAATTGTTATATAACAAACGACATAGTACGGTTTATGAATGCCGAGAAAAAAGGTACGAGGAGTTGAGAGTTTCCTTCGCCCCTTTAACTTACTGTGTAGGCTGTTACGTTACATCGGTCATTTATTGTATTTTGTGTTTTGTATTCGTGACGGTAACTCGAGACTCGTCGCTGCGGCCACATCCCCCTACCGCTCCAGGCCAAGCTGTCAGCTACTCTATGGTTATTTTTCAACTCCTAATTTTGCATAATTACATATAACTTTCTTATTTATTTATCACCTTTATTTTCTGAAGTCTCCCGCATGTAGTCAAACGAAACCGTTGACAGATTCCACTGACCAGCAATCAAATGGCAATACTGTACTACATTATTTTGGGTTATAACTTATTAAATATTTATTGCTAATATTTTCATTCAACACATTTATTGATACTGTTAATATTATAAAAAACAAATTATGGCTACAGGGGCAAAATACACACGCGAGTTCTCCCCGCCGATATACGGAATGCGTCTCGTGTGCCGTGAGATACGCCAAACCGACGATAAATAAACGTGATCGCTCGATCCCGAGAACGTGACCGCCGGAATGCCGAGATGGCCGACGTGAAACGACGTACGGCTATCCGACATTTCAAAAACGAAGACTATGCCGTATATACTTCCCGTTACTGACACTTTACACAGACCGGGATAAATCCCCCTTGGCTAATATCAATACCCATTAATCGCCATTCTATTAGTTATTTTATACCGCGATGTAACGATTCGTCGGGGGTAGAGCGTGGCATTTTTCCTAAACGACTCGTCTCCAATTAAATAATGAAAATCGACGTATCTATATTCCTTGAAGATGTTTACTCGGTGTTCTCTACCGTTAACTTCGCTTACGCTCTTCGTCGTAATCTCGTAAGTACTGGTATAATGCCATTATTGCCGTACGTGTTTTTCACTTCCAATAATATACGGTACTTATCATATATAGGTGCTTACAACTTTCACAGATACAAATAATCCTGTACATTAAAATACTCTAAAAGGCTGATACTCTAATATGCTGGGTACACAGTACATAGCTCTACTGAACTGTACGTCTTTTACCTACGAGTAAAGTCGCCCGCGGGAATGTAAATCGTTCTTCGGTACGGGAGCTCCCGCGTTGCCTCGTAATCGCACGCGTCGTTTTGGCTCATTTTCGGGAACTTGTTTTGTTGTCGAAACTCGTCTTGGCTTTTATGATGGGAGTATATGGGAATATCAATCCAATTTACTACAGGTTTTTCAGGAACACAACTCTCTTATAAACTGGGGAATGCCTGTACAACCTTTCTAATATTCAAAGTACCAGAACAATATTAAATAAAATACCACACAGTACTTCGGGTCCAGTTAATGTCCGACCCACTTCATTCTAGTTCACGTGGGGTCCAGCTCACTTCGGGTCAGAGGGTTCAAGTCCGCTTTAGGCAGTGACACAGACAGTGCCTGAAAATATTACTTAAGATAAAGTACTGCACCACTGTTACTAGGTCAAAATTAAAACTTGCACAAAATAGTCTTCTTCAAAACTGCTGAAATAAAAATTAAATTTTCTGAAGTGAAACTTACAAGTAGACAAAGGTAAAAATAAAAAATACTACGTACAGTATTTGTAATGTATCATAATTGATAAACAATGAAAATCTGCTTTGAAAACGAAGTTTAAAGTTATTAATATACAAAAGCCAAAACACACAAAAAATTGGGTATGGCACGGGCATGGAAAACGTGAATCTGGCCCACATTTTGGACGTGTCGCGTACCGCCGACACGATGCGACGTGACTTTAGACACACACGCGAACATTTACATAAATGGCCACTTTTATTTCATTACTGTACTGTACAAATGCACACGAATACACGTAAGCTGTCCTCGATTAACGAACGCAATTGGTTCCACGGGGTCGGTTCTTAACCAAAAATTTCGTTAACTGAATATATTATTTCAATGGGATATTGGGTAATTGGTTCCAACTAACACAAAATATATACATACAAAGTACTGTATACCGGTAATAGATTTAACAAAACATTCACTATAAACTAAATACCGTACAGTATATACTCGCGTGTAGTTCGACCAAATTTTTAGGCAAAAAATTGGGGGTCGTCCTATACATGCGTAATAGTTTCGTTAGGTTGAACCCGTGCGTGATGGGAAGGGCGAGGAGCAACTTTTAGCTTCAGACATGAAAAATATTTACCATTTACTGCCAGTAAACAATGGAAACGTAAAATATGTACCAATTACTAATGAAAAGTTGTGCAGTTCCTTCAGCAAATGAAGCTCACCAACTCACAATAGGCTAAATTACCTTACAACGTGCTTTCAGTAGTCTATGTTGAAGTTCTTAGCACAGGCTAACTTATCATATCATATACGGTATCACAGTTCTCGTTGATCTACAAAAAATACCGGTAATAAAAACCTTTTCGATAATTCACACTTAATATAATACCCGGTAATCTACTTCAACCTCCTATTGTTTACGACGACGCATGACGCACCACCGGCTGTTGCGGATCGGCTAGAAGGTACACGTGTTTTTCGAATCGTTTTCACTTAAAAAACTGTTACATCACATGTGTATTTTACCTTAACTGTGCCCGAATGAATATATTCTCGGAAATAAATAGTAGTTTTGCTGAAAAGTGATGTATTTCAATGTAAAATATGATAAAATACATGACGAAAACAAAAGACTTTACCTAAGCTTCCGATGTTTTGAGATGTTACTCGTTTTTTAATAGACTTTGGTTAAAATACTGTTATATTACAATGATATTCTATTCCTACTGTGCTTGATATAATACATTTACGGAAATGTAATATTTTTGCTTTAATTACGTACGTATTACGGTGGAAAGCGGGATAAAATCGTGACAAAAACAATGACTTTCGCTTTCTTCCATTCAAAAGATGCTACCGTAATCGCTTTTCGAATGGTTTAGTTAAAAAACTGTTGTATTGCAATAATAATATTCCCTCCTAATTGACTTCAATAAATACTTGAATGGATACATACAATATTTTTGTTGAAACTACCCGCGTTTCAGTGTAAAGTGCCGTAATAATAAATGGTAAACAATTTGCCTTCGGCACTCGGTGTTTCAGGCACGGCGAGCCTCGGTTTAAAGGACGTAGAGCGTTTTTACTGAAGGTTTTGTTGTTCCATTACCCTCAAAAACGTGGGTCGACCTATAAACGAGGAATATCATAAATTAAAAATTTCTTGGTCAAAAAATCAGGGTTGACCTATAAACGAGGGGGGTTATAGACGAGTATATACGGTATACAGTCCTGTACGGTAATAAACAAAAAACAATACAATACTGTATTTTAACTTACTTTGAGATGTGTATGTTCTATGCCCGGCACTTTGTTTACGTACCAAACGGCCGATTGTAGAGGCAGTCGGGGATGACGTGCCATATTCTTTACGGATAGGTTTGGTTCTAATGCCTTCTTTGCATTTCATAATAATTTCTGCACTGTATATTATCAACATGTTAACTAAATTTCACAATGACCAATAATTTTAATGTAAAGATGCAAAAATATTCAAGACACCACCAGACTCCATGTTCACTCCACTGTAAATAAACTTAACTGAGAATGACCAATAATTTTAATGTAAAGATGCAAAAATATTCAAGATACCAACAAACTCCATGTTCACTCCACTGTAAACAAACTTAACTGAGAAGCCTTGGTGGGTGATTCGACCAGCTGATGGGCACACAAAAACTGTTCCCTGTACTATATATATTATCAATACGTTAACTAAATTTCAGAATGACCAATAATTTTATTATAGAAAATGAAAAAGTATTCAAGAGCACAACTTTCTTGATATTTACGCAACTGGAAACGAATGTAAACAAAGAACCTATTACTGTATTGGAGGACTAGCCGATCGGCCGATGCGCGCAACGCAGCGTCTTTCTCGTAAGGCCGTCGTTAATGGAACTGAAAATCCTTATGGGAGCTTATTTGTTAACCGATATTTTGTTAATTGACTCTACTTGTACACCTAATGAAATCGTGTCCAGTAACGGTCGGTCTTACCTTCCACGGGTCGACGGCGTTTCCCCTGTTGCAGTTAACGACGTCGTCTGCGACCCCGGACGGTTCGTACGGTTAAGCCACGACTTGTCACACGGAGATGTGATGTTGGTCCTTCGGGCATCCTGGAAAACACTGTATATTATAGGCAGAGGTTCTTAAATCAGTATCTCCCATAATAAACACTGGTTATTTGACCAGGATCTTAAGTCAAACTACAGTCAATACTTTTGCCCACACAAAATTATACAATTAAATAAGTGTAATGACTACTTTAATGCCCACAACCACCCTCACATATACAAGTCCCACAGGTCCCGGTCAAATAGCCGATGCTTATTTGGCCCGGAACCCGGTCAAATAACAACTTGGTACACCTAGAATGCTACCGATTTGTTTAATACCACGTGGAGAAATTTATTACTCAAATAGGTTAGGTTTGAAATTATGTTTTACCAATGGTTTTTTGAGCGTTTAGAATGATTCCGACCTTCGGAAAATGGGAGCTTCTCCGAAACGACAGTTTTGCGTGTTTTTCTTTCGGATATTTTATAATAAATAAATATGACCATTATTTCCTTTAACACTACCAACAACAATGATTCTTCCAAAGTGAGTTAACTTTCAACATGAGGGGTTAAACAAAATTGAGAACCCTACCTAACCTTTTGTGATGGACGAGCAAAAGCCGTATCGGTATACCTGGTTTCGTACAAAACCGATCGTGGCTGCCTTTTGTGGACGTGACCGACGTAGGACGAAGCTACAACGTTATTGAAGGATTCTTATTTCACTGCCGGGAGAAACACAATTTTGCCGGATTTAATATTTATGTATCTTTCACATTAATTTCTCAAAATCTGCCGTGACCAATCGGAAAAAAAGTTCAAATCTATTGGGAGAGCTACGTAAGTGCAAACATTTTTTTTAATGTGTTCGAGCCTCCCTCGTGACCTATAAGTCCCGAAGACAAGAACTGACACACTGCCAAAACATTGAACACACAAAAAACATTGATGACAACATTTTCTTTTATTATTAGTTAGAGAAAGTTAAGTTTTATATAATATGAAGTTCTCTGGGTTAGGAAAGGTTAGGTCAGGTTTTCATTTTTCTTTTAATTTCTCAGAACACCACTACCGGCAGAAAGACTTGTTCGATTTCGTTCGTTTTTCCACACGTGTTCTTATCATTGTAGTACAGTAATTTAAGAGGCCACAACATTTTATTTCAATTACAACTACTGTACCTTTTATTCTTTTTTTTCTCTATATATGAACACAAATCACCTGTAGTGGGGGAAAACACGGGAAAAACCGATCGTCTCTCCGTGCCTAGTGTGGGAATGATAACTTATTTGCCGTAAATACTCCTCCAAAAATTTTGCCCGTCACGGCGTCGTGTTTGTTTGCATCCGCCCCGCCGAGTCCGAGCCTACTCTCGCGTCCACAAAAATACAAATTACACCACGGCGCTTTGACACATTGCTTTCGTTGGTACCGGATATCAAAAAAAGTACTTTCTGTTTAATATGGTAAGTCCAACCCCTGGCTAGAAAGTTAGGTAAGGTTAGGTAGGTCTCTTTGGTTGATTATAATAGCTCAGATTATACGGTACAGTACAGGTATCAGCTTCTCATAAATTTTGCCTCTTAAAATACTTACGATAATGATCTCCATAACTATTCACTTATGACAATTGAAGGTCTAAATTGCTCGAAACACAAAATTCACTAGGAAAACCTATTTTTGCCTATTCACTTGTTGTCACTGAACGAATCTCGGAAATTTTATTGTTACAATCAGTAATTTTGACAATTCTAAGACACTTTTCTTCAATGAAATTTCTGCCACAAATTATGTATGTTCGTACATGGTGGTACACACCCAGTTTAATTTAGTTTAAATTAGGTTAGGTTTGGATAGCTTGGTTGGTTAGGTTAAATCCAAAACTGTTTTTCCGATGGGTTTTTATGTTATGTACACTTTTTTACCTTGATTCTTGTAGCTCTAGTTTCTAACATGTGTTTCTAAGGGGGTGTGGTAATTTTTTACAAGTGGACAACCATGAGTTTTTTTGTTGAGCAGTGTGTTTTTTCCAATGGTTTACACAATGTTAAAACCCTTTCCTTCTACTACGTTTCCCATGCAAATTACTTAAAATTACTTAATCTAACCTCCACGGTATATTTAAGTAATTTGTGAGGGAAACGTCGTAGAAGAAACGTGGCTTAATATTCGTCCGCTGGCTGTCCGCGGGTTCCTGCCGTGTTTACCCGAGGTTATACTCCTCACTTAGTCGGTTGTCTCCTCCTTGTAGGTTAGGTTAGGTAGGTTTTTTTTGTGTACTTTTGGTGTTTTACTCAAATTTGACCTCCATTTTTGTGCAAATTAACTTTTTGTTAAAATTGAAATGTTCTTTTTTGGCCAAAACTGTTACTTTACAAAACAAAAGGTCAGATTTGAGTAAAACACTGAAAAATGTCGAACAAAACCCGAGGAGAGCCAATGGACGAATATTCACCTTAACGTGCCTCAACATTGTCTAAAGTCAGAACAACACATTGATCAACAAAAAACTCCATGGTTGTCCACTTGTAACAATTTACCGGGGGCTTATCTCAAGAACTATTGACTATCACCAAAAATTAAGGTTAAATTCGTTCATAACATCAAATGCCATAGGAAAAAAAAATACTTTCAACGTATAGTGGCAACAAATGAAAATACACCTACATTATGTCACCACCTATACTGGACACCCACCACAATGGACTAAATCAACCATTAAATAACTTTGTTCTCACCATAATAATACAACAACAGCTACTCAGTATTAATGTTATATATCTGATATAATATAAAGAATAAATGTCTTACCGATGCCTCAGACGGTTATTTTCAGGGCTAATAGTTCTTTGTACACACGATCCGTCCTCCATCTTGGTCCTCTGTCTAGTGGCTGTTCCTGCTGGTGGTGGAGTCCAGATTTATCAGACGAGAAACTCTCTCCTGTAACCCCGTGATGAAGGTTTAGTAGTGCTGTTAACTCATAGATGGCGCTCACCCCCACCTGTAACCCCGTGATGAAGGTTTAGTAGTGCTGTTAACTCATAGATGGCGCTCACCCCCATATCATTCCTTATCTTATTACTTTTTTACATTGAGAATATAAAATAGCCATTTGAATACAGTAATCATCTTATACCAAACAAATAAAACTATATTAGCATGTAATAGAGACTGTGAAAGTATAAATGTATTTTGGTGTGAAATAAATGAAAAACTTAAAGATTTCAGTAATTTAACAAGAAAGAAAATGTGCCTTCGTTCTTGGGGCACTACAGAAAATTATACGTCTAAGGGAAACTAAAGCAAATTTTAAATCTATTGCATAACAACAAACTTCGAAGTATTTTCATCACATTCATTAACAATACTGTACGTTAGTAAAGCCTATATGTTGCTGGCACTTATATACTGCCTGGTTTACTTAAAGGGTGAAACTTTTATTTAGATTCAGTGTCAAGTTGAACCATTTTTATTGTTTCTTTTGTTACCAGTACTTGTCACGACGTTGTCAAATAAGGCATCTGAGACTCTATGGTTTGCTTTAAAGGATAAAGGCCGTTGCTTACACTGTTAAAGAGGCCAATGAATTCTATAGTAGGTTTAGGAAAATATAGCAGGAACCCAACCAGACATTTATTGAATTCATTTATTTTATTACGAAGCTTAAAGGCTTTTCAATTTTTAAATCAGCTTATTATGAGTGACCATTACCTAGAGATTCATGTGTATTTATGTTAAAGTGACAAATGTAGAAAAACTGCAAACTTTAATATTTTTTTTTCATTCATAATCTTTCACATAAAAGTCAATTCTTATCTGGCTATTGAAGTTTGGATAAATCTACCATGATGAATTCTACGGCTTCCTACGGACGGCCAGACACATACTGTACACACTACCATAAAGCCGCTAATGGTTGTTACGCCTGTTTAACTCCCGGTAAAACCACATTCATTAATCTCTATAGTGAAAAGTTATAAAGTTATAAATAGAAAAATAGTAAAATTGGCAATAGTAAGCCGATAGTCAAGACATAGTGAAGTTTTATAGAATTATTTTAGAAAAATCAAATGTCTTAAACACTTGTAATGAGGTAGTTAGCCTATTTAAGATTTTCCCGCCTAAAACCAAAGCCACTCCCCCCCACCCCCCGCCGCTGTGGTCCTTAAATACCCTGAGAGCTGCGGCGGAAAGTCAGAACTTGTCATAACCTCAGAAGAAGCGGTACTTCATAACCCAAGAATATTCGTCTCGTCAATCTACAGTTGCTGATACTAATACGCTTGAGTATATTTCTCGTGTTGGTTTAAAATAAGTTGTGTTTAGATATTTATATTTGATATAAATGTTATATATTAACGTAACTGGGCAGATTTTCGTATTTGTTTGGGATTTGATACTCATTAGATTTGTGTAATTAATCTCCGTTTATTTACTTGTTTTAGACACCCGAGATCTTTCTGGGACAACTATTGGTTATGTTTCAACGGCGGGATAAACATAGCTCGCGGTGGAAGTGGTCAATTCCAGTTTTGGCCAGAACATCCTATACACCATAACCAACGTACCTTGATCCAGTGGGCAGCCAAGAACAAACCCGTCCGGAGTGTGGGAGATTCGGAGGAGTTTCTACTGATATTTTTGTACAAGTTTTAGTACTTAATATACGTACACTTGCAATAACCTTTACTTGTCCTATTTCTTGCTTCTTATCTATTGGGTTAATTTGTAATTTCAACAGACCATGGCTTTTCGTTTAACCATACGTTTTCTGGGGAGGTGTTCTACACAACTTAAAGTTTAGTTAACGCTGTTCTCTAACGTAACTTGATATGAACTATACCGAGTTACAAAATTTCGGTTGGCTTAAGACTTAAACATTAGACAAAACTTGCTATCAACTAAGAACACCAGAAGGCCGAGGGATAACGTTTGTTTTCTAGCCAGATAATCCTTATTTCAGCTTTAAAACAACCTCCCAGAATTTAAATACACACACTCGGTAACGTCATAAAGCAATGGGTGAACTGTAAACATTTCCTCCATCTGTAACTTAGCGTCTGTATCCATGTTAAAATTCTTAAAAAAAATGAAAGCCTTGAGCAAAGCTTTCTTAATTGGTCTTCTGCTATGGAAATAATAAATTCAATATGCCTTCCTAGTGAGGATATTGGGCCCTTGTATAGTTAAAAAAAAACTTGTTCAAACCTGCTCACTAGGCCTGTAGCTCGTCAAAAGTTGTTAGCTTAAGTGGCAGAATTTAATGTTGAAGTCATGATAAACGATGTGTGGTCGTGATCAAACCTCGACACTAAACTTTAAATGCTCCTAGTTTTTGAATCCCCTGTGCTTCCCTTTCTAGAGGTTTCTAGTAACCTTCGGTTAACTATCAAATCGACAGTCCACTTTAATTCCAGGTTTTCGTAACTTTATCGGTATAAACGAAAAAGTCCGTGTTCGGCCGCCAAAAATTATGGTAGAAGACCCACTTGGGGGATACCCGAGGTTGGAACTATTTTCTATTATGAGGCAAAATTCCACTCTAATCCGAATTGGGAGGATGTATAAGGAACTTGCGTTCATAAAAAGCATATTATAGCCTCCTACAACGTAAAAAATTCAGGGAGTCAGTAGTGCCACCGAAGAATGTCTGCAGCACACCTTCCTCACGAACCCATACTATAACACCCTCTACCACTGCTAGTACTCTTATCCCCATAATTACTACTCCATACTGCAGCTACTACTATACTCATTACAGTATTACCACTACAGTAACATACTCCCCACCACCTTTACTGCTATATTTACATATTACGTTACTCTACACGATGAAGTGTTATACAAGCGACTATGATCATTGTTTAACCCTTTACCAATATTTCTCGCACCTACAGTCGATACATCTCCGTACAGTATATATACCTCAGTAGGTAAAGGGATAAAGATACAGCCAGGTTATACAATGTATCACTATATTTAGCGGCAAATACAATATTAACACTAAAAAAAAAATGAATTGCAACTAACTGGGGTGGACAAATTGTTTTGTTGCTGTAGACAAGTTGTATACACGAGTAAAAAATATGAATGGAAAGTGGAAGCAAGAAACATTTAAGTCATGACTCGACTTCGAATAAAAAAAATTCATATTGTACGCCGGGATAGTATTGGTTATCTTGTAGTGGAGTCCTCCCCTACAAACGCCGTGTGTCGCTGACTGGCCGACCCCGCGAATCTACCTGGCCTTCATCGCTCTTTCTACTTGCCGCCACCAGCAAACAACAGCTCCATACACAAGCTCCCTCAGAAAGCTCCTCGCCCTACAGGAACTCTGAGCAAACTTCGCCCGACTTAGTATCTCTAACACTGTGCTGTGCAACAATATATATATATACGAGAAACAGTAATTTTCTATTACTACCTCAATCCAGAGTGTTGGATATATTTCATGTACGTACGTTGAGGCCAAATAAGAGACCCTGACAACCTGCCACGACCGTAAGCTACAATCTGTTGTATAGAAATTCCTACAACTAAGAAAATACTGTGATCTAATTTTTGTTACGTTTAATATCGAAGTCCCCCATTGTATTGTGAAATGCGTCACAGAAAATCTTCACGCTTATGGGGTAACACGAATATTTATACACGTACGCATTCTGCCCTAGTACGTGTATGCAACCTTATGTATGTAGGTAATATTAGGGAGAATTGAAGGTGCCTGTATTAGTGTTGTGAAGGCCCACTACCACCCCCAATGAAACCAACTATCTACCACACTTTCCTCCTGCATAGTTGTTTTTAACCCGTGTTATATAATGTACCTAATGAACTATATTAATCCACTCAATAATATATTAAATGACTCAATTTATTTAATGATCCTATCCCTTTCATAACTTAAAATTTGACTGTCACGATACCATTGTTTCTTGTGTGTCTTTTTTAACTAACACATCACGACTGCGTTAATTGTGTTTGCTTCAAGGCCGTCGTCCTCCGAGTGTCTAGGATGTGGTGGGTGGTGGTGTGGGTGGCTTAAAATATTTGCTTCAACAAAATAAACATTAAGTTTACCTGGAGGCTCAAGCAAAGTCTTGTAATGTTATTGTGAGGATGTTGGGGAGATGGAGGAGGGTCAGAACAACAGCACGCCAAGAGAGTGAATGAGTCACAGCCACTGGTAGACTTGCCAGGTTGTCTATTACTCACTACAACAATGTAAACAGTAACACAAATAATACACAATTTACAATATACTATATAAACTAGTTTCCATCACAATATGAAGGAGGGGTATGGAGGGCTTGGAGGAGGGGTGTGGGTATGGAGGGCTTGGAGGAGGGGTGTGGGTATGGAGGGCTTGGAGGAGGGGTGTGGGTATGGAGGGGTGTGGGTAAAGTGATTATCGTCATGAAGTGAGATGCAGAGTCTCCTGTCTCACCAATAATGCAAGTACTGTGATGCTCTGCTATGACCTTGGACACCACCCAGACTGTCCTAACCAAAATGTTACGTGGAGCATGGGACCAAGTGCCAATAAAAATTTTTTTTAATACAAATTAACACCTAAAATCCCATTAGATATTTCTATTTCCATAGATTACCTTTATTTACAATAAAATGAGTATAATGACAGATATCACAATAACCATACTTCTGCCAGGAATTACCTTTAACTTAAAACTAAGGTTAGTGTTACTTGAATTTCTATTACTTTTCATCCAAATCTAAAAAATAATACTGTATACGAATGAACGGGGCAATGACGGGAACAGTTTGGTCGAGGATATTTCTGATACAGATCTAGATTAGGTATGGAACATCAATCTAAAAAATTATTTGTACTCTGAGGTAATGACTGGTTCTTACCTAACTCTCGAGGAACAATCTTTGTACTTTTAAATATTTCATTCACAAATTTGAAAATACATCTCACTGCTATGTTACCATTTGTTAACAAGTGTTCTTACTTGCAATAACATCTCAAGAACAATTTATTAACTTCATACTTTAACCAAAACTTTTCTCTAATATTAAATATAGCTTTCAAGAATTTGTTTGCATTACGTGTATGGTACAACCGGTGGTCCCTCGGTTAATGAAGGGTTCGATTAACAAAATTTTGGTTAACGAATTAGGTCCCATAAGGATTTTCGGTTCGATTAACGAAATTCTTACGACAAACACGTTTTGATGTGCTGATCGGCTAGACCGCCAATACAGTACAGTAATCAGTTCTATGTTTA
Organism: Homarus americanus; assembly: GCF_018991925.1. Taxonomy (NCBI): domain Eukaryota; kingdom Metazoa; phylum Arthropoda; class Malacostraca; order Decapoda; family Nephropidae; genus Homarus; species Homarus americanus. Next base: position 1,525,259 of record NW_024714177.1, on the reverse strand, counting down.
CATTCGTTTCCAGTCGAGTAAATATCAAGAAGGTTGTGCTCTTTAATATTTTTGCATTTTTTATATTAAAATTATTAGTCATTTTAAAATTTGGTTAACATATTGATAATATATGCAGTACAGGGAACTAATTTGGTTAACATATTGATAATATATGCAGTACAGGGAACTAGTCTTTTGTGCGCCCATCAGCCGCGTGACTCGCCCGCCACAGTGTCTCCGTTTAACTTTCTTTACGGTGGAGGAAACGTCGTGTTTGTTGGTCTCTTGAATACGGAGTATTTTTACCTTTTTACATTAAAATTATTGGTCATTCTGAAATTTCGTTAACATATTGATAATACATAGCACAGTGCAGTGTTGATTTAAATAAAATAATCTTTAATTACAGCAAGTGAACTTAAAATTTTATTGGTGAAATTACTGCATCGAGCAGTGTTCCTCTCCAAAAAGGAGAGAGGATTTTCATGTTAGAGAATCTGTCAGTCCAGAGGTCCCTGACACTATTATGAAAGGTGACTTGCCTTCCAAGAAGCATTAAAATGCTTCTCTTCTCCCTTCTCCTCCACCCCCCACTTCTAATTCCCATCATCATCATCAACATTCTACATACACACCTCAAAGTAAGTGTACTGTACTGTATTTTGTTTATACTTTGTATGTACTTTTCTGTGCGTTGGAACCATTTACCCAATATCCCATTGAAATAATAGATTCGGTTAACGAACGACTCTGTGAAACGAATTGTATTCGTTAACCGAGGGACCACGACTGTGTACGGCCAAGGGCCGCAACTTGGTATGTTTTTTATTTAACGTGAATTCCATAACTACTCCTTTTACTTTCCTTACTAATCTCTAAACACAAGTTGTAACTTCCAGACTCTGATGGGAAAATATCGAGCGAGTTATATTTTGCACAATAACCTACGGTATATTACTAACTAGAAGAACATTACCCTTTGGCCCGTCACTTGCCGTTTCATTCCCGTCTTTCCGTTACTAAATTTGACCGCTGATCCACAGTACATAGAAAATTTAATTACTGTATTATACTAGAAATGGTCAATGTCAACTTCAATGCATTTTTCTACCTTCGTAGCACAAGAAAATTTTGTCCAAAGTATAGGACATTGAAGCTACAGTTTAAATTATAAATTGTTCTATTACAAATTCCTTCAAGGCTTTGAAGGCTGCAGACATTCACGACTAACTTCACTCTTGTAAGTCACACCTGAAATAATAAATACCATAATTTGGGTAAATCTACCAAAACACCCTACATATACAGTACAGTACTTACTTCTATTCCTTCAACAGCTGCAAATTTGGGGCAAATATAAAGAATTCAGCTAAGGTAAAAGCTCTGCTAAAGCCACTACTATAAAATACATACCTAAATACTTGTTTCCTTCCTACATAAAAAACTGCCACTGCAATAATTCACAATCTCACCATTCTGATACCTCCACCTCTGTGTGATCTTCAATACGAAATAGAAATATTTGCTATGACTTCAACAGAAAGATACAGTTCATATAAGGAGCTCCTAAGTTTCCTATTAATGTTGAACAAATAACAATTATTTTCACCTGGGCATAAGTGCTTCACCAACCAAGGTCAAACATCCAACCATATTCATGTACCTACACACACACACCTACAATATATTAAAAAAATAAAATAAAATAAAAACTACCAGTATAATGTTAATTTACAACCTACAGTACATCATATTCCAATATAAAGTAATCAAACTTTTTTGATAAATTATAATTTTTCAAACTTAGGATCACAAACAACTTTCTACTAAAGTAAATTCAACTTTACTATTGTAAGTAAGCATCAGAGTCGTTATAACTAAGAACTTTCAGTGTGAATTTTGTTAACTCTGAACATATTGGGGAAGTGCAGTACAGTACTATGGTTGGTCAAGTCTAGTCTTGGGGTAAATTCTCCAAATTACTCGTCAATACAGTTTAGACCTACAAGAAACTAGTTAATCAATCACAAGACTTACTGTAATCTATAAAATTCTCAAACATGTGTTACCTGTAGATGTTATTATATTTACTCATTGAAGTTATAGTAGAACTTCAATACATTTTCCATACCTAACCTAACCACACAGAAACTATTAAAAATTCCAGGGAATTTGCAGCAATAAAAACAAAACGTTACTTTAAAATTTACCTTCTGCAAAACTTTTAAAAGTAATACTGTATAGCATTACTGTATAATTTAAAACCGATATAAACGATGGGAGACCTCCGTACAAAACTAAAATCAGAACAAATTAAAACATATAGGAGGTATTACCTTAACCGAGACGAGACCGTTTCTCCTCTTCATTATGAAACTGCGCTCGGGTGGTCACTCACGTCTCTGTACCAGCGCCAGTGTTGGTCAAGTCTGGTCTTCAATGAGCTTGCTCTTTGTGTCATATTATCTGTTGAAGTATATCGAGGCGTAATTTAATGGAGCATCCACCCGACCCGTCCATTATGAGCAGATTAACTGTGCTCGAGGCCGAGGCTAATACAGTACAGGTATTATATTCTGGCCGACCTTTTCTAGCAATATACTGTACAGAATATACTACGTACATTTAAATTTATACTTTACACTAACAATCCACGTGTATCGGGGCAGTGTATGCACTGCCCCGGTATACTCGTACTGTATTGTTAATGGACTGGTACATTTATCCAATTTACATATACAGTAGAGTACTGTGCTTAGCTAGGCTAATAGGGACCCAAGACTATAGAACCTTTCATTTGTGGACGATGCCAAGTTATTCAGGAAAATTAAGCACCAAACAGACTGTGAAGAGCTACAGAAAGATGTCAGCCTCAGGAATGGTCAAAGGAATGGCTGTCAAGATTCAATCTCTGGAAACCAAGCTTTCACATTAGACTAAACCAATATTAAAAGTATGGCATAATCTTCACGATCACTCGCGCATTCTGAACTAACGTATAGTAATCCGAAAACTTAATAAATATAAGTCATTTCAATAAAAACTACTAAGATTTGTTCCGGGCCACTGGACACGCGCAAATCACAATGTTAAAAAAATATCGCAAAAGCCAAAGTACAGTCTCTAAAACAACTATCTGTGCAGGTGGGGGTCAATATGCTTCAAAATTTTACGTGCGACCTGTGACAGCCCTCGTATACCAAAATCTATCGTCCGTGTTCTCGTATCGTTTCTCACAAAGTATGCACAGATAGTTGTTTTAGCTACTGTACATTGGTAGAACGAGCAGCTATGGGTCCTCGCCGATTTTCCGGGACCGGATGGTCCGGCACCTCTTTTAATCCGGACAAAATTACGTAATGGCACTCGAAATTCCCGTGACCTCCACATTATTTTACTGGGATGCCACAGATGGAGTAACGTGTTAACCGCGCTCACTTTGTTTGTTTACTCTGTAGTTGCTGGTGGTTGCCCCTTGATTTTGTGTGATTCTCAGCTTATTCTGCACATACCGGGTATTTAACCCCAGTTATGGCTTCAAAGACAAGCACGAGTGTCGGCGGTGGTGTAAAACCTAAAAGCCAGTCCATATCGATACAAGATAAGGTGGAACTCTCAAAAACATTTGACCGTGGTGTTTCGGTGCGACGGCTGCGTCATTGGTATGGCATTGGTTCGTCGACTGTGTACGATATAAAGAAGCAAAGAGAAAAATTAACGAGTTCTATGTTGCTTTAAAGATACCGGGAGGTGTTTTGCTTAATATGACCTCTGTCAATCCGGCAAAATGGACAATCCGGCAAGACTCGGGAACCAGAGGTGCCGGAAAATGGGCGGTGACCCGTATTACGTAACGTTTTTTTCATTAATTCTAGTTGCAATTGATGGCATTAGGGAGATTATATGATCATCTATAGCAGTGGTTCCCAAACGTGGGGTCACGAGATGTATCGTAAAGGGTTGCACAGAGCTCGTGGGGTCGCTGGAGTCGCCTGGGTCTTGCAGCAGTCACTCAATGCTAGTCGTCAACGTAGTATTGAGGACTTCCTCGCCCGCAACCCACCACAACCACAGCCAGCCCAAGTCAGTGATAGTGATATTGACAGTGAGGATATAGACTTTGAGGGGTTTATCTGGGAGGCCCTACAAACCTCTGCGAGCAGTGAAAGTGATTCACCGGAGGGCAACTAATCTGCCCTCTGCCTTGGAACCAGCCGCCATCCACGTGTGCCGACCCAGCTTTTCTACTAACGTAAGTGCTAAAAAACCTATTATTATTGATTTTTCTCTTAATTATTTATAATGTGTGCATACCATCATAAAATTAAGATGTTATTTTTACTACAACGTGTTGGGAAAAAGTGGAGTTTGGGGGTCGGCCCAGTCTCTATTTCAATTAATCCCATATATTCTGTTCTTTCATTTACGCGTTTCTCGTTTTACGCGGTACTCCACGGGTTCAATTGACTGCGTAAATGAAGACCTAACTGTATACACTTCAACACAAGAAAAAAAAATTATGGTAGTACATAATTTCTTGTTGTAATGACTTGTTTTTTTTTTATTTGTTTTACCACCATAATTACTCACCGCCTATAATTTTTCAATGGTGATCTTTGGTAATTTAAAAAAACCAAAAAAAAAACACCGCTCTACAGCACTGTACTACATTAATACGTACCAAATTAAAATAAAAAGGGTTTATGGCCAAAAAATGACTGAAGATAAACTAATTTATTTCAATTTAATCTACAGTATTTATAGATCACTTCAATGCTTATCAGCTCACTAGCCATTCAGATGGTTGTTCTGTTTTATGTTGCCTTTGTTCGTGATCTCTTTTTTACTGTACAGGGGGTGTAGTCTTTGATTCCCTCAGGGAGTTGTGACTTTGCTTTGCTAGCTGTTCCCACCAAGTGGGTTGGGAGTAAGAAGGGCATTCAGCTGTGGCAACCTATAGAGTAATTACTGCATCATACTCATAAATGGCACTATACAGTACTTCTATAACTCAGATTCACAGATGACAGTACAGTACAAATCTACCAATCACATCCATGGCTGGTTTTATACAAAAGTCTGTAATGCTGCTATGAGGGTATAAATCATATTCCTAAATGGCACTATACTCTTCCTGACTAGCATTTAGGGGTGAGACCGTCCACAAATGATAAACTATTGTATGGTATAAAGACCTGAATCAGACTCACAGACAATAATACAGTATACAAGGTTGTAAATTGTACAGTTCTAAAATACTCATAGATGGTGCTGTAGCTTTGAATCTCACCCAAATATGGCATTGCTCAAAGTTGTGAATCACACCCATTTTTGGCATTGTACAAAATCCTGTATTCATAACCATACATGGATATCATTTGTCACTGCTAAGTACAAGTTACCCAATTATTTGAAACTTGTACCACAAGCAATCACAAGATAAGAAAAAGCAAGCACAAAAGGTTTGAGCATAAATGGAGAAATCATAGAACAACCCTGCTGAAAAACCATACACTATCTAAACTGTATCTTCGGGCTTTACAGCTACTGCAAGCTATATACTGTATATGTAGTTTAATTGAATTATCTTACCTGCCGTTGATTTGCAATAACAAAAAGTAAATAAAACATTATATGGCATCTCCAAATTTGTTCAGTATGACAAATGATAATTTGTTTACATTTTCTTATAATACAGTACTACATATTATGTAGTGTCACTATTGTTTCCTTGTACAATACAAAGCTGAGATAAATGCAGGATAGTGTACTACTAATGTATAATGTTTAGTTATTATCAATGCTTTGTTTCATATATCAAAAGAATCGGGAGTACAGAAAAATGTTCAGTGTACAGTAACAACATATTTATTTCTTCCAAGTGCGGGGGATCTTACACCTAGGATGTGATAAGATGTGTACACTGATTGCATACCGAAGCTTTGCAATGCCAGTTCTTTACATCTTTCCAGAGGCAGAACTAGAAGTACTTTACAAAATATGATGGGATCAACAGAAAATAATGGAAATATATAACTATACAAAACATAACACAATTTAGAAATACACGACATCATTCGCACCATTCCCAAATACCGTGGACTTGCTACTGTACTGTATATAATTATGCCCATTCTTCCCTTTCAATCTCTGTTCTAACTATTAGTTTAGGGAAATCTCTAAATTACAACAGCTAGAAAAAGGATATTTGTTTTCTTTTATTCTCAAGCAAACACAGGAATGATTAAACTACCTGAAATATTTGGTAACCTTAGCAAGTCCTCGATGTCACTCATTGAAACACATACTAAATTGGACATTCAAGCATCTGCTTGTTTTCTGTTGTAACAGGGTTCTCTGATTTAATCTACATAAACTTTTTCATTGGATTAATGAATGTACAGTACTGGAAAGCTCTATATGTCTTCACATCAACAATCAACACCAGTAGAGACAAACAAAGTCATATCCCTCACTGAGGGCAAGTAAGAACTAATCAAGTAAAAAATGCCGAGGCATTCTGAGACTTGTTGTTGATGATATACTCATGAAATAAAAATGAAAATATTATTGTTGATCCACAACTTCTTTCAGCCCACACAAAACTTCAGTTAGGTTAAACTAACTGTATAGTGTTCTAACAACTCCCATAACAGTTGCTTGCATTACTCAAGTTACTCGAGTTGTGGGCTATAAAGCAATATTGAGCAGTATGCCACACACCATATATGCATCTTAATACTGATAAATTTTATTCAAGAGAAACACAAGTTTCCCCGTCTGGTCTTCTCATGAGCAGGAGGTTGAATGTCACATTACTCCTACACTACACTACTTGTACCTACAATCTGTGCCACAATATCATGACCCACTTAAGTACTATTTAGCATATAAACACTTGCCGAAAATTAACTATGCAGAGTAACGCAAAACATTACTTTTCTTTGATTACTGTCTAAAGCCCTATCCTGAATGAGAAGATCTACAGTATATGGTCACTAGTTCAAAAGGGCAGGTGTGTGTGTGTGTGTGTGTGTGTGTGTGTGTGTGTGTGTGTGTGTGCACGTGCTTTTTGGGCATATCACATTAGTGTCCATACTACCTACTTGTGTGTTTAGGGGAGTACCCATGAAAATAAAGGCATCTTATTGTTAATACTATTCACATCTCTATAGACTGTTTTTCAAGCATTTCATATAGTAACAATATTGAATGACTTGATTCTACTCTACTGTTCAACTATCTGCAAACTTTGTCAAGTTTTATTACCAACAACAAATCTCACCTGCCCTTTCTTTTTTAATTAATATTTACCTCTTCATTAGTGTATCAATTACACTTAAGAGCAGTGGATATTTTGCCGTGACCAGTTAAGTTCCTACTAACGCTATTTTACTGCGAGTGCGCTCTGATTGGCTAATCGTCCATTACCAGCAAACGCGAGAACTATATTTGACCGTGACTCTGGCGACATTTATTTCGCTGTCAGTCGATCGCTTTGTATCTATAAACATAGCTAACCGTATTTCTGTTGTGCTTGGAAACTACTGACAAAAATAAAGGTAAAGACTCATTTTGGGTCGAATGTGGAATTTCATATTTCTATATACATAGGGCAAAAAAAAAAAAAAATAAATAATATATATATATATTTATATATATATATAAATATATATATATATACAGTATATATATTATATGCTATTACGTTTCCGCCACAAAATTATATTTTTCGAGTATTTGAACTAATAAAACCTCCCCAGTTACCAACAATATTGGTTGCTCAAAGTGGGCAGTAGAGGAAAATGTGGGGTAAAGTACTAATATGGAAGGTTTTATTTTACTTTCGGACAGAGCGCGCCCCAAAGTTATAAACTACTGAAACATTTAGATCTCCCTATTCTGAGCATTTTGAACCCCATATTTACCATTCGGAAATGGAAAATAGCGACACATTTGAATTAATTGATTTTACGAACTTTTCAGTCTTCGCATTTGTGAAGAGATGTTATCTGCGTGAAACCGAGTTAATTATGAGTGTGTTTACATCACACACGTGCAATGTTGACTGACGTCATCCAGTTGGGACCAATAATGTATCAATCTCATCACGCAATTTTTTTTTTCGACCAATCGCATTTGAATTTATTCAAAGGAAGGAACCTGGGTATGGATTTAAATTTCAATCACCAGTCTGACATTGGCCGTGGTGGTCATGTGCGATTCGTGCTCCTACGTAATCATGGTGTTCTCCCTACATCTGTCGAGTGTTAGGTTAGTTTAAGCTAGGCCTACCGGGGTTCCAGGAGCGGAGCCCCCAGCGAGGGGTTAGGTAAGGTTACGCTAGGTTACAAGTTGTTAGGTTAGATGACTCGTTTTCGTGTTCTCTCCCACCAAAAAAAAAAAAAAAAAGGATTCTCCAGGCTGGGGGGTCAGGGTGGGGAAAAACGAGCAATTTCCGCCATAAATGAAGGTCCGATTCGCTTAAGACACCAAAATACTGCAAAAACATATTGGTCAACCCCGAGGGAGTTGTGTCCGAAAGTAAAACTTTACCAAAAAGAACACCAAACAAGCCTTTGAAAACCTTACCTACCCTTAGTTATAAAAAGGTTAAAAATTTGGTTATGTCTGAGAACACTACTACCGCCAGAAGTCGTTCGATTTTGTTCATTTTTTTCCACAGATGATCTTATCATTATAAAAGAATCGACATTTACTATAACTTAATAAAGCCTGACCTAACCAATCACAGGAACCTACCTAACCGCCCACACCCCATATTAAACAGAAGTATGTAGTCAATCAAAGCGCACTCACGGTAAAATACCGTCAGTAGAAACTTTGCCCGTCAAGGCAAAATATCCACTACATACTTTTATTGGCAAACAGTGATATCAGCTAAATTAAAGTTCTTTTTTCCAACCAATGCTGACGTGACATTCAGATGATCTAAGTTTATTTTGAACTTTGGCTGTAATTGCTGATCAAATAATAAAACAGAACAGTAGTATTACACCTGGCCAATACTTGTACCACTGTACAGTATTACCCAAATGCTTCAAAATGTTCTTTCGTGTTAATGCAACTTATTAGTATATTTAAGTACACATTTAAACATAAATAACAAATTAAGAGTTTTTGTTTTACCTTACATACAAGTAATACAGTATGTGCTACAGATAGAGATCCTCAAATCTGGGACTTTGAGTCCTGGGTCCTATGAGGAGGACTTACGTCAAGTATTGCCTCCACTCACACCGTCCACCTTATTTTACTTTTTAAGGTACACGACTAAATAAATAAAAGATGTAATGTGTATACTTACAATTAAAGATTGCATTAGTTTTAGCGTTCTGACAAGTTGAGTTGTTTATGTAGCAACGAGAGACTCATGGGTGAGCAGCAGCAGCAGGTGGGGCTAAACATTTGTCTGAGGTAATATTGATAAATAATTGTCTGGTTGTATAAGTAACCCAGTATTTTATACTTATTTTCATACATTTGTACTAAAGCACATTATTATTCTATTTAAAAAGCTTTTGGAGTCAGTATTGACCAAATTAAACTAAAGATTTTAGCTAACTTATACCAGATGTTGTTTGTTGCCACACGGCTCAATGGTTCTGTCATATGTCAGTTAATTTTGTATTCTTCCCTGCTGCTTTATTGAAAACATTATTGTATATGGTAGCAAATGTTTTATGAACTAGATAATAACATTCAGGTCAGGTCTATGATAATTAATTGATATTCTCTTACACCCATTTATTTTAAGACAACTCTCAACTCAAATATACTATTATTTATTTTACCTTATGTATGCAATGACATATTCTTTATTTTGTCATATAAGACGAAAAATAAACATGGAACTGGTGTTTATACGAGTGTAGAAGCAAAAGTTGTACCCAGGGAGGAAAATCGTCGGTTTTGAGGGAGATTCTTAATTTGAGTTTACCTCCCTGTATTACTGTACGTTTTTTCCATTACCTTAACGTTTCAGAGCAAATTTAGTAAATATATGTAAACCCAACACACACACACACACACACACACTAAATACTGTATTACGGTACCTCTTAATTGACAGCCAAAGTTTAAATTTTTGCATCCTGAGAAATCATCTTACTTACAGCCTATTGAATTTAAGGACGGAAAAATTTAAAAACAAATTAATGCACAGATTGACACAAGTGGAATATAAATTGTTGCACATATCAGAATACAGATAAATATATTTCAACCTCATTTGTACTGATGACTGTAGTTGCACACACACACACACACATCACCTGGACACAGATGCCACGGCAGTTTCAAGATCAGCCTATTAGCCAAGGAGGTCTTATTCACAATTAGTCCTTGGCTTATAAATTAATAAAAACTACCACAAGATCATACTTCTGCACTGGTACTCAGAAGGATATCAAGTAAATGGGATATATGCAGCAATTTATGTGAAGTGCAGTTTATGAAATGTTAAGCCTCATACAGCGAATGTTAAATATCTAACATATCCAATGACTGACGCACTGAAAATGTTTGTGAAAACTTTGATAGTTTCTAAAAACTTAAAATTACATAATATGATTAAAGCAGCACTGTAGAGATGAACAAAATAATTTAGAAGCGTAAATTTTACTTGAGGAACTTGCCAGAACGAGATGTTAATGAATCAAGACCTCAGCTTTAATCACCATCGTCACTGAGAGTCACATGAAACCCTGAAAACCATTCCTGTCATAACCTCACTGTTACAAGATTGTATTGTTATATAAATGGTAACAACAATATGATTAATAATACAAAATTTCACCAATAGGGATGATCACAGTCATAACCCAACAGACCTTCAAATTTTCATTAAAATATAAAAGTTTATCTCAGATTTCCATTCATTCGGACCAACACACACTGCACGATAAATAAACATCATCAGCCCTAACCTAAAAAATAATGAGCAGGGAAAGGGGTTTTTCTCGATATGAAAATTACAACTACAGACAATAAACAGGTTAGGACGTTAGTGAAGATAGGGAAACATATGTGATGAGACAAACTATTTATAATTTTGGATAAATTTTTCCCTTTGCTAATTATACACAAGCAGTAAAGTTAATAAGAAATTAATACACTTTAAGAAACTAATTATTATTAATAAATATTCATGTTTCCAATTCTTTAATATACACAGTACAGTAATTTGTGGTGCCTTGCCTTTTTATATGACAAATATTGAAGAAATCTGCAAAAACTTACCAAGCACTGGCGGATACAGGAGACCAGGGGAACTGTGGCTCCCTATGTATGTTATATCTATATTTTGTCTACAGTATTCCTATTACAGATTACAGTACATATAGAAGAAAACATACACGAGGTTTGAAGTAAATATTTTTTTTATACTGTACTGTATTCTATGGTTATAAAGGATCGAGTTTTCAAGTAACATTCAGACAAATTTTCTTTATCACTAATTACCTATTGCCATCTGGATCTGTGATTAGTCCCTCCCAGTGCCTCTTCCATTATGAAATCCTGGATCCGCGAGTGTTACCGAGCTATAAAAACCCACGATACTATGAGGTGGGGATAGTCGTAACTCGTAAGCTTCGACTGGTATCCCTAATTTTGACTGTCACACAATTTCACCTCTAACTTTCATCACATCTATCACTATCCAATAATGAAAGAGTTCACTCACTGTGAGAATTCCTTGCAATTTTTCCACCTAAAGCATAATTGCAGACAAAGGTCTTTAAACATTGATTGGTACAGCCATGATTAAAATTTGGGTATTAAAATAATTTGAAGAAAAACAAATCTCAACTGTGAATAAGGTGTGACTAAGATACTTGCAGCTAAAGGGAGCTATGAAAAGTTTTACCTAAAGTACTATGAATTTTTGTTGTCTGTCTCATCACACACACAAATTCATGAGATAATACATACAAATTGAAGTTGCATTATTAGCCATTGCTTCACCACAGTCTACAATGTAGGACTTAGTCACTAGACATTAAGTAGTTAAATAATGATCAAAAAGGGATATATACAGAATCAAAGACGGGAACATCTGCTATTCAAAGCAGCTGATTCACAATAAAGTTTTCAAAGCACCATAAATTCAAAAAAAAAAAAATGTCTTTACCAGTAAATTATTTACAATATCTTACATTACTCTTTAATTAATTGTGTTTAGTTTTTCCTTGGATACATGAGAACATAAAGGCTTAAAGTACTTTTGCGATATGATAATGATATTCACATGTTTACTTGACAACCTCAATATTGCACCTCAACATTCACTTAGATTGCTGCTCAGTGTTCATAGATTGACACAGTAACTTGTCAGTACTATTAGTAACAATGCAGATGAACATGGAGTGAGTTACATTGCACTTATCAGCCTGTCGAGTCTCCAATATCTGTAATATAAAACTTACAGAACATTGAATACATTTATATTACAACAGCATCAACAGAAACATTAACTACTCAGTTTCATATATATAAAATTGAACTTACTGTATGAAAAGCCTGTGTGGGTTTCTATTAATTGTCAAATTTATACAATGGATTTGGTAAATTCATAATTTACCCCAGATAATATTGTCTAAATTCTTACCATACTTTTAATACTTGGAGCCAACTTTTTTTTTATTTGGAGCAAATGCTACATGACAAATGAGATTCCTGCTATAATATCCTTAAAATAGTACAATATATTACTCTAAGTGGAATGACTGAAGAATTCCTCAGGCCCTACCTAGTCAAGACTGATTCAGACATACGGATATGTTTAAACTCATTCCCATGAGCTCGTTTCACCTCCAAATGAATCACTGGTACCAGTTTATTCTTACAGCCTGGTGAGACGGGAAGAAACTACAGCGATATGTATCCAGGGAAGCCCGTGGAAGACAGACGAACAGAGCCGTAGAAAACACACTCCTTTGGACCGCACTGTGAAGGTGTGATCATATACTGAAAAGATTATTATAATGGGAGGTAACGTTGATGCACTAGTAGCCTATATGCATACTGGTTATTAAATACTGTTTTGAGTAACAGATAGTGTCACTGGTCACTTGATAATCACTGGAGACTGCATATGCTGTATAAAACATTTTCACTGTGAATGCAGGCCGAAGAATAATTTTTTTGTAATAAGAGTACAGTACTTCTTAAAACCTCAAGATTCCACGAGTCTGACCACACTTACACCTCACCTCTGATGTTCTTACGCATCAGGCTTTTGTGCAAGGCAAAGCCTGGGATCTATGGAAAATTATCAAAACTATTGTTGCTATGACGAAGGTGCATACCAAGAGCCCCCGGCACGTAGACTATCGTACGAGGATGTGGACTTTGTGGTATTCGCGTGGTATAGGTGGAAACTGGAAGGAGAGTACAGTCCAGCTTGGTCAGCAAGAGGTGCAGAGTATGCCGAAGTGTCTAGTGGCACTCCTGAAGACCCATAGGAGTATACGTGAGGTTTAAGAGGCACGGGCTGGGCAGGCATACCGCCCCCATCGCCGAGGTAAGTTCCCGATGCTCCTCGCAGCTCGCCGCAGTCTCCTGCCATTTTTTCGCGGGGCGAGACGCTTGACGGTGGAGTCATGGCAGAATGATAATCGGGATAGCCAGAACCTGTTAGGCCACCCCCAGGATAAGGGAACTCGTGTCCCTTGCTGAACATAGCATCCTGGTACCCTTCAGATCCTGGTGGGGTAGGGAGAGCCGAGCCCATTTCTGAATAATAGGATCTTTGTACAGATGAGCGTATTACACTCTCACGGCTGGCATACAGTTGTCTCAGGAGTGTAGTAGCTGGTAACGCTGAACTTTGCTGCCCACTTGCTCCTCCTACCCACTGAATAGTCGAGCGTTGCCCTGCACTGCTAATAGCAGTCGATACGCCTCCGCTCTTCAACAGAGTATCCTGTGAAATATCGGTCGGATCATCGGGCAAGTGTCGGGTCATGGCAGCTTCTAAGTCCCTGACGGCACCTTCGTCGCTGCGAGGTGGTGGTGCAACCGTGGTACCGGGGGAAGATTCTAGCGGTGTAGTGTTCATCATTGGTGTGGCTCTAGCATGAGGTGTGCCTGGGGTTGAAACTGGTGGTTCAGAAACACGACCGGGGGATGGCGCTCCTTCACAGCCTCCGCCCGAGTCCTCCGTAACGTCAGCATTCCCCATCGGAGTCAATAGGCCGCCAGGGGCCTGCAACACAATCTTAGTCAGACAAAATTCTTTGGGGGAAAAATAAAATCATATACAGAAGCAGAGATATAGATATATATACAAGCTACAGTCAAGGTTTCATAAAATGGCCAAAACAAAACAATTACTGAACTTTCCTAAAATGCCAAAATTCAAGTTAGTACTGTCAGTATATTAGTAATCACCATGCAAGTATTAGCAAGGTTAATAATAATATCTTACTAACTACAGGACTTAGCATATTAGAATAGGTTTAAAAGATGCGACCAAATTTTCCCTTGTAAATTACTTTGGAGGTATTTTCTTTTATAAGTAAGAATCACATTAACACCATCATTATGTATCACTTATGTAAACCAAAATACTGTACAGTACTGCTGACGAGTCTCAATGCAAAACAAAACTTCATAAGAAAAAATATGTGATCCTGAAGAAGACACATTTCCCAGGCAGAGTTGGCAAACAATACAATACAGTATTTGTATTAAATTGATGTCAGATGTATACAGAAGTTTTGGATGTTATCTGAATTTTTCTGTTTAGTCGATCGTATTTACTTTATGGTATATATAAAATAAAATTGTATCTGTGTTAAGTATCTTAAAAAAATTATTGATCAATATACAAATTTAATGTCATTTCATATAATCAATAAATGATAATAAAATTGAAAGGGTTTAGAAACTTATCAATATGAAAGTTTTGGAGTTGGACAAGATGAGCCTCCAGGGTGTTGCCACAGGAATATGAAACCCATTTAAGTCCCCTTATAAATGGTGAATGAGTTCTTTGTTCATATGTTTTTTTAGGTAACATTAAGTTACTCTTAATATACTGTACCTGTACATGTATTTTCAGTGTGTACCTCAGTCAGGCAATGAACAAGGGGTCCATTGGAAATATTTACCCTATACATGCAGGGTGTGCCATCACCCACCCTGTTAATACAGTGTTAATCACGATGTTATTACCTCCGTTTTAATCTGAGCCCCGTCTAAGGGAACACTGGGTGTACCTCGGAGTGGCGTGGAGATAGGCTCTGATTGGCCACTGGGGGAGCGTGTGCCCCCTGAGCCCCCTCCCGCAGTGTTGATGGAGGACCTTGGGGACCCGCCTGTGTCCTCACCCACTACCCGGGAGCCACCTTCTGAAGAACAATGCTAGAGGTCAAAAGGCTTAAAAGGAAAGTATCAATAGAGAATTAAAACTCTAAGAAGGAATATGATGAGAAAAATTGACTATAATACTGTATACAAATACTGTACTTTACCAGGATTACCTCATTATGAATAAGTTGGAGAGGAAGGAGAGACAGACAGACAAACAAACAGTAAGAAAGTTGCTGAGAAGTGTTGTTGATTTTAAAGACGAGTTGCACATCACAAATGTGGAAAGATTTGATAAAAACACAGTGCAGTTAGTGAAAATCACCATCCCCAAACACAAGCACAGGAGGTATGGAACCTTAAGCAATTAATGGAGTACAGCAATGTCTACATCACCTGACAATTCGGCAAAAAAAAATGAAAAGGAGCTCAGAGACAAACTGAAAGAATTACGAAGACCAGAAGGGACCAAGTATTAAGGGTACAAGAAGATGGGGAGGTCAGAGTAATGTTTCAGCCCTCTCATCAGCAAGGAGATTCTTCTTCACAAAAAAAAGGTACCAGTTCAAGCTGTGGAGTCGAGAACAGTACTGGGCTTCAAAATAACCACTGACAAAACTCTGAAGCAATGGAGGGATCCTACACACGCCACTGGCATTCTTCCCTCGGCATGTCCACCTCTGAGTTTGGGTTGCCATAAGGTAAGTACAGTAAATACTGCAGAGTATTTAATAAGGGAATAATTTTCTTTTTAAACTGGTTAAATATTCTATCTTCTTTTTAGTGAATATATTTAACAGTACATTTAACCTCAAATATAGGTAACATCATGTTGTGCAGTTGTAATTCCTGAAGTCGAAGTAATTGATGACAGGCCAGTGTGACTTATGGAACTTTGTAGCTTATATATACAGTACAAAACTTCTGAATATCATTTTTGTTTTTAGCCTTTTGAATATGATAAAGCCATTTGACTATTTTTAACTTTAAACACCATGGTAAAAAAAAGTAGAAGGGTTTAGATTGTTATATACACATTTCAACATTGTCTTTAAAATTGTCAACAAAATATTGGTCCTATCTACAAAATTAGTAAATTATAGTCACAATAAAATAACACAATGACAATATTTAACACACAACTTATACAGAATAATAAAGGTAATGTGGTTCTACAGTCACTAGAGAAAACATTAATGCAAGAGTCAATGGAAACAAAATGATATCACCAGGTACCTCTTGTGGCTTTACTGGACTGTATAAGAATGTGATGATGGGGTACATGACTACTCCCATATTAACTCCAAAAGTTAACATAAACACCACATTATTGCAACTTACAGAATTATGAACCGTACTCAAGACGCCTCCACAACGGCTTGTAGACCATCGGATTGGACGACTTGTGTTAGTTGTATATATATAAACAAAATCTTTTAAGTCGTATTTTTGTAACTTTCCTAACTTCCAAATTGTGTTCAAGATTTTGCATAGCTTACAGGAGTATGCAAATCAAACAGAGTAAAGCTTGTGTTCTTCATATTGTACTGTGTATGTTAAGTGCATACAATCAAATCATCTCCATTTCAATAATTTCCAGGTAAAAGAACCTTTGAATTTTTTTTTTTTAAAAACCACGGGATGGAGGTGTGATCTGTATCTGGATATATTCACCACAAAGAGATAGGGTTGATTAGTTTCCACCATCACCATCTGAGAACAGCTTTATATATACTGTACTGACCTGGGGGCTCGGGTGTGGCTGAACTTGGGTACTCCAGATCGTCGGATTTCATGTTAGCCAGGGCAGGGTCTAGCTGGGTCTGGTCGAGGACTAGACTTTCGTATTCTGCCCTGCTGGAAAGTGAGTGATAGACCATGAAGAAAAGGGGAATGATATTCGAGAAGAAAAATAAATAGAAATATAAAAAGCAAAAAAATTATCATAAATGCTGATTGTGAATGAAGTTTATATATTTCTTAAAATATTATATATCAGAGCTGTAAAATATATCCATAATAGAGAATAGTAAATAAAATGTCACAAAAAAATTATTACATTCAGTATACAGGTGAGACTGCCTGTCCTATAGCTCAAGACATATGAAACTTAAATTACTTTTTTTATTACAAATTTACAAAACAAAAGGAAAACACTACCTTATCACATAATTAACACAGATGATATTTTGTTCATCGCCATTTTTAGTGTTAATGACAACCGTTGCACAGGTCTGCATCCAGGTGTAGCCGCCTGACTTGTTCAACAGCCGGAAGTATGGACTCATAACCTGACCCTTCTGGATCACTGAAAATATGAGAAAATTTGTGTAGTAGAGATTTTTTACAAATACAGTAACTGCTCTTGTTTACTGACACAGTGAGAGGAAGGGGTGGAAGCCGTATACAAGGTGAAATACATGATAACCAGCTTGCAATTAAAAAAAAATATATATATAAAAATTTCTTGCTTTATAAATAATGGTTATGTATTATTATAAGAAAACTATAAATAAATTAGACAATAAGTAAATAAATATATTGTACAAAGAAAACTACAAATTAAATGAGAAAATTCTATACTTTTACAGATACACCCAACAGCCATATACTGTAAACGAATAGTACAGTACTACACTCACAGTCAACGTGTGTCTTGCGTAACTTCTCAACATCTTCACCGTGACAGAGGGAGTACAGTGATCGACCTTGCAGCTCATCAGGCGTGTAGTCCAGTAAATCTGCCACTCTGGGGAGAAACATTAGCTATGAGTTAGACATATGATATTAAACAATGTTAAGTATAAACCTTATAAGTGTCAGTCATTACTTGTTACTTACTGCTCATCGTGGAAATAATATGACTGTAAAACCAATGTGAGCAACTTACTTAGGTTCACAATGTGCTATTCTGAAGTCAAAGGTTATCCTGGTAACAAACATATCGGGCTCGAGCCGCACTTCATGTACAGAAGGTGGGGGGAGTGCTATGGCGAGAGCTACCAGACCCATCAGTTGTGGAGGATTCTTGCGGGAGTGGCTGAACACATACTGGGGTCGGAGGTGTCCCAGAACCAACACAACCTGAAGTAACAAGAGACGGTCAATATTCTTTTCCTATTCCCAATACGTTATCAAATAAGTTGATCTAATAAAATACTTGAAAACTCTGCTATACCCTGTACATGTTTTATTTATTTTGAAGTTAATAATATTTTCATTATACATTGTTCTCTTAATACATTTTCTTCAAACATTTTACATTCATGTTATTCTAAAATGATTAATCTCGTTTTCATATTTTCTGACACTAAATTTCTTTTCTAAAAATAAATAGTGAAGCCTTAATGTATGGTACAATTTGTTTTTCTATGCAAGCCTTTAAATCTTTCCTCTTTGCCATATTGTCTCTGAATTAAATGCATTGATAATAAAAAACACATTTTGTAAACTTACCCTGTAACCTGAAGACTTGAAGTGACACCCTCTCTTTGTAAGGGTAGATTTCATACGGATACAAAAAGAGCGGTCATACCCCTTGAACTGTGAGGTGCTGCCGAGGGCCATACAGGTCGCCACTATCAACATCAAGCCAGGGACAAAAGGTGGATAAAATATTAGTCACAACCAACAAGATGGATCACTTAACCTAAACATGCAGTCATCCTCAAGAACACATCAACATTTTCATTAAACAATATACTGTACCCCAGTTCTTGTTAGAAAAATAACTAAGTAACAACATTCACTGATGAAATGCGAAAAAAAAGAGTTCTCAAGATAGGGGGGCAAGGGGAAGGGGGCGTGTACCACATCAAGATGGTGTACCGAGGTTTAGCAAGTCTGGAAGAGTGCATGGAGACAGCTCAAGTTTGGTGAAGGTGTTGAGATTTTACGAGTGTGGAGGAGTTCATGGAAGTAGTTGAAGTTTTTGGGAAAATGTTTGAAGATCTTGCAAGTTTTGTAAAGTGCATGTTAATGTGTGTATGGACCTGGGAAAGTGAGTGGAATCTTAGAAATTTTTGAAAATGAAAGTTGGGGGAAGGTAAAGATTTTTGTAATGTTTATCAGACCTCTTATGAAACATTTTACAAAAATGGTGACAATAAAACTAAGAACACCCTTAAATATTTACCAAATATATAAGAACTGTACATATGGGTAAAACATAGTACAAAAACAGATTATACTCTATAATTTAAAGCATGCTGCAAGCATTAATATATATATATATATATATATATATATATATATATATATATATATATATATATATATATATATATATATATATATATATATACATATACATGGGGTATATATAATGTATATTACATAGCCAATATTACTGCATGCCAATTGATCAAATGCCAATACATGTCATATTCATTATCAGTACTTCAGGACAATGATACAATCACAAATTAATGCACTACTGTACTGTACAACACTGCATCTAAATGTACACATTACACAGCGTAATGAAGCTTCTCTTGTCCAACTAACACAGCAACCGTACTTGGCGACACTCACTATTCCATTTGGCATCTCTCAGAGTTCTTCTCAAAATTTTTATTTTTCATTCATTTTCAATACTGGCAAATGGCACACCATGCCATACAACTCTTCAAATAATGATTAATATTTTAGTAGGTATTTTAGTAATACTCATAACTTAAAAATACAATTCCAGAAATCAGTAAACAGGCTGGAGACTAGCAAAATAGGACAGCTTCAAATATTATTAAATTTAGGTAAATATAAAGATGAACATAATATATTACACATCACAAAATTATTCAGGAAGCCGTCACTATTTGCCCTTCAGTATTTGTCTAGTTACCCTCACCTGTTTTCAGTTTTCTGTGGTCCCGCCACCGCGACAAGTGAGTGTTGTGTTATTACGGTTAGTGTACTTACATGGAAGCTTACCGTCAGGGTTCATAGTTCCCTGTGACCCTGTCGCCCCTTCCTCTGACCCTAAAGAGGAGGGGGAGGGTAAGGGCTGACCTGTGGATAAGGTCAGACCTAACTGATCCGCCAGTTCCTGATGGTCTTGTTGGTGGATATAGTCGAACACGCTGCTTCCTGTCATTTCCACCTGCAAGACAACATGTTATAGTAATAATCTTCCAATTTAATTGCACACGAAACAATATCTGCTAAAATATAAAATCCTAATAATATATAATGACAAAATTAAGACGGAACGACAAAATGCTGCCATTATACATTATCTTACATTACAGTTTGTAAAGTGACAAATCAATTTCAAATTATCTAGAAATGTACTTTTTTACCATTTACATCATACATAAACTTGAAATATTATATATTTATTAACCTTTTTAACCGGGAAAATATATCTACTCAGAATTGTGATCACTAAAAATACACAAGTTCATGAGTGAATTATTTGACAACGTTTTCTATACGTGGATAAGACTCCCTAACTCAAGTAATACTAAAATCAAATGCAGCCTGGCCTTCGTAACACAGCCCGGCCTCCATAACACAGCCCGGCCTCCACAACACAGCTTGACCTTCGTAACACAGCCTGGCCACGCAACACAGCCCAGCCTCCACAACACAGCTTGACCTTCGTAACACAGCCTGGCCACGCAACACAGCCTGGCCTCCATAACACAGCCCGGCCTCCACAACACAGCTTGACCTTCGTAACACAGCCTGGCCTCCACAACACAGCTTGACCTTCGTAACACACCCCTGACTGCCGCTGCACCGACCCATCTCACAAGGCTTCTCCTCCGTGATATAATTTTCTCTCTGTTTACTCTCACTTTCCTCCTTGTCTAGCTGTTCTCTCGCGTGTGTGAGATAATCTACGTGTTATTTTTTCTCCTCTTTACCCAATCTTTTATTTCATTTGGTGTTTATTTTTGTTTACTTTGTGCAGTTTCATTTATTATTCTTTGCATTGTCTCCGCTGTTTGCTGGCCAAGAGGAAAGTTGATACTGTATTTCTGTTTAGTTCGGATTTCTCTTCCACTTTTTCGTCAGTAATTTCTTTCACAGATATACTTTACGTTATCATCATTTTACGTTTCTATTCCCCCTGCTTTATCTCTATTGTCCCTCACCTTTCTTTTACTGCCATCTATTGTGTTCCTAGTTCATTGATCTCTCTCTCTCTCCCTCCCTCATCTATCTCATACAACTAATTTGGGTGATGAAGCCCTTGCTCTCACCCTACTGTTAGAGACGCCCTCCTCCTCCTTCTCTACCTCACACATCTTCCTATTCTCCCTCATACGTTCTCCTTCCTTCTCCACCACTCCTTCGTCTCGAGTCCGTTGTTTCTATTTTATCTTTGTTTCTCTTTAGTGTCTTCTTCGTGTGTTTCTCTTTCTCTCCTCTCTTTTTCCCCATTCACTTTGTTTCTCCTGTTCTTTTTTTTATCGCTTTACTGTATATGTGTTTGTCCGTCTCCCGTTACCCCTAGATGATAAAGACTTCCTCCTTCTCCCTATCCTCCAGGCGGGTGTTGGAGACTCACTCTCTCCCTCTCCTACAGGCGAATGTTGGAGACTCCCTCCCTCCCTCCCTGTCTCTCTCTCTCTCTCTCCCTCCCTCCTCCAGGCGGGTGCTGGAGGGCCCCTCGCCTAGTATCGAGCCGGGCCGCCCTAGTGTGGATCGTGGCCGGCATCGCAAGTAGCTGAGCCCGCAATGCGAACGCTACTGGAGGTGGGGACTCCTACTCCTCTTCCTCCTCCACCTCTTCTTCCTCCTCCACCACCTCCTCCTCCTCTTCTTCCTCCTCCTACTTCTCCACCTCCTCGCCTATTTCATATAACAATACTACTTCCACCACCAATACCTCTTCCTCCACCCCCTTCCACTACTACTCCACCACCATCACCATCCCCTCCTCCTCCTCCACCACCCACACAGCTCATGCCTCACGCTGCAGGAGGAGGAGGAGGAGGAGGCCATTCCCTTCCTCCTCCCCGGGCTCATTACTCTCTATATATGGGGTTGTGTAGGGGAGGACTGTCAACATGTGGAGCTGTGTACGTGGTGGGGTGTGTACGTGGTGGGGTGTGTACGTGGTGGGGTGTGTGTGTGTGTGTATGTGGTGGGGGTGTGCACGTGGTGGGGGTGTGCACGTGATATGGGTGGATGTGTCCGTGGGAATGAGGATGGATGTGTATATGGAGCTATTAACCTAGGAGTGTACATGGGTGTGTACGTGGGGGGTGTCCTTTGCGGCATGCTGAGAGTGTTGTAAAACAAATTCTAACTCACATGCTAATACTCGTCTGCTGTGCATATATATGATGTATACATCCGTGTGTGTGTGTGTGTGTGTCTGTGTGTGTGTCCGTGGAGATGTACGTGTGTGTGTGTGAGAGTAGGAATATGTGAGAGAGAGAGAGATTGGCTAGCAAAGGCTGTGTCAGATCGCCTTTAAAAGTTTATTTGCGTATTCCAAGAGAAGTTATTTACCCTCGTGTATTTTGTCCAACAGACACAATTTATCACCATTAATTACAAAAAAAATAAAATTAATAAAAAAATAATAATTGAAGCGATATACAGTAATTATTAATTTACAGGGTTAAATATACAAGATAGGTTAATTAACATAATTAAAAAAGACAAATGTTAAAATATAAAAAATTTTCCATCTCTATTTTAATTTCTTGCCTTTAATATACACAATACCCATTCCCAGTCCTGCCTAGGGCCAACTTATAAGTCCTAATCCAACTTGAGAGTATTATCAGAGATGCAGCGATGGAACATCTACTACGAAACAACCTTGTAAAAGATTGCCAACACGGTTTTATGCCGGGGCGCTCTTGCTTGACACAATTGCTCAAGGTATTGGATATTTGGACCCATATTCTAGAACGGGGTGGTAATATCGACAATATTTACCTAGATTTTGCCAAGGCTTTCGACAGTGTACCCCACGAAAGGCTGAAAATCAAACTGGAAGGGTACGGAATTCGGGGAAATGTCCTAGCGTGGATAGAAGACTTTCTACATGACCGCAAGCAATGTGTGGTGATTAATGGCACGAAATCGTCATCTGTACCTGTAACAAGTGGGGTACCGCAGGGTAGTGTATTGGGCCCGCTGTTGTTTGTTTGTTTCATAAATGATATGCCTGACGTTGTACACTCCTCCATACAAATGTTTGCCGATGACGCCAAGTTATTTCGGGAAATTAAGAACCAAGCGGACTGTGAAGAGCTGCAGAAGGACCTCTGTGGGCTCCAGGAATGGTCGAAGGAATGGCTGCTGAGATTCAATGTCACGAAGTGTAAGAGGATGCACCTGGGGCGTACCAACGGTAAGGAGGCGTACCATATGTCCCAACGGGATGAAGAAAATGTACTAGTTGAGACTGTGTGTGAGAAGGACCTAGGTGTGTATGTTGACAATGAGCTGAAGTTCTCGGGCCATTGTGAGAAGAAGGTAAATCAGGCAAATAAATTATTGGGTCTTATAAGAAGGTCGTTCAGATATCTAGACGGTCCGTCCCTCGTGACGATCTTCAGGAGTGAAGTGCTTCCCCATCTGGAGTACTGTCACCCCATCTGGTCCCCGAGATATGCTAGGGACTGTCAGTTGGTTGAAAATGTTCAAAGGAGGGCCACCAAGCTGGTGCCTGCACTTCGGCATCTCAGCTACCCTGCGAGATTGGAGCGCCTGAACTTGCCTAGCTTATACTACAGACGGGCAAGGGGGGACCTAGTTGAGGTTTATAAGCATCTCAGGGGGCACTACTCAGTTGAGTGTCCTTACTTGGAGCTGGCGGACGCTCGCCCCACAAGGGGTCACAGCTCAAGATTGAAGAAGCCGCAAGTCCGGAAAACCGTGAGGGCAAACTTTTTCGGAGTGAGGGTTGTAAACTCTTGGAACAATCTACCAGAAAGTGTTGTGACGGCACCGAGTGTGAGCTCTTTCAAGAGAAGACTTGACCAACACTGGAGCGGGTTCAGGTACATTCAGGAGCCGGTGCATGCCCAGTATTTGCCAACAGTGCGTGACAGAGACGTGACCGATCGCCCGGGCGGCTAGCGAGCCGACCTTTTGGTGAAGAATATAAAGGAAAAGAGTCGTGACCGATCGCCCAAGCGGCTAACAAGCCGATCAGTGGCGAAGAGGATAAAAGTAAAAAGTAAGTTCTGCTTAAGTCCTACAGCTATGATCTATTCAGGTCCAGGCCACGTCCCGACCTAGTCTTATAATAATACTCTCCCAAGAGTTATCCAATACACCTCCTAAGACTGACTCAATATCCTCCCAAAGACCTACCAACCCCGAAGACCTACCTCAATACCCTCCTAAGACCCACCAAGACCTACCTCAAGACCTACCTCAAGACCTACCACAATACCCTCCTAAAACCCACCCCAAGGCGTCGGCTGCATCAAGACCCACCTGTGAGAGGCCGAGGTATATGGAGACGGTCTCAGAGATGTAGAGGAACCTGCCGTCAGCCGCCAGCGTGAAGGCGAACCCGTCGAGGCTCTGCAGGATGTGTGTTCCTTGGTGCGTCTCAAAGATGTCCATCGTCATCCCCGACATAGATCTCGGTCTGATGTTGCCCCCGGCTGTAACAAACACACATACAGACACTGGGTGATGGTGATGGGTGGTGGTGATGGGTGGTAGGGGTGGTGATGGTGGAGGGTGGTGATGGATGGTGATGGTGGAGGGTGGTGATGATAGTGGTGGGTATGTCGGTGGTGTGGGTGGATGTTGGGGCGGAGGGAGGGAGGAAGGGTGTTGGAGAAGAGAGGTGAGGGAGGGAGAGAGGGGGATGCTGGGGAGGAGAGAGGAAGGAAGGGTGTTGGAGAAGAGAGGGAGGGAGAGAGGGGGATGCTGGGGAAGAGGGAAGGGGATGCTAGGGAGGAGAGGGAGGAAGGGTGTTGGAGAAGAGAGGTGAGGGAGGGAGAGAGGGGGATGCTGGGGAGGAGAGGGAGGAAGGGGAGGGAAAGAGGAGGGAGGGGAGAGAGGGGATGCTGGGGAGAAGAGGGAAGGATGCTAGGAGAGAGGAAGGAAGGTGTTGGAGAAGAGGAGGTGAGGGAGGAGAGAGAGGGGAGGGGGAGAGAGGGGGATGCTGGGGAGGAGAGAGGAAGGAAGGGTGTTGGAGAAGAGAGGGAGGGAGAGAAGCTATGTATTACTGTATGTTATTTATGTGGGAGATTTACACGTATATAAACCTGACAGAGATAAAAAACATTTCAGAAACATCACCAACACCCCCTCCACCCCAGGAGACAGAGACACACACATCTCCACCAATCCTCCCTCACCCCCGCCACCACACACGAGACAGACAGACAGAGAAACAGTTTCTCACCACCACCTCACAACTCCCTCACATAATCCCCATCATCCCTCCCTCACCAGCTGCGGCCCGCCAACAATGAATGAATAATGTGAGAGAGAGAGAGAGAGAGAGAGAGAGAGAGAGAGAGAGAGAGACCCCACAATGATCACACAGGCGGAAATAACACATCCTGTTAACTTCTTTTGTTAATCTTTATTTCCTTTTCTTAACTCAGTCATCCGCGTCACTTGATCTCTCCATTACCTGTTTTATTCCCTCCAGTTTACACCACAGAGCTCACCACTTCCTCACACACCACAAACCACACACGGAACAAACACTTTATTCTGAAGTTTTTGTGTGTAAATAAAAAATGAAAAAAAAACCAAACATTCGTAGGATTTTATTTATCTCTAGTCCTATCCTTCGTGTCATTGGTCTATCCTCCGTATCCTTCTCCTATCCCCAGTATCCTTGTCCTATCCTCCGTGTCTACATTACCCTCAACGTAAAAGCCTTAACTCTTGGACCAGTAGACGGAACACCTGACCTACACACTGGTCTCAATGAGCTGTCAACACCTCGGCAAAAAGGTTGTGATCCAAGTAAATTTAATCACCATGAGGACCTTTAATAACAGCAGTAAACACAGCAGGAGACCCATAACAGAAGCAGTAAACACAGCAGGAACAGCAGATGGCCCACGTCACCAGCAGTAGGAGGAGGATCTACAACAGCACGAGGACTCATAACAGCAGCAGAAACAGCAGTAAACATAGCAGAACAGCAGGCAGCAGACGTCAAGTAAAGACGTCATACAGCCAGTTCACAAAATATAACAATCCCGACTGAGGCCAATGTAAAAGCCTCTCTAGAGGTTGTGAGGCCACTAGAGGGTGTGTGAGGCTACTAGAAGGAGAGTGCTATGGCACTAGAGGTTGTTGGAGGCCACGAGAATAAAGTGTGAGGTTTATGAGAGGGTGAGGGGATACGGGATGAAGAAGGATGAGGAGAAGTGAGGGGAGGATGAGGCCAAGTGAGGGAAGGATGAGGACAAGTGAGGGAAGGATGAGGACAAGTGAGGGAAGATAGAGAGAGGTGTGATTGTGGTGGGGAGGACGGTGTGAAAGAGAAATGAAGGGAGACAAAGGGGGGGAAGGAGGAGGGGGGGGGGAGCTAACACCAACAGATGACCCCTCACACTCAACATATTTGGCTGTGGAGGATGATCCCCTCTTTTCTGCCCGACACCAACACCTACTTACCTCCCCTCACTCTCTCCCCTCCCCTTACATCTCCCCTCACTCTCTCTCCTCTACATATTCTCTCTTCATTTCTCCTTACACTTCTCTCCTCTTCCACTTCTCTCCCATACATTCAGGAAGAGTGGAGAGAGAGAGAGAGAGAGAGAGAGAGAGAGAGAGAGAGAGATGTAACACTACGAGATGGTAGTAAACAACATGGTGTCCTTAATTACCCCAAACAAACACACTAACACCCACACTGATTAAACCATCCACCATTACTGTTTATTTCACCTCTTTCCCCCTTCCTCCTCTTCCCCCCTTCCTCCTCTTCCCCCCTTCCTCTCCTCCCACTCATCATCCTCCTATTCCCACCCTCTCTTGTGATTCTTCCTCCTCTCCATTCATCCACCATCCTTCTTCTCTCCTTCCACTCATCCTCCTCCCCCTCTCCCCACTCCTCCTCCTCCTCTTTCCTCCCTCTCTTCTAATTCTTTCTCCTCTTCGTGTCCAGTTGTGTTATTTGATTTTCTCTCTTTGGTCATTTCTCATCCACTTCGTTTCGTTTCATCTTGTTTCATCTTGTTTCATCTTGCTTCATCTTGCTTCATCTTGCTTCATCTTGCTTCATCCTTCGCCAACTCACTCAACCCTAAGCCATGACGTCATAAAGCGAATCCCCCTTTCCCCCCCTTAGGTACGGATTACTGTGACCTCCTACGACCTTTGATGACCTGTTAATCCCTACGCCCGGATCACCTCCTCGCTAACTACCGCGGCCGCCTCTGTAATTACCCTCGTTATGGCAGTTAACACCATTCATAACCCGGCCATTACCGCCCCTAATGACCCATGACAATAAGGAGAAATATTAGTGATTAAGTGTGGGAGGATGACCTGTCGATGGGAGGGGGGGTGGAGGGGGTTGAGGGGGTTGATGGGGAGGGGGTTGAGGGGAGGGAATTGAGGGGGAGAGGGGTTGAAGGAAATGGGACTGATGTGGTGGAAATCGTCAATAGTAGATTAGAAAATGGTTATTGCGGTGGTGGTGAGATTGACTTAGAGAGAGAGAGAGAGAGAGAGAGAGTTGAATAATTGATGGGGTCAGTGGTAAATTGACGGGGGATGAGATATAAAGCATTGTATTACTGAGACAGATAGACAGTCAATCATCTGAGGTACACATGGACAGTTAACCAATAGACAGACAGACAGACAGATATATAAACAAGACCCACTAAATTCGGTCAAATCCCCCCCCTCCCCCCCCCATGGAAATGATCACCGTTTGCAGTGGAGTGTAAGTTGATGATGGGGAGGGGGGAATGGGGAGGGGGAGGGGGGAATGGGGAGGAATTGATGGACGGTGTAGGGGTGACTTGAGGGTGGTCTGTGGGGGAGAGTTGATGGATGGTGTGGAAGGGAGGGGAAGGGAGGGGAGGGGAGGGGGAGTAAGGGGGAAGGAGGGGATAGGAAGGATGAAGAAAGGGGGTAGGTGGATGAGGAAAGGGGGCAGGTGGATGAGGAAGGGGGGTAGGGGGAAGGGAGGGGGAAGAAGGGGGAGGAAAGGACGCGATAAACTTGTAAGTGACAGTAACATGTGTGCAGGAGGGAGAAGGACCTCTATGATGACAGGATACAAGGATCACTATAGCTTGTCTTTGTCTGTTGTTTTTATTAATTATTTTACCTAAAAAATACCCATACATACATACATACATACATACATACATACATACATACACACAGCAAACGTATACAAACAGCCATACAAGAGTTATATCACTTGGATCTCTTAAAGTCTCTCATAACGACATTTGTAAACATCTCCCTCCCCACGAGAAGAGGACCATCATGACCTGTTGTCTCTAAGATGGAGAGACATTGTTATTATCTCATATCAAATCAACATCGGAGTCAAGGATATCTCAAAATCTCCTCGTTTATGTCAGGTCAAGTCTCTGTCTCTCTCGTTGTCTCAGTTTATCTCTGTCTCTCTCTGTCCTTGTCTCTCTGTCTCTCTCTGTCCTTGTCTCTGTCTCTCTCTAGTATCTCACAGCCATTAACAACTATCTCAGCCGACATATAAACAGCATCTAGTTTATGAGTGAACGTGAAGGTAGTGGTTGGATGGGAGTGAGGAGGGGTTGTGGGTGTGGTGGAGGGGTGTGTGGGTGTGGTGGAAGGGTGTGGGTGTGTTGGAGGGGTGTGGGTGTGTTGGAGGGGTGTGGGTGTGGAGGAGGGATGTGTGGGTGTAGAGGAGGGGTGTGGGTGTGGAGGAGGGGTGTGTGGGTGTGGTGGAAGGGTGTGGGTGTGTTGGAGGGTGTGGGTGTGGAGGGAGGGGTGTGTGGGTGTGGAGGGGTGTGGGTAGGAGAAGGGGTGTGTTGGAGGGTTGTGGGTGTGTGGTGGAAGGTGTGGGGTGTGTTGGAGAGTTGTGTGGGTGT
Source organism: Homarus americanus (assembly GCF_018991925.1). Lineage (NCBI taxonomy): Eukaryota > Metazoa > Arthropoda > Malacostraca > Decapoda > Nephropidae > Homarus > Homarus americanus. The sequence goes on along the minus strand of NW_024714177.1, from coordinate 1,495,944 downwards.
GGTGGAGGTGTGGGTGTAGGGTGTAGGGGACAGGGTCGGGAGGGTGAATGACGCCTAAATGGCCACACTGGACACAACACACAGACATACACTCATACAAACTCTGCTCCGTCGCCCTCACAAACCGATGCCCTCTCTGCACCGCCACACCCTCCTACACTACACACCCTCCCTACATCACCACACCCTCCTTACACCGCCACACCCTTCCTACACCACCACACCTCCCCTACATCACCACACCCTCCTTACACACCACACCCTTCCTACACCATCACACCCTACACCGCCACACCCTCCCTACACCGCCACACCCTCCCTACACTGCCACACCCTCCCTACACCACCTAAGGAATGTCCTCTAGAGTCCCTACACCCCAAAACACTTGCCTCCATGGTCACACCCCCACTACAGGACCTTCCTACACCCACGATACACTTATTTTGCGTGCCTTCATCTCCTCCTCCCCACATGTAAAGAGTTTCCCCTGAAGTAACCCCAGATTACCTCTTTGGATCCCCCAGAATATACCCCTCATTACCTCCCCTTACCCCTTCCCTTTATCCCCTCCTCTTACCCCTTCCCCCGCCCCTTTATCCTCCCCTCCCTCTCTCACCCAAGAACACTGGGGATGGGTGCTAAGGGAGAGCGAGTGTGTGAGGGCCATGAGGGTGAGACAATGAGTGTGTGAGGGCCATGTGGCTCGTGACCTGAGGGTGAATTATGAATATGAGAGGCGTGGAGGAGGGACGTGAGGAATGTGGTGTACGAGACATATTGCGTCCCTCCTGTGTCCTGCCTCGTGTGGGCGTAGGCGTGTGTGTGGGCGCGTGTGTGTGTGTGTGGGCGTGTGTATGTGTGTGTGGGCGTGTGTGTGTGCTTACATGTACAAAATCATCTGTCTGTATGCATCACCGGCTATACATATTACATGACCGAATCTAACGCTTCAGCTGATATCGTTTCACCTAATTCCTTCGTTTCTTACGTGCAAATCCAAGTGTTTCTTAAGTGAAAATACAATGCTTCTAAAGTGCAAATCCAAGTGCTTCTTAAGTAACTCAATATCTATCCTAAAAGACGATTAACATTGAGGTAAAAATCCTAAATGTGTATAAAACATAAATATAAACACGTAAGGAAACTAACACCAAAAGACGTGATAATATATGTGATGCGGGGTGGATGCCAGCTAGTCTATTTCCACGGTAGATTTAAACGAGAGTGGTAGTAGTGTTGGGAGGTTCACAGACCCAGACGAGACCACTCACTCCCTATACCACTGCCGCGTTATGACCCCTCTAGTGCAGGGGTCTGATGGGGGTGTTTAGTATGTAGGAAATGTCCCCGACAGTCTAAAATGTTAGTAAAATTTCAAGAAGGAGGAATGTGTGTGTGTGTGTACTCAGGTCACCAGAGGTTTTAAGGGAATTACTTATGACGGAAAAAGTTTGGTGAATGTTTCCCCTGCACCAGAATTATGACACACACACACACACACACACACACACACACACAGAGTAATCAACCAAAGTCGAGTTACTGCTGCGAGATAAAAGTGCTGCATTATTACTACTGCTGTCAGAAACAATGCTGTGTTAACGCTGTAAAACAAACACAACAGCGTCAACACGAGACCACAACGTCCAAAACCTGCCATCACCCTCCAAACGTTCCCTCAGCTCAACATATTCTTTATAGGCGATATAAATCTTCATAAACGTTAGTGTAAAAGCTGTCATCCCCACAAACGTTACCAGAACAGTTGTCATCCCCACAAATGTTACCAGAACAGTTGTCATCCCCACAAACGTTACCAGAACAGTTGTCATCCCCACAAACGTTACCAGAACAGCTGTCAACCCCACAAACGTTGATACACCCCCTCTCTCTTCATCTTTTCCACCCCTCTTTCTCCTTCCTTCCCCCTCCCTGTACCTCACCCTTCTTTCCTCTCCCTCCTTCCTCCCAAGATCCTTCTTTCCACTCCCTTCTTCTTTACCCCTCTTTATCCTCTCCCTCCCTCCGTTCTTATTCCTCTTCTCCTCCCCACCCTCTTGAGACACCCCCTCCCACCACAAGAGGTGAGGAACAAAGGGAGGGGTGGGAGGGGGGGGGACTAGCCCAAAAGAGTCTCATCTGCTCTCCGCCAACCACCATATTGCCTTCATTTTGTCTTCAGGGGGGAGGGGGGGAGGAAAAGTCACATATGTATATATAGTGGGAATATGTGAGTGAGCGCCCCGCCTCGCCAATTTGATATGAGGAGACGATAAGAATGTGTCACTTGGGTTGTGTTGGGAAATCCTTGATGTGTGTGTGTGTGTGTTCCCGTGAATCCCAGGGTTCGATTCTCTTTTGTTTTATTGTATTGTTATTGTTTTTAAAAAGTTGAGGATAGTGTGGTGGTGTGTGTGTGTGTGTGTGTGTAAGATGGTGTGTGGTGGGTAAGTGGGGATGGGGAGGTGTGGAGTGGTGTGGAGAGGTGTGGGGTGGTGTGGGGGAGGTGTGGGGTGGTGTGGGGGAGGTGTGGGGTGGTGTGGGGGAGGTGGCAAGGTTGGGTATATGGGTATGTTGTAGTGGGCATTTCTCTTCCTAAAGGCAGGGATAATAACATGACGATATCGGAACCTAACCTAACCCAATCAAAGTTCTCTAGGTGATCAAAATTCTCCAAGTCAGTAAAGTTCTCTACTCGATCAACGTCCTCTAGACAATCAAAGTTTTCTACGTAAGCAAGTTCTCTAAGTATATAATATAAAAAGAAAGAAAAAGAAACCATATAATTCACTAGAAAACCCAAAACCACCAACCAGTTCTCAACAATCAGGGCGGGACAACGTGGTCTCATAAGCCTTGAGAATAAACTGGCCCCCAGACGGTAGTGTATCATGAGTTAAATCCCTAACAGTGATCAGGTCCTCCCGCCGCTACGCCACCCAACTCCCGGCGTATCCTCCCTATCACCCCAGTAGCGTATTCTCCCCGTTCCCTCTATCACCCCAGTAGCGTATTCTCCCCGTTCTCTCTATCACCCTAGTAACGTATCCTCCCCGTTCCCTCTATCACCCCAGTAGCGTATTCTCCCCGTTCCCTCTATCACCCCAGTAACGTATCCTCCCCGTTCTCTCTATCACCCTAGTAACGTATCCTCCCCATTCTTTCTATCACCCCAGTAGCGCCTCCAACACCCTAGCTACACCCCCTTCACTCTAGCAGCCTCCAACCCTCCTACCTTGTCCCTCTCAGCTGATCTTTCAAAACCAGACTTGTTTTCTCCAGCTATGTTAAACAACTTAATGGACGCCTTTCCTGACTGACTGCCTGAGGGAAGAGTACCTTTCTCCTTCGCCCCCGGCCCGATCTCCTCACTGCATCTGGGCCGTGTTAACATGTACTTATGAAAGAAAAATACACACAAGCAACTTACGAACTCTGTCACGCCCAAATGTTTACGTCGGTTGTATTCCGGCGTTAACTTGCACTCAGCTGATCCTCTGGGTATTTAAAGACACACTCGAAAAAAAAAACCGTGACAGAGAGAGAGAGAGAGAGAGAGAGAGAGAGAGAGAGAGAGATATCCTGTGTCCCTACGAGGCCCCAAACAACAACAACAAGAAAACTTTAGCCCAAAAAATCAGACACCAAACAATTCAGGTCCTTCGTAGCGAGAAACGATCGTCATTTGTTTGGGGACGGGATCGAGTCGGGCGGAAGAGATCAAGTGTAAAAAACAATGATAAGGTCAGATGAACGGGGATGTCCTGTATCGTGGGGGTCAGCTTGAAAAATGACGACGATTCCTGCCATCTAGAGGGGAAATGAGGGCAAGGGAGGGGAAGAGGTGGGGGTGGGGGTGGGAGGGGATAGAGGAGGGGTTGGATGAGGGGACTTGTACGACAGGCTAGGGTGAGTGTGTCTTTGTGGTATATTAGTGTTATGTTGTGGTAGTGGTGGTAATGGTGGTAGTAGTGGTTGGTGGTAGTTGGTGGTGGGGTGGATGGTGATGGATGTTGATGATGGTGGATGGTGGTAGTGATGATGGTGGTGTGTAATATTCATGGCTGATAAATAGTATACATAAAGTATATTCATGGCAGGTGAGTGAATATTAAACACACACACACACACACACACACACACACACACACACACACACACACACACACACACACACACACACACACACACACACACACACACACACTTCTTCTCTTTCTATCTCACCTTTCATCTCCCTCCTTCTCTTACTCTCCTCTCTCCTATCATCATCCATCCTCTTGCCTCCATCATCATTCATCACTCCTTGTGTATCCACTCTTCTCCCTATCTCCTTCTGTCACCACTCTCCCTCCTCTCAAAAGACTCTCACTTCCCCTCCTCTCTCTCTCTCTCCCATCCCTTCCTTGTTCCCATCACACCATTCCTTCTCCTTCCCATCTCCGTCTTTCAATTCTTACCATCATTTATCTTCCTACCTTCTCACACCTCTCTTCCTCCTTCCCTTTCCGTCTCTCTCACCTCCTTACCTCTATACCATTCCACCTTCCCTCCTCACCTCTTCTCCTCCTGATCTTCTTCCCTTTTCCCATCTTCTCCTTCACCTCCTTCATCCCCCCCACCCCACCCCCCACCCACACCCTCCAAGCAGGCAGCCAGGGGGTCACTGTGAAAATGGACTATTGTTGATTTGACGGAGAAAGAATCCAATGAAGTCAAATCACAGTGAGGGAGGGAGGAGGGGAGGGAGGAGGATGGGGAGGTCAGGCTATAGAAGGACCTCAGCTAATGTCAATAATACCGGATAAACCACGGGGGGGGGGTGACCATGGGGAGGGGAAGGGATGAGGAGGGAGGTGAGAAAGGAAGAGAGAGAGAGAAGAGGGGAGTGGAAGGAAGAAGGAAGGGAAGGAAGGGAAGCTTAATCTAATAACAGCTAAAAACTTCCTCTGAACAATAAATAAAAAATAAATAAAAGCTTCCTCAGAAAAGCTTAAAAAACTTGGTGGAGGAACAAAAGGTTGAGACATTAAGCTTCCTGTCGGGGGATGATAGAGTGAAGCTGCCTACAGTCTACAGCTCATCATGTATCCAATTTCCTGGCTCTCACTCTCCTGCATTGTGCCCCTCCACCTTCCTCTATCCCTCCCTCCCTCCCTCCTTTCTTTTACCTGCTATCCCTACCCTCTACCCTCCGTCCCTTCCTCCCTCAACCATCCCTCCCTCTACCCTCCACCTTCCATCCCTCCCTCCCTCTACCCCTCAACCTTCCTCCCCTACCCCTCCACCTTCCCTCCCTCAACCCCTCCACCTTCCCTCCTCTACCCCTCCACTCCTCCTCCCTTCCCACCCTCCCTTCCCTCCTCTACCCTCCGTCCCTTCCTCCTTCCACTTTCTATCTCACCTTCCCTCACTTCTACCTCCCTCTCCTCCCTCCCTCCCTCCTTCCTTCTCCCTCTCCCCTCCTCCCCTCCACACTACTGAAGGCAACTTTGATGGACTGAAAGCTACACACAAGCTTGAAAAATGAACACTTTTTTGGCACTCTGAGGCGTGTGGAAAAAAATCGATATACTGGGGAGGAGAGGAGAGACCCTGCCCTGGGGACACTTTAAACACGGGGACTAACTTCTATTTCCCCTACGATTTCTGGCGTTCATTTTTTATACTTTTAAATCTCCGTTTCAGGACATTTAAAAGAAGTTAACAGATGGCACAGATGTCGAGTATTAAGAGTATTATTGGAACGTTGATGCTTATGGTGTGATGTGATTTATTTATTTATTTAGGGATGTAAGATTGTTTGGGGTGATTATAGGGTGTTTATTTACATTATTGGAACCTCCGTGTTGATATTAAAAGTACTGAAGAGTGTTAATGAGATACGATAAATGTGATGATTGCGTTGTTGGTACTTCAATTACATTTTTTTAAGCGTTTGTAAAAGTGGTAATGAGACGGGACAGAGTTATCGGGGTCATTGTATTATTGGAACCTCGACCCCTTGTTTTATGACAGTCAACAGTCGTAAAATAGACGTTAGCAATGTAAATTATTCATTATATTATTATTCTTAAATAATAGAGGATTTTGACTCTTTCATTTCGACTTTGTTGTGTTTAAAAGTCGTAAAAACAGACTGAACAGCTGTACATTAAATCTGTGTATTATTGGAACATATTTGATTCAACCTAGAAGTTCATTTTTAAAACTCGTATAAAGACAAGAAAGATATTTAGTACTCATGGCATTATTAGAACGTCGATTTTAGTTTTAATATAATACAATCTAGACTACCTTTTATATATTTATGTCTATATACAGTAATGTGTTTCTAAGACTTAAATGCACTAGATAAGTATTGAGTACTCATCATATTATTGGAACCGTGAAATAAAACAAGATTATTTACGGCTGTTGGTAAGGTCGCCTCAGATAAACATATTATTATTATTATTATTATTATTATTATTATTATTATTATTATTTATTATTATTATTATTGTCATTACTGTTATTATTATTTTAATATTTTTACGAGTCTCTGGTATATCCTCATGAAGTTATGGGTGGGGGAGAGACGTCACAACATACGGCGGGTGACCGAGTGAATTCCTATCCTCTCTCGCGATCCCCAGCCTGACACTGGGACATTAACTCCTACTAAAACCTTAACTTACTTTATTTACTTAACACTTTTACTTGCGGGAGTTTATTTTAGGTTATGAGTTGTTTATTAAGTATTAATTTGGACGAGTGAGGTGTTGGACGGTCGAAATCAAAACCAAGTCGAGAAATCTTCCTAAGGGTAGGGTAGGGTAGGTTAGGTAGGCAGGGGTAGGGGTAGGGTGGGGTAGTAGGTTAGGTAGGGTAGGGTAGGGTGGTGGGTAGGGTAGGTGGTGAGGGGTAGGGTAGGGTAGGGTTGAGGGTAGGGAGGGTAGGTAGGGTAGGGTAGGGAGGTTGTGGTAGGGGAGGGAAGTAGGGTAGGGTAGGGTAGGGTAGGGTAGGTTAGGTTAGGTTACAGCCAAGTTGATAATAACACAAACACACATACACATAACGAAGATGGAATAACGGAAGATGCAATAACGGAGAGGAATAACGAAGAGGAATAACGGAAGATGGAATAACGAAGAGGAATAACGAAGAGGAATAAGAAGATGGAATAACGGAAGATGGAATAACGGAAGATGGAATAACGGAAGATGCAATAACGGAGAGGAATAACGAAGAGGAATAACGGAAGATGTAATAACGAAGAGGAATAACGAGGAGGAATAACGGAAGATAATAACGAAGATAACGGAGAGGAATAACGGAAGATGGAATAACGGAAATATGGAGAGGAAAACGGAAGATGAATAATGAAGATGAGATAGAAGATGCAATAACGGAAGATGGAATAACGGAGAGGAATAACGGAAGATGGAATAACGGAAAATAACGGAGGAAAACGGAAGATGGAATAACGGAAGATGGAATAACGGAGAGGAATAACGGAAGATGCAATAACGGAAGATGGAATAACGGAAGATGGAATAACGGAAAATAACGGAGAGGAAAAACGGAAGATGGAATAATGAAGATGTAATAACGGATAGGAATAACTGAATAAAAATAACGGACAGGAATAATGGGAAATTGAATAATAGAAGAGGAACCAAAACAAACAAGAAAATATCCTTAAAATTACCTTATCTGAGTGGCAGCTATATTCAGTAAGATGTCAGCTAAAGAACTTCAGCTATAAAGCGTCAGCATGATGTCAGGATTGTCAGCCAGTGCTAAGGGTATCTAGAAGTGTCAGTAAGTCAGCCAGTGTCACGGGAATGTCAGCAAGTTTCAAAGGTGTCAGCTAGTGTCAGGGGGTGTCATCCAATGTCAGCCAGCATCAAGGGTGTCAGCTAGTGTCAGGGGAATATCAGCCAGCATCAAGGGTGTCAGCTAGTGTCAGGGGGTGTCATCCAATGTCAGCTAGCATCAAGGGTGTCAGCTAGTGTCAGGGGGTGTCAGCCAGAGGGATAAAGAGGTGGGGAGGGTGAGACATCTCGACCGTGTATGCAAAGTAAGTTTCATTTGGTAAATAAAAGTTGACATATTCCATTTGCTTAATTGTATAGCTCAATATATCCCGTAGGGGGAGGTGTAGGGGAGGTGGTGGGGAGGTGTAGGAGGAGGTGTAGGGAGGAGGTGTAGGGGGAGGTGGGGAGGTGTAGGTAGGGGAGGTGTGGGGAGTGTGGGGAGGTGTAGGGGAGGAGGAGGTAGGGGTAAGGGATCTGCAGCGGCCAAGGACCCAGAGAGTGACGGGGGAGTGACGAGATGGAGAGTGACGGAGATGGGGTGTGACGGGGGAGTGTCGGGATGGAGAGTGATGGGGGAGTAACGAGAGGGAGTGACGGAGGCAAGGCTATGACGGGGATGGTGCGATAGTTGTGACGTGGCCAAGATTGTGACGGGTTTTGTGATGGGGTGTGGATGGTGCTGGAACTAGAGTGTGTGACGGCTGGACTGGGGTGTGTTACTGGGGTGTGGACGCTGGCGGCTGGATGGGACGGCTGGAGGTGTTCTGGGGTGTGTGACGGCTGGACTGGGGTGTGTTACTGGGGGTGTGACGCTGGACGGGGGTTTGGGTGTGACGCTGGACTGGGGTGTGTGACGGCTGGACTGGGGTGTGTGACGGCTGGACTGGGGTGTGTTACTGGGGTGTGTGACGGCTGGACTGGGGTGTGATTCTGGGTGTGACGGCTGACTGGGGTGTGTGACGCTGACTGGGGTGTGTGACGCTGGACTGGGGTGTTCTGGGTGGCGTGGACTGGGGTGTGGGGTTGTGGGGGGGGGGGTGTCTGGGGTGTGTGAGTGACTGGGTGTTACTGGGGTGTGTGACGGCTGGACTGGGTGTTACTGGGGTGTGTGACGGCTGGACTGGGGTGTTCTGGGGTGTGTGACGGCTGACTGGGGTGTGTGATGTGACTGGGGTGGTTCTGGGTGTGTGACGGCTGGACTGGGGTGTGTGACGGCTGGACTGGGTGTGACGCTGGCTGGGGTGTGTGACGGCTGGACTGGGGTGTGTTACTGGGGTATTTCAAGGGGTCTGGGTGTGACGGGGTGTGAACAGAATTAGGGAGGGTAATTATGGGATGTAAGAGGGAGGAGGGAGGAGGGGGGAGGGGGAGGAGAGGGGGAAGAGGGTTATGTAGCTTGTGTGTGTGTGTGTGTGTGTGTGTGTGTGTGTGTGTGTGTGTCATGTGGCATACGTAAGAAACTATTTTTATGACTGGCCTTGTCACTGTCACTCCCCTGTCACTTCACACCCCTTGTCACTGTCACTTCCCACAACCCTGTCACTTCCCACACCCCTTGTCCCTACCCTTCATTGCTACTATCACTTTCATTGTCACTGTCATTCCCCCTGTCACTACCTCCTGTCACTGCCGTCATGCCAGGGGAAGTCCCTCACTAGAGTCACTACATGATACAAAACGCGACAATACTTACTTCTGCTGTACCTGTGACTGGCTGTAATGAGAAACTTTAGATACCTTTCAGTGGTATGGTAGTATGGTGATGGTGGTATGGTGGTGGTATGGTATGATGGTGATGGTAGTATGGTGATGGTGGTATGGTGGTGGTATGGTGATGGTATGGTAGTATGGTGATGGTGGTATGGTGGTGGTATGGTAGTATGGTGATGGTAGTATGGTGATGGTGGTATGGTGTTGGTATGGTAGTGGTGGTAGTATGGTGTTGGTATGGTAGTATAGTATGGTGTTAGTATGGTATGGTGATGGTATGGTAACAATGGTACTATGGTCGTAGTATGGTAATGGCATAGTAGAGGTGCAATATCATGGTGGTATAGGTATGAAGATAGTGTTATAATGGTAGGAACATGGTATGGTTATGGTATAATGGTAGTGGTATATCAACAGCACATTATGGTAGTGAAAGGTAAACACAAAACACCATTCATTTCAACATTAAACCACAAGAGAAACAAAACACACCATAAAACACACCATAAAACACCATACGATTAAAAACAGGTAGAGTCTCAGAGCTAAACCGCCGCCATATTAAACCCTGAACCCCTTTAAAGAGAACGTATAGTTAAGGTACACTTTACTTGCCATTTTGGAGAGTCGGTTAGGTAGAGTGGTCGGTTTGGTTAGTTTGGTTAGGTTAGGTTAGGTTAGATAGAGTGGTAGTGATTCTGACTTCAATATCAACCCTCACCCCTCTCAATCCCTCTCACTTTCCCTCTCCCTTCATTCTCATTCTCGTTTCTCCCTCTCCCTTCCTTCTCCCCCTCGCTCTCCCCTCTCGTTATAAATTCTTTCCCCTCACATCTTTCCTCTTCCTTCATCTACTCTCTCTCTCCCCTCTTCCCTTACTCAATCCCTCAAACTTCCCTCCCTTTACTTCCCCTCACACTCTCCTCTTCCTCCCCTCACCCCTTCACCCTCTCTCTCACCCTCCCCTTAGCGCCCAAGGAATATAATTGACCATAACGAAAATCATACTAGCAGTAAATTGAGGAGGTTGTTGGAGCTAAGGTGTGGGACAGAAAAAGGACTAGAGGTGGGCGTGTAGCAGGCATGGGACGGGTGGGGTGAGAACCAGAGGTGAGGTGGTGCAGAGGTGAGGTGGTGCAGGGGGTGAGGGTGGTGCAGGGAGTGAGGGAGTGAGGAGCAGAGGTGAGAATGGTGCAGGGGTGAGGTGGTGCAGGTGAGGTGGTGCAGGGTGAGGTGGTGCAGGGGTGAGGTGGTGCAGGGTGAGGTGTGGTGCAGGGGTGAGGGTGGTGCAGGGGTGAGGGTGGTTGCAGGGGTGAGAGATTGAGGGCAGGGGTGCAGGGTGAGGTGGTACAAGGGGTGAGGTAACGAGATTCTAGCCGGCCCTACACTTGACCTCTCTCATTTGCCGATTACAGCTGGGTGAACTAAGGGATTCGGCCCTGGGATTGAACTAATGAACCTTAGGATGGGAGCCCAGTGCTATATATTCACTCGGCCACCGCAGTCAATAAGAAATCGTTACAAATACCAAAAAATAAAAAAATAAAAAAAAAGTGAAGAAACTAATGAAATAAAATAGTAAATAGTTAATAAGAAAAATTAATATAAAATCATGAACAACAACAACAATAACAACAGCAACACAATAACAACAACAGCCGCACATCCACTAAACAATTCTCTCCCTGTACAATACAACAATTAACAACACAGACCACACAATTTGACTATAAATCCATTTGCAACCAAAAATATACGTATATATATATATTTCTGCAACAAAAGCCGAATAACCCGTGAAAATATTGCCTAACATATAGAGAGATTCCCACAGTTTTTTATACTTTTTTTTGCGAATTTGGGGAAGGGTAGAGAGGGGGGAGTAGGAGGGGAGCGGGGCAGGGGTAGTGGGAGAGGTGGGAGAAGGGGAGGTGGGAGAAGGGAGATGGGAGGGAGTGGGGGGAAGGGGAGAGAGAGGGAGTGGGGGGGAAGGGAGAGGAGAAGGGTGGGGGAAGGGAGGAGAGGAGAGGGTGGGGGGAGAAGGGAGAGGAGAGATTGGGGGAAGGGAGAGGGAGAGGGGTGATGGAAGGGAGAGGGAAAGAGGGTGTGGGATGGGGGGAGGGAGAGAGAGAGGCCACTAGAGCGGGCGTGTGTGTGTCAACGCTCCGTGACACACGCCCATGGGTAACCGCGGAATAGGGCTGATTGAGGTGACATCTGTTGACGTGTTTTGTAACTAATCTCATAACTCCATTAGTTTGTGAGGGGTCGGGGAGGTCGGGGAGGTCGGGAGGGGTTGGGGGGGCGTCAGGAGGGGTCGGTGAGGGGTCGAGGAGAGGTTGAGAGGAGCCGAAGAGGGGTCGGGAGAAGTCGGGGAAGTCGGGGGTGGGGAAGCAGGAGAGGAGGGCGAGGGTTTATGAATCCGACCCCAGGAGTATTGTACTGCGGGGCGGGGCGGGGCGGGGTGGGGTGGGGTGGGGCGGGGCGGTGCAGGGCGGGGCAAGGAGGCAGCAGGGATATAAGACAAAACTATGAGGCATAAGCCGAACGCTAGTGTGGATGAAGGTGCGTTTATAAAGTCCCTTGATATTTGTGTTTAGAACGTCCCTTGTTGAGGAAAGTTACACTCATCGGTATGTACTTAATGTCCATCTTGCTGTCGACTTCCACTTACATGAGGAATTGTAAGTTACAGCAGTGGACATGGTGAAGAATACAGTTAGGTGTAGAAAGTAAACGAAGTACAGTACATGTTTTGGTTTAAAATGTCCAACTTCTTTAGGGATCTCTGTCATCACAAGCATCAAGGGACTTTATAAATATTGTTATTATCATTATTACCGTTATTATTACCGTTATTATTACCGTTATTAGTACCGTTATTATTACCGTTATTATTATTATCATTATTATTATCAAGCATCATTCAAGTCGTCCAAACAATCATTATCATTATCATCATAAATTTAAGTCATTATAAAAGTGACTCCTTGGCTGTCTGGTTCACTAAAGGATGTAAAGTGTTGACAAATGAGGCGGGGTGATATGCATAGGTGTTGAGCCGACGATTAAATGTTTGACAAATTGGAGATTATAACGACACCCTGAGGGGAAGGAGGGTGGTGGATGTGAGACGGAGAGAGAGGGGAGAAAAAGGAGGAGAGGGAAATGAGAGGGGAGAGAGAGAGAGAGAGAAAACACCTACGTCTCACAACCCCTACCCAAAACTAAATTTCCCTACATTAAATTTAAGCATCACAGTTACAACACAATCATGTACTCCAAGTTAATTTAGTCCCCCCTTAATCACAATTCCCATTTTTTTATCTTCTAATTCCTTTTATTTCCCCGTACAATCCACAACAGAAAACAGAGTGCTGGTATAGAGACATCCTTTCAGTGAGGTAAAATGCAAATAATAAAAATGGCGCCCCTGAAAAAAATTACGGTTTTGAAATTCAATAGAGGTGGATGTGCCTCTATTACACAGCGATAGATTGCAGAATTTCGGAAGGTCGCTAGGTGAGCCACGGAGAGACCCGGTAATTCAATCTGATTGGCTGAAAATGTAATTATGAGCTTCCTGATTGGGTGACAAGCGACCCCACCCTCCCCAGTACAAGCTCTCCCCATCCCCCGGTCAATGTGGTGCGGGTAATTCTCTCTCCCCTCTCCCCAGCCCTCTCTCTCCCCACCATTTCCTCCCCCAATGAAAGAGAATTTAGTCACCAACAGCACGGCCGAAATTTAAAGGCATTCTCGTGTGTGTATACAGTCTGTGGTTCATCATCATCGTGGTTGTGTGGTTAAGTTAGTGGCGTGGTTTGGTCAGTGAGTAGAGACATAGAGAGTTTGTTAGGGTTTATTTTGGTTATATTTGTGGTTGTAAATTAAGTGTGGTTAGGTTATTGTTGTTGTTCTTATTGT
>NW_024714177.1:1414906-1482405 GCF_018991925.1 Homarus americanus | reverse complement strand
TGGTCAAGTAACGCATCCAGTTAGGTAACACAGCTGGCCAGGTAACGCAGATGGTCAAGTTACGCATTCAGTCAGGTAACACGGCCAGCCAGGTAACGCAGATGGTCAAGTTACGCATCCAGCCAGGTAACGCGGCCAGCCAGGTAACGCGGCCAGCCAGGTAACGCGGCCAGCCAGGTAACACGGCCAGCCAGGTAACGCAGATGGTCAAGTTACGCATCCAGCCAGGTAACGCGGCCAGCCAGGTAACGCGGCTGGGCCAGGTAACGCGGCCAGCCAGGTGGTCGCGGCCAGCCAGGTAACGCGGCCAGCCAGGTAACGCGGCCAGCCAGGTAACGCGGCCAGCCAGGCAACGTGCCGCCAGGTAACGCGGCCAGCCAGGTAACGCGGCCAGCCAGGTAACGCGGCCAGCCAGGCAACAATGCCAGGTAACGCGGCCAGCCAGGTAACGCGGCCAGCCAGGCAACGCGGCCAGCCAGGTAACACGGCCAGCCAGGTAACGGCCAGCCAGGTAACGCGGCCAAAATAGTAACGCGGCCAGCCAGGTGGCCCAAGGCCAGCCAGGTAACGCGGCCAGCCAGGTAACACGGCCAGCCAGGTAACGCGGTGCATATCGAAACGAAAATTGCTGCTCGTTACGACGTTCACCTTGTGCCAGTCATTAGTTAAGAGGTGTGGCCCTGAGGTGCTAACTGAGTAATGAATCAGTGGGTTATGTGCCTGGACCACTGTGGATGATGGCCACTGTGGATGATGGCCACTGTGGATTATGGCCACTGTTGAGGTGTGAGAGAGAGACAACGATACCGACAATTTGCAGGGGAAATGTACACACAAAACGGCCAAACATTTCCCCTAAATTATCCCTAAATCGTCAGTATTTTGCGTGAGCCATTACAGGAAGCGGAAAGATGATGAGGGCGAAAGCTTTTATCCCTTCCGGAGCATCGTTAAACACACACACACACACACACACACACACACACACACACACACACACACACACACACGAGCCACTTACACAGTATCTACCAAAAAAGACTCAGCCCTAAACCCAAAGTGTCTCTGAAGAACCACAGGTAACAGTAATTAACTCTACCTTGTCTACAGTTTGCACTCCTATTAACCTGAGAGAGAGAGAGAGAGAGAGAGAGAGAGAGAGAGAGAGAGAGAGAGAGAGAGAGAGAGAGAGAGAGAGAGAGAGAGGAAAAAATTGCAAAACAAGTTATCACAATAATCGTCTCTCCCGTAAATCCAGACATTTCTCTCATCCTGTATCCGGGTCATGAACACGTACCATACTTCACCGATACGTGTGTCATTATTCTCCTCGTTCACCTGAGCTTAACAGTGTAAATCATTAGCAGTGCACCTGAGTTTTACAAGGCGGTTTTTTTCTATATCAATAAAGACATAAAAACCACCGTAATACGCTCTGGTTTTATCATTAAACCAGAAAAAATCATCGTAATTGTGGTTTATTTTAATACTAAAACCATAAAAACCTTCTTAGACCCTGTTTTCACCCTTAAGTACGATGGTTTAATCTTCTGAGGACGATGGTTTACGGTCTCGTTCTCATGGGGTTAAAACACCATCCTTCAAAAGTTAAACCATATCCCTGAGTAATTACATCATCAACCTAAAGGTTTAAAAACAAAATACCTGTGTTTCTAAACCTAAAGGTTTAAAAACAAAATACCTGTGTTTCTAAACCACTTTTCTCACACGGTTAAAACTAAAACAGACTGTCAAGGGGGTTTGCTGATACACGCCCACACTAATGACCTTGCACTAATACACGCCCACACTAATGACCTTGCACTAATACACGCCCACACTACTAGTCTTTGGCCAGTGCACGCCCACGCTAATGATCTTCCACCACAACTACTTCACGACACACCCCCCCCCCCAAAGCACAACCACCACACCAGACTAATTTACAGCAGGTATACACGCCCCCTTGTAAGCAACCACACTTGTACTTACCTTACTGTACACCTGTCTTACTGTACACCTGCCTTACTGTACACCTCCCATACTGTACACCTGCCTTTTACTGTACACCTGCCTTACTCTACCCTTTAAGAAATACTGTAGACAATAAAGTAAATCTATATATACTATTCCATTGTTACGTGATATCCGCTATGCGTGACACACACACACACACACACACACACACACACACCCACAAGCGGGGTAACGGGAAGATGTAACAAGAAGTAGAGGTTTTGGCGTAGCGGCAAACCGAAGTGAATGAAATCATTTATCAAGTCTCAGGAGAAGATCTACAACAAAAAGAGTAAATGATAAGACGTGGTGATGATGATGGAGGAAAAGAGAGGGTTTGGGAAGAGGAAGAGGGAGAAGAGGAGCAGGAGGAAGAGGAGGACGGCTGACTGTCTTAGTTAAACACCACAATGTCTGTAAGTTTGTGTGTGTGTGTGTGTGTGTGTGTGTGTGTGTGTGTGTGTGTGTGTGTGTCTATGGAGACACTACACGGTACACGAGCTCCAATACTCTCAATAGATCCCATCATATTCTCCCCCTAACTCGAGACACTCAAGCGCATATAAATGACAAACTTCCATCCAGACGCGGAAGTTGGCGACCACAATTGACTCTAAAACTGTACTGAGACACTTGCAGACAATACCTTCTCACGTCCCTTGGCTAAAGTTAATCTAATTCACCTTTAACTAGTAACCAACCCACCTGGCTAGTTTCACCACCGGCAGATCACTAATTTCCTCGATGTTTCAGGAAAGGTGAACATCTTCCGTGTCTGAGATGTAACCTTTAATTTAAACCCCACTTTCACCAATACTTAATTACATCTTCACAAGTACAGTACAGGTAAGTTCAGGTGTTTTAGTGGCTGTCAGGTAATTAATTCAACCTTGACACTTAATTGGCTCTCTTTTCGGAATTAAATATATTCTTCCTTAACTAAAGTCAAAACCCGCGAGACGTTTTATTAAGGTCAATATTTTTATACATACAAAGTTATAGGCGGTGTTAACTATGTGGACTTACAAAAAAAAACTACATTTCTATATTTTTCTTCAATTTCTATAAGTTTAGATCTATGTGAAATCAGATATGACTTTAAACTCTACTTTCATGATCATAAGCCTCCCCAAATTCCCTATATAACCTTAAAATGCAAAAATAACATACAAATTACCTGTCATGCCAATAATTACACTATCATGCAATTTACCTGCCATGCAAGATACCTAATTACCAAAGCTTTTCTTACGTGGGAGATCGTCAACCTCAACAAAATCAAAGCTATCACCTAACAGTGTGACGGTGAGCAAGTGCTACCACGGATCATACCTTCACCTGAGCTGCTCCTTACCTGTGTGTACTAATGGATGAAAATAACACCGGGAAGAACAGGTATAGGTTCTTGAGTCATTTAATGGGGAGGAGGACAAGTATTTGAACAGCTAGTTACATCTCAAGAGTTCACACACACACACACACTACCTCGTCTACTACCACCACCACCACCGTACCTCACTCGGTCCACCGCGGCTCACGCTTCAATTCGGCGTGTAATGGTGGCCGGAGGAGCCCCACGTGACGGTCGCTATAACACAATTACAACCATTACCAATTGCTATTCTGGCGGGGCAATTGCTTTCTAAACCGTGTGAAATAATTTGGCTCCAACACCGACCATTGTTTCCGCTCTGATTTACGACTTCCTGAGTAAATTTGACAGTCGATGATACTGAAGTGAGATACCGTTGACTTCTGAAGCGGTATAAGGCCTTCTGTCCAACACAACACCTGTAAATATGAGCACGGCAGGTAGACACACACACACACACACGGAGGGAGCAACCAGACACACACACACACACACACACACACACACACACACACACACACACACACACACACACACACACACACACGGCACTAAACTAACACTTTCTGGTAATAACATAAAAGAAAAAAAAATGACCTACAATCAGAAGGTGTAAAGGTAAAATAGAAAAAAAAAAGTGATAATTTTCTGGGCATAATTTCACATCAGTTGTTGCACACGTAGGATCAATTCTTTACACATGTGGACTAACACCACTCAGGGACACACACACACACACTTGCTATTACATTTAACTGCTGTAAAATTACGAACCTCATAAGCCGAGTCATCGAGCATATGAAGAGAGAGAGAGAGAGAGAGAGAGAGAGAGAGTAGAGAGAGAGAGAGAGAGAGAGAGAGTAAGGTAAGACGAAGAAGAGTGAACACCTGTAACCATAGAAAGATAAACGAGTCCATATGATTACAACCCGAGGCCACAATACCTCACACCTGGTAGAGAGAGAGGAGGTCCTACCTGGTGGAGTAATTAGCAGGAGCTCAGGTGAATATAGAGTGTAGGTTTCTCGTGGATAATTAATTAACTAGTTGGGGTCGTAATGCCCAGGTGCGGCATATAATGAAGATGCATCGGTATTGATTGAGGGTCGTAGGCTGGCTGGGTCGTGTTAATGGCGGCCGCGATGATAAGGAATGATACCTTGGATCGGTAATGATACGAGGAAATGAAGTGGTATGTATGTTGGTCAGTTGCTCACCTGTCGCGGAGGGGGGGGCGGGTGGGAGGGTCCAGGAAGGTGTTATGTGTCCCCCCCCCCTCTCTCTCTCTCTCTCTCTCTCACAGGATCAAAAAACACAGTATTTTTGTCAACATTGCTCCCCTAACACGAGCTCTTAACACCGAGACAATGTTATATATTCGACCACGTCCCCTGTTCGTGCTACCCTCTTTGTTCTCACACCACCAGATAACCCGACCCAAGTTTTCCTAGTATTCAATGGAGCAGTAATGACGGTAGTTACTACATCACCGATACTTGAGGGTAAAATAAGCGACACTTTCCCCTAACATACGGTATAACTTATGGAGCAATACAATCCGGTTTATGGAGCAATAAATCTAGAGTTTACATTCACACCGGCCGTTGACACACCCTGATGAACCACATTTAAGATAGTTTAGCGAGTCGAGAAGTGTCATTCGTTTACACACTCTGAGGGGAGAAATAATATAAATATGACACGACTTCTTGGGGGAATTGTTGTTAGGAATGACGATAGCGCTTTACGCCCCCTCGTTGTGTGAAGGTATATCGTTAACTCCGATTATTTTAAACGAGCTTCTCCAACGTCGACTGATGCGCAATAATGGTAACTTTGTTTTCTCGTAAACAAGGCGACGAGTGTTGGCTTGGGAGACCAAGGGTGGCGTTTCCTCCCGGCGCGACACGCTTATTACTGGACGTACACAGAAATTTTAGGGTGTCTGTCTGTTTGTCTTCGTCTGTGTTTCCTGTCCTCGTAAAGAAGGAACCAGGAAATATTGCTTTGCTTTTATACCCTGTAACTATTATCATTGATAAATAATAATTCTCTTATATTTTTTCCAACAGATGCTGACAAAATGAATTCTTTCTACAGCTGAAGAAGACGATACTCAGGTAACTCATCAGTACACACACACAGGTGATGCTTGTGACCTCGTGTACGCTATCTACCGTACGTGTCTATCTACCGTACGTGTCTATCTACCGTACGTGTCTATCTACCGTACGTGTCTATCTACCGTACGTGTCTATCTACCGTACGTGTGTCTTGTGATGTGACTCATGTTTGAAGCTGTACCAGACCCGAGTGAGACCCTACAGCACCGTCAGCTATGGGACCTCTGGCGCGTGTAAAGGGGGATGACAATGGCGATACCTGAAGGCATTTTTGTGTCACTTACAGTTCGAAATCTCTTATACCCGTACCTGTAATGACTCCTGTACCTGTAATGACTCCTGTACCTGTAATAACTCCTGTACCTGTAATGACTCCTGTACCTGTAATAACTCCTGTACCTGTAATAACTCCTGTACCTGTAATAACTCCTGTACCTGTAATGACTCCTGTACCTGTAATGACTCCTGTACCTGTAATAACTCCTGTACCTGTAATAACTCCTGTACCTGTAATAACTCTTCCTGTAATAACTCCTGTACCTGTAATAACTCCTGTACCTGTAATAACTCCTGTACCTGTAATAACTCCTGTACCTGTAATAACTCCTGTATCTGTAATAACTCCTGTACCTGTAATAACACCTGTACCTGTAATAACACCTGTACCTGTAATAACACCTGTACCTGTAATAACACCTGTACCTGTAATAACACCTGTACTTGTAATAGCTCCTGTACCTGTAATAGCTTCTGTACCTGTAATAGCTCCTGTACCTGTAATAGCTCCTGTACCTGTATATTGGACCTGAAATAATAAATGTCAAAAATTTTCGCCCAAGAGACACCGACGGAAATACTAAGACAGGCAACCTTGTGGTGGCTGTGTAGGGAGGGAGGGAGGGAGGTAGGGAGGGACGGAGGGAGGGAGGTAACGGAAGGAGGGAGGTGAGGAGGTAAGGTGAGGATGTCAAGTGCCTGCTGGAGGTATTTCAGTGTGTTATCATCACGCTGCCTCTGTCTCCCCAAAATCACCTGCGCTTAAGGTAACATTCGGGGCTGATGATCACTAGGTAGAGTCCAGACACCCGCAGCCGACCCGTAACTAAACACATAGTGGTTTTCTGAGGCTGACACGGCGTACGGGGAGGGCTGGGGTAGGGGGGTAGGGGATGGGGGCAGGGATGGGAGGATGGGGTGGGGCAGGGGTGGGAGGCAGGGGTATGGAGCAAGGGAAGAGGGAGGAAGGCAGGGGGGAGGTGGAGGGATGGGAAAGGAGGCAGGGGGGAAAGGGAAGGGAGTGACGTTTTCAGTTACCTATCCCTCCTAATGTGACATCTATCAACTATCCCTCAAGTGTGACATCTAGTAACTACCTGAACTAGTATGTCACCCCTCTTTAAAACGTGACATCACCCTGATTACCGTGACGTCAGCAGGTAATTAGCCCACCAACCGTGATAACCTTCTAAATCTCGTCTTTCCAGGTATGTCCTCCGGTTAATTTATATTCCAGGTGTGTAGTGAAGACCTAATCACCTCTCCCACCTGCAGTAATCAACACTAGTTATTGTGTGTGTTGACAGTAACTGCTGGTTATTACATTCCAGATTGCCTGAATAGCCTAAATTATGGAGTAAATAAACCACTGAGGGAGTTGTGGTAAATGAAAGAAAAAAGAACAGAAAATAACTCGGAAGGTTTTGAGGGTTTTTTCCCGCGATATCTACCTTGAATTATTTTGTTGAGTTATGCATTCTCAGCTAAGCCCTCCCCCACTCCTAGTTAAGCCTATTTCACCTGAAGATTAATCATTAACCTAACCTAACTTATCTTTAATCTAAAATTAGAAAAGCCTAATTTTAGCAGACCTATCCTTTCTAATCTAACCTAATTAAACCCTAACTAACAAACCTATCCCTAACCCCCCCAAGTAGCGCTAATGTACTTTGACCATGCGTTAAAAAAAATTCATCTGAGGGGTCAATCTTCATGTGATCCTAATGTTTTTATTTATATTTTTTTTAATAATTTGTAAGAGAGACAAGACGACATATTTCACCTGAGTTCTGACACACCTGACACACCTGACACCTCTTCATTATCCTTTAAGTTTGATTACCTTCTCAGTGTCGAGGGTGAATGCAAAAAATCACAAAATTACAAAAAAAATAAAAAAATAACAAAACTCCCCGGAAATACAAGTCATTAGTGGCATTATAGTGTGAGAATCATATTAACTCAAGCCTCACACTTGTACTCATTCACATTAACTTAGACGGGATAAAGACCGTATAGATTAGACTTACTGTACAAGGAAGAGCTGACAGGGGTGAGATGACAGGAGTGAGTTGACAGGGGGGGCTGACAGGGACGGGTT
This sequence comes from Homarus americanus, assembly GCF_018991925.1. Classification (NCBI taxonomy): domain Eukaryota; kingdom Metazoa; phylum Arthropoda; class Malacostraca; order Decapoda; family Nephropidae; genus Homarus; species Homarus americanus. Next base: position 1,474,517 of record NW_024714177.1, on the reverse strand, counting down.
GACAGGGGCGGGTTGACAGGGCTGCTTAACAGGACAGGCTGAAGCCAGGAGGACAGGCTGACAGGGCAGGTTGACAGGGCTGGTTAACAACAGGAGACAGGCTGACAGGGGACAGGCTGACGGAGGACGGGCTGACATGGACAGGCATATAAACGACAGGACAGGTAAGTATGACGCAAAACGACTAACAGACAAAAAAGAATGACACACACACACACACACACACACACACACACACACACACACACACACACACACCAGCCAAGGAAATAGTATGATCTATAAGAGCCGATACAACCTGTGACGGTTCTTCTATTCCGCCACACAGGTGAAATCAGTAGTTGTGATCATCGAGCGTGTAAAGTGACTTCCCGTGTATAGGAGTGGTTAGGTTAGGTTAGGTTGACCGGCGTTATAATCACGGCGAGGCTTCCTGGTGACAAAAGTGGTGATTGAAGACAAGACTGATGTGATTTGTGGTCACATATCTCACAGGCGTCCATCACTGAGGCACCGACCGACCAACTGAATCCCGGCCGACCGACTCCCGACTGACCGACCCTCGGCATATAACACTAACACTCCAGCATCAGCGACACTCACCCACACCGACTGTATCGAGCACAAGCCATCACTCTAACACAAAACACCGGCTACCAACACCGGCTAATTAGAGATAAAGAGCTGGAACCATATCCGGCCTGCGGGAAAGGGGGGAGGAGGGAGGAGGGAGGGGGGGGAGAGGGAGGGAGAGAAAGGTATAGAGCTGCTCATGTTTCTCCAAATGTCAGCGTAAATGATAGACCATAAATAAACAACCCAATTACAGTTCTCTACGACACTTGTGAGTAGTTTGTTATGGGTAGGAGGGGAGTGGAGGAGGGGAGGGAAGGGGGGAGGAGGGGAGGGGAGGAGGAGAGGGAAGGGGAGGAGAGGTGAGGAGCGGAGGTTGAAATAACAGTCGAGAGAGGTCAAGGCAGGTGTTATTAAGACCCTCCAACACTGATCATCACCATGTATCACTCTCGACACCTTGTTTACCTTTACACGTCACGAGGGACTGTTTTCATTATAATCACCTGTTGTTGTTTGTTACCTGAGTGATGAGTCCAGCGCCCCGTCCCTCCCCTCCCCCCCCCTCCCCCCCTCTCCAACCTTACGTTAGTCTCAAGTCCGTCTTTTTATTCGTATTTTTGTTCTTCTTGTTCATGTTCTTCAAGTCAACACAAGTATGTACATGTATTAACAGGTACAAATTAATCCCCCTTTTCTCTTCATTTCTTTGTAAATATAAAACATAATGCTTATTGTCTAGTTGTTTTGTCATTGTGAATTTCCATTAATCTCGTCTTTTTGTATTACCCACCTGTCTCCCACACCACCACCCACCTGTCAAACCCAGATTGACAGTCGCTGATTGAAAGAGGGACACGGGACGGGACACGGGACGGGACGGGAAGCAGCTCCAAACCCCTGGGAAAGGACACGGTAATCTAGGCTTCGTCCCAGAGCCTGGATGTGGGGCTCAGTTATAGATACTTAAGGTGGGAAGAATACCTGTTATTCTTATTCAATAAAGTCGAGGTGGGCATTTCAGGGTGCAGGGAGGAGGTGGCGGGGGGGAGGTGGCAGGGGGGAGGGTGGCAGGGGGAGGGTGGAGGGATGGAGCGAGGAGGGGGAAGGTAAGGAATGGAGCGTGGGGGGTACGGGCATGGAAGAGGGAGAGAGGAGAGGAGGAAGGCGCTATGGAGGTGGAAAATGACAGACTTGAGCCATCAGACATCAGCACCTCCTCTCTCCTCTCTCTCTCTCTCTCTCTTAGTTGACAAAGCGGAGGGATACGGGGGGTAGAATGGAAAGTGGATATACATGACTTCAGAACTTTCGGGGGGTGGGGGGGGGAGAGGGGAGGACAGACGTTCATACAACTCATCGTCCCAAAGCTACACTTATCACACCGTCACCTTTGCTGCTGAATCAAACCTTCTCATCACTCTTCATCCGCCTTCATATCCGTCGTTACTATCCTCGTCTCTCCTCCTCCTCCGAAGACCTCTCACCATCACCTCACCTCTCCTTCCCTCCTCTGGTACTATTCTTCGTTTTCGCCCCCCCAGGACAAACTTATCTTTACTATCTCTCAATCGTCACGGAGATAATAGTCTATCATATTGAATCTATCGTAGGGTATAATAGTCTATCATATGGTCTATCGTAGGAATTATAATAGTCCTATCATGTAGTCTTCTCAATGAGGGTATAATAGTCTATCACTGAATTTTATCGTAGGGTATAATAGTCTATCATGGTCTATCGTGAGGTATAAACGAATACTATCATAGTCTATCATGGGAGTATAATAGTCTATCATATGGTCTATCGTAGGGTATAATAGTCTATCATATGGTCGTAAAGGTATAATAATAGTCTATATGGTCTATCGTAGGGTATAATAGTCTATCATGGTCTATCGTAGGGTATAATAGTCTATCATGGTCTATCGTAGGGTATAATAGTCTATCATGGTCTATCGTAGGGTATAATAGTCTATCATGGTCTATCGTAGGGTATAATAGTCTATCATGGTCTATCGTAGAATGACTTGATATGCGTAATTAAATTCGAGTCTCTCTCTCTCTCTCTCTCTCTCTCTCTCTCTCTCTCATCAAAAAGGTCGTTCCTGCCCTGCCCTGCCCTGCCCTGCCCTGCCTTGCCCTGCCCAGTCTAATCTAGTCCCTCAATAAGAATCTTGCCCAACTTGGTAAACAATCTTGTGTGTAAAAAAAATAAAAAAATAAAAAAATAAAATTAAATAAAAAATCGGAATTTCACAAACTTACGACAACGACCAAGATGAGGTCCGGCGCCTTGGGAAAGAGAGAGAAGGTTAAACCACCAACTCGTATCTCGCCTTCGTGTTAGTTTTAGGAAATTGGTGGACAAACCTACAAGACACACAGCATGACTGACGTTCTCTGGAGCACTATTTGTGGCATCATAAAATCTCACGGCAGTATGCTTCTCCCTGTCACGGGGGGTGGGTGGGGTGGGGAGGGAAGGAGTGGGACAGGTGGGGGGGAGAGAGGGGTGAAGTGGGATGAAGGGAGGGGAAGGAAAGGAGAGAGGATGGAGAGGGAGGTGGTAGGGAGGTGGGTGAGGAGATGAAGAGGAAGAAAAGAGGAGGGAGGAGTGGGAGGGGAAGGAAGGGAAGAAGAAGAGAGGGGTTTGGTGTGAAAGAAGAGGATGGGGGGATGGGGTGTGAGGGGTAAGGGGTGGAATGAGGAGGATAAGCATGTTTGAGGAGGGAAGGGGAGGGGGGAGGGGGGAAGGAAGGTGGGGGGAGTGATGGTGGAGAGAAGGTGAGGAAAAGACAAGCGAGGTGAGGGGAAGGCAGGGTGGGAGGGAAGGCAGGTGAGGGAAGGCAGGTGAGGGGAGGGAAGGCAGGTGAGGGGAGGCAGGTGGGGGGGAGGAAGGCAGGTGGGGGAGGGAAGGCAGGTGAGGGAGGGGAAGGCGGGTGACGGAGAGCAGGTGAGGGGGAGGCATACAAAAAAAAAAGATTGAGATAATTTCGTATTTAATATTTCATGCTGGCCTCGATGTTTCCTTCAGTAGAGTACTGTAATATCTCCCCCTCCCTCACACAATTACCTATTACAGCCATCACCGTCATCAATCGCCTCCCCTCACCACCCCCTACCAATACACCAACCACCTCCCTCACCTCCACCAAGCTCCCTCACTATCATCACCCCACCAACCACCTCCCTCACTCCCACCAAGCTCCCCTCACTATCATCACCCCCACGAACCACCTCCCCCACTCTCCACCAAGCTCCTCACTATCATCACCCCCCCCCACCTCCCTCACACCTCCCACCCAGCTCCCTCACCTACCATCACCCCCACCAACACCTCACTCTCCCACCAAGCTCCTCACTATCATCACCCCCACCAACACCTCCCTCCTCTCCCACCAAGCTCCCTCCCACATGTCCCCCACCAACCACCTCCCTCACTCTCCACCAAAGCTCCCTCACCACTATCATCACCCCCCACCAACCACTCACCACCACCAAGCTCCTCACTATCATCACCCCCACCAACCACCATCACCACCAAGCTCCTCATGCCACCACCATCCCACTATCATCACCTCACCAACCACCACCACTCTCACAGGCAACAACGCCAGTACATTAATAACTCACCCTTTTTCCACCTGGTCTTGGCTATGAAGCACCAGGAGCAGTTAAGGAAGGCATCAATACTCCTGAAGAAGAACTAGCCAAACATTAGCTTGTGTGAATAAGAGCGGAGATAACAGGGTTTGAAGTACGCCATGCTGAATGTTTGAGGCGATTCTCAACGTATAAAGCAGACATGACTTCCTTTGGGGGGCGGCGGTAGCGTGGGAGTATGTCATCTTTTTGTCTTTCGGTGAGAGGGATTTGGTGAGGTGGTAGTGGTGGGAGGGGGTGGTGGGAAAGGGGAGGTAAGGGGGGAAGGGGGTAATTAGGAAAGAGATGAGTGGGAAGAGGTAAGGGGAAGAGGAGAATAAGAAGGGGAGGTAAGAAGGGAGCAAGGAAGGGGAAGGGGGTGTGGAGGGAGGGAAGATGGGGAGAGAAGAGTGTGGTCCAAGGGGAGATCACCCCTGAGAGAACACTATAACACAGAACACCTCCGTGACAATACACACACACACACGCACACGCGCACACACACACACACACACACACAGAAAAGAAAGCTATATATCCCACCAAACAGAAATAATTACAAAACAGTGATCATTTAACACACCTTTCCTTTGACAATAATTCAAGCAGGTTCTTCTACCCAACATAACGATGGTGTTATAAAACGAATTCATAACACATCATCATTAATAACGACCCAATTACGACCCACTTCAAGCATCGTTGGGTAAGACAATGAACGAATGAACGACGTCAAAGATGAAGCGGCAAATATCACCTCATAAAAAATAATTTACAATCAGAATAAAAAAAAAAGGTTATTTCTATCTGGTGCAAGTGTTAGACCTGCAGTACTACCCGGCCATTACGCTAAACTACACCTCCCCTAATGTGTGTTCAGGTCATTCAACTGTCAATTATTCTTCAGCAAAGGAAACAAAAAAATGCACACCCTGAGCCTGAGTATACAGCAGTAATACCTGCAGGAGGGTGTGAGAAGCGCGGATGTGGCGGGAGTGAAGTTAGGAAGTTACAGCAAAACGTGACGAACGTGTTGGTCTATGCCTTCCTCCCTGGGCGACCATTACGAATAGTGTCTCCCACGTGTTGGCCAGTACAGCACCTGACGTGATGCATTACCTACACCACCGCCCCTAACCTCCCTCACCACCACCGTCCCTAACAACACCACCGTCCCTAACACCACTACTGCCCCTAACCTCCCTCACCACCACCGTCCCTAACAACACCACCGTCCCTAACAACACCACCGTCCCTAACACCACTACTGCCCCTAACCTCCTTCACCACCATCGTCCCTAACCTCCCTCATTACCAGACACACAGCGCCATTAAGAGGCGTTCGTTATACACGGTACTTCGCGCTTCGTGTCCGTACTCCCTGATGCATCGTGATTTGAATTAAGACTCTCAAGACGTCCTCCCTGAAGCACCACTATTCTTGTACACGTCTCGCCCCCTCTTCCACCCCTCTCCCCTTCCATATCTCTCCTCCTCACACATACACACTCCAAGCCTCGACTCCCAGGAGGGGCGAGGCGGGCGTAGTAGTGATGGGGAGAGGGCGAAAGAGGGGTGGAAGAGGGTAGAGATGGAAGGGATGGGGGGGGGCTAGGTGCAAGAACGAGGAGGACAAGAGGCTTACTTAACATCCATCATTATTATTGAACTTCAAAAAAAAACGCTTCATCAACTAAGCTTATACAGTAAATGACTCGACCAGGTGCTGCAGGTGAGAGAGAGAGAGAGAGAGTTACGCCACCACCGGCAAAACGACTCCTACTCCAACCTGCAACTCTGGAACCACAATGATACGTATTACAGGATATATACATAACAGGACCAGGTGGACTCTAATGGTCCAGGGGGTGTGAACCTACTGTTGCCGCGCGTGTGTGTGTGTGTGTGTGTGTGTGTGTGTGTGTGTGTGTGTGTGTGTACTCCTCAAGGCAGGCCGGGCCATTTCCCCACCGCCTTAGCTTCCGTTGTCATGCTCGCCGCCAGCCCTCGCCTCTCACACTCGTCATTCAGCAGGCAACAATAACACGTCCTATGTTGAAAACACCTAAAATTATGATCCCCAGTAAGTGTGAGGGGAGAGCGAGGACCCGGGGGGTAACTCCTGAGGACCCGGGGGTAACTCACCTGGCCGGTCACTCCCCGAAATTAAAGAAAGATATGGGGGGTTAAGGAGACGGTAAGTGAAGTCCTGGGCGAGAGAGTGAGTACCTACCATCACGCAGTTCTTGATATAACTAATGGTTCTGTCCGACATGTCCTCCTGCAGGTACTACTGAGGTGCCGCGGCGAGACGTGACCCACCGCCTGTTGGAGCCACGCAGGTGTGTGATGGCCGCACCTCTCAGGATAGACAGCAAGTCACCAGTTTTTACATAAATAACTGACGTCTCTTCTCAATCCTGATTACTCGGGAGGTAATTGATAAAATAACAGACTTTTACACGTGGAACACTTAATGAGTCCACCATTATCTTAATTACCCTATAATGACACCCCTCATAGGTCACAGGTGCCACGGGGTAGGTTATCACTCATGGCTTATTCACTTAATGTTTATTTATGTGCTGTTGTCTGTTTAACAACCAGTGTGTGTGTGTGTGTGTGTGTGTGTGTGTGTGTGTGTGTGTGTGTGTGTGTGTGTGTGTGTGTGTGTGTGTGTGTGTGTGTATGTGTGTGTGTGTGTGTGTGTGTGTGTGCTCGGTCTTAGCACTCACCTTTGCGAGCTGATGAAACACTTTAGGAATACTAAACTTACACGTTTATTCAGACTCGTGTGGTGAGTGGTGGAGGCACAACTGCCTTACACACACACACACACACACACACACACACACACACACACACACACACACACACACACACCATCAGAGCAAGAAGTTTAATCAGGGGTCGAGGATGGGGGAGACACTAATCCTCATGTAGATACAAAGTAGGCAGCGACACTGTTGGCTCGCATTAACTACAACCAATGGTGATAGTTTGCTGAGCCCTGCCCACGCTGAGCCCTGCCCGCACTCACCCCACACATTGTAACATCCTCGAGGTGAGAATGAATGGCCAGAAGCTTGCATGTGGTAGCTTCATTTGCCTCTGACTGTATGGGCAAGAATTTTGCCCAAGTCTTGTGTCAAAGGGCGATAGCCTATGTCAGTACAGGCAGGGAATGTGCCCTCACCACCACCACCACCACCACCACCACCAAGCCCTCCACCACCACCACACCCTCACCACAGGTCCACAAGAGAGACGGGCTCCTCTCCTGTCCAATACTGCCCCACCCTTGTATCCACCACACATATATCTAAACTTCCAGAAAGTTGTGAACGACTGGGTTAACTTGGTGGGTGGGTGGGTGGGTGGTGGTGAGGTAGTGAGTGGTGGGAGGTGAGTGGTGGTGGGTGGTGGTGGGAGAATCAGAGTGAGTGGTGGTAGGTGGTGAGGTGGGTGGTGGAAGATAAGCAGCAATTTAAAGTAAGATTATTAAAATACGGCTGATTGTCTCTCTCTCTCTCTCTCTTCTGTGTGTAATTTTAGACAGGGAAGGAAGGAAGGAAGGAAGAGGAAGGAAGAAGGAAGAAAGGAAGGGAAGGAACAGATGTCTCAGGTGATGTATGCTGACTATCTGAGAAACACTTCAATACAGTACGTTCATAATTTCGCTCGTCATGTGGAGGCGGGAAGGTACTGTGGTGTGTGTGTGTGTGTGTGTGTGTGTGTGTGTGTGTGTGTGTGTGTGTGGTGTGTGTGTGTGTGTGTGTGTGTGTGTGTGTGTCATAATTTTGAAGACTCGAGTTGAAATTTGATAGGAGGTACTACTACTACTACTACTACTACTACTACTACTACTACTACAAAAATTCCCTCACTATAATAGTTCTCTCATAAAATCACCCAAAATATAAAATAAAATAAAACTTAAAAAAAAAACCCAGAAAACAAACAAAATGACTGACCCCAGACACACCATAACTCCTGTACTGTGACAAGGCCAAAACCAACACTGGCTGACAGGTGTAAAGAGTGTGACATGGTTGTGACAAGGTGGTGTGACTAAGGTTTAACTACCTGTCACACCACACGAAGACTTGGCCTACAAATCATACCTGTCCCAAGCACACCGCCACCACCACCACCACCACCGCCATCACCACCACCGCCACCACCACACAACAACCACAAACAGACGATAACAATAACCTTCCCTTGTAAGACGCCGCCTCTCCCTTCCTCTCCTTCTCCTCCTCCTGCCCCCCCTCTCCTCCTCATCCTCCCTCCCCCCTCCCAGTCTCGTAAAACACGACAATACTTAACATTAATAATAAGAATAGTGTGTCGTTTGAGGTTACTTTGTTTTGTACTGTAATGTAACGTGGTAATAGCAGTGTCAGAAGTCGCCTTACGTGATAACATAGTCACAAATAGTCACCACAGACGATTTATTCTGATATTTCCCCGTAAACCCTTCCCCGTAGCCACGCTCTCTCTCACTATTCACACGCACCGTTCCTTCTCAGATGACTTAATGGTAGACGACAGACAGACACACAGTACTAACTAAACAACAACAACAACATAACAAAAACAACACGACAAAAAAAAATGAAAATATATCATTACTTGTGTTTTAATACCACGATGCTATCCACGAACACACCTGTACTTTTCATAAATGACCAAGTTAAACCTTTTTTCCACCTGTATGAGTGAAACGCTAAGCCGGATAAGACACAACAACGGGCTCAATATCCGAACACTGACCAGGTACACACCGGATTATTTCTAAGGGGACTACTACATTCCCCTTAACGTACTCGACATGTTAAGGGAGGTAATGGTTGACTTATGTCTTGAGTTTACATATCCAGACTGACTGACTGACTGACTTGACTGACTGGACCACAACAACACACCAATGACTCACAGGACGCACTTACAAACCTTAAATGATTAAAGTACAAGTTCTAAGAAGTGCCTCAAAGACGTACTTACTTACTTAATGGGAAGATGGTGATTGGAGGTGAAGTGATTCTTTTGAGGTGTGGTGAGAGAGTCATGAGAGACGCACCACACACATACCTCACCTCTCTCTTCCTCCTCCTCACCTCTCCCTCCCTCCTCCTCACCTCTCCCTTCGTCCTCCTTACCTCTCCTCCTCCTCCTCACCTCTCCCTCCTCCTCCTCACCTCTCCTCCTCCTCACCTCCTCCCTCCTCACACCTCCTCCTGCCTCCTCACCTCCTCCTCCTCCTCACCTCCTCCTCCTCACCTCTCCCTCCTCCTCCTCACCTCTCCCTCCCTCCTCCTCACCTCTCCCTCCCTCCTCCTCGCCTCTCCCTCCCTCCTCCTCACCTCCACAGATCACTCCTCTTACCTGTAATAATAAAAACTATAAATTTTCAAGCAATGCAAAAGTAATATCAACTTGTTTTGAAAATTACAGCACAGTAAGTGTGTATTTTAGATCAGTAATTGTAATCAAATGAGTGTGAGTTGTGGGTAAGGCGTAAATATCCGCCCCTCCTTCTCCTCCCGGTTATGTGAAGAGAAGTACACATGATTAGAAGCTGTACACACACACACACACACACACACAGGGGTACGTACCATCCAACAAATCACCCCCTTGGCCCGTCCCCCCTGGCCCGTCCCCCTGGCCCGTCCCCTTTGGCCCGTCCATAACACTTGCGGCCAACAATCTCTTCTACTAAATTGCCCCAAATTATGACCATCTGATTGAAAACAAAATTGATTCTAATGATCAGAAAAATACGCCGGCGAGTTATACTTTAGGCAATACAAACATCAGCGGCAGACTTAAACGAGAAATTTATGCGAAGATTAACAGGACAAAATTCTAACTCTCGACTGAAATTGATTAAAATTTATAACACTTTTTTGTTTTATTTACATGTTGCGGATGGTTAGGAGTGTGAGAAATGGAGATAGGCGAACCAATTTCTGAGGAGGGGGGGTGGGGAGGAGGGGTGGGTGGGGGTGTAAGAGGTGGTGGAGTGGAGCTAGAGAGGGTGCTGGAGGATGAGGAGGAGGAGGAAGGAAGGAGAGATAAGAAAGGAAATGCAGCGAGAAGGAAGGAAAAAGGGAGGGAAGGCAGGAAGGAAGGGAGAGTAAGGAAGAAAGAGGGGAAGGAAAGAGAAAAGGAAAGGAGGGAGGCAGGCAAGGGGGGGAAGAAAATGAAAGGAAGGGAAGGAAAGAAGGAGAAAGAGAGAGAGAGAAGCAATAAAGGAGAGAGAGATTGAAGAAAGCGGTGCAGGTGGGAAGCGGAGCGACGCACGAGGCTAAACAATAAAAGTGTCGGAGAGTTTAAGTAATAAGGGAGGCGTGTGAGGATAAACACAGGTTACCCCCCCATAAAGAACTCAGGGGTGACGTCCCCTCTTGTCGGAGGGAAAGCTTATAGGGCACGGCCACAGCCCCTCCTCCCTCTTCCTTCCTTCTTCCTTCGGGAGAAGGCGGAAGGAAGGAAGTAAGGGAAAAGAAAGAGGGAAGGAGAGAAAAGAAGAAGGAGGAGAGCAGGCAAGGGGAAGAAAAATGAAGGAAGGAAAAGGAAGAAAAAGAAGGAAGAAAAGAGAGAGAAGGAAGCAATAAGGAGAGATTGAAAGAAAGCAGTGCCTTGCGGGTGGGAAGCGGAGCGACGCACGAGCTAAACAATAAAAGTGTCGGAGGTTTGGCAATAGGAAGGTGGAGGCTGGAGGGGATAAACACAGGTATTACCCCCCCCCCATAAGAACTTGTGGGTGACGTCCCCTCTCTTGTCGGAGTGGTTTTATAGCACGGCCACAGCTTCCCCTCCCTCCTTCCTTCCTTCCTTCCTTCCTTCCTTCCTGCCTTCCTTCTTTCCTTCGGTAATAGAGCAATATTCCCCCACTACAAGGTCTCCCTCGTTCTTCTACAAACAAGCCAGTCTCCTCTCTCTCTCTCTCTCTCTCCTCTCTCTCTCTCTCTCTCTCTCTCTCTCTCTCTCTCTCTCTCTCTCTCTCTCTCTCTCTCTCTCTCTCTCTCTTGAGTCTGCAAGTATGATTTGCTTGTGTTTGTGTGTCTGGGGAGGGCGGGGTAGGGAGTTGGTGGGGGTTGTGGGAGTGGGAGGAGGATTACAGAACGTTGTTGTATTTGTGCAATTGTTTCTGAAAGATCATGTGGTGGTCGTACACTTGGCGCACACACACACACACACACACACACACACACACACACACACACACACACACACACAGGTATGACAGGTATGAGACTCAAGAAGTGGTGCGTGTAAACCACTGTTCCCTACGACACCTGCCTCCACCCCCACGTGCAGGTTATTACAGGTGTATAACGAGGACAAACATGCGGTCTAACAGAAGCCTCGCGGTGTCGGTAATTATGTCGTGAATGTGTCAGTCTTACATCAACGACTAAGGTTACGGCACAATTTAAGGGCCTGGACGCTATTTACCTGGAGATTAAGACACAACAGAGTTTATGTCACCTGATGATTAAACACCTTAATGCTAATCTAACTTAAACTAATCTAAGCGAACGTAAACTAATCTAAGTGAACTTAACCTAACCTATTCTAACAAAATTTAAGGGAAACTAACCTAAGCTAACCTAACCTAATTTAAGCTTGCCTAACGTAACCTAAAGGTGATTCATCATACGCCGCTTCTACACCTGTAAACATGACTGATTATTTGTATTTTTTTATAGGAAAGTACAGTGTAAGAGTGCGTGTGTGTGTGTGTGTGTGTGTGTTATGCGTGACTGAGTATAACCACGTTCCCAACACACACACACGCGCGCGCCATTATACAGTTTTACGTCCTGTTTTCCTTCAGGTAAATCAACACATTACAACCTGAACGCAGACCAAACTACTGTGTTAAACCATCCCAGACTTGCTTTATAAACTATAGTGTGGCTATTCGTCCCCAGCCTTAAACGAGGAGGAATAATGTGGTGAAGTATTGTATAAGATATGGTATGGTGTAGTATAGTGTGGTGTGACATGGTATTATCCTATAGTGTGATGTGATATGATGTGGTGTAGTATGGTGTATAGTGCAGCGTGATGTCATGAGGAGAAAACGAACGACACTAACGACCCGAGGAGAGACGACCGAGAGGACACACGCGGGACGACCAGGTGAGGAACAACACAGGTATGTAAGGTGATATAAACCTGTTAACCCACACTTAGCGTTATGGGTTGAGGCGGGGACGAGAACTTCCTGCCCCCGAGGGAGTGACAGATTACCTCATGTACACTGATACGACACTTGAGGGAGTTACGGCCCGTATATGGAGTGATGAACGCGTGAGGGATTAATGATCTGAGTGATGGGTACAGACAGGGAGGTACAGGTGAGGTACAGACAGGTAGGTAGGTACAGGTGAGGTACAGACAGGTAGGTAGGTACAGGTGAGGTACAGACAGGTAGGTACAGAAAGGTAAATTAGAGAGAGAGAGAGAGAGAGAGAGAGAGAGAGAGAGAGAGAGAGAGAGAGAGAGAGAGAAACAACACAATACCGAACTCTTAAACACAACAGTCAATAATAAAATTACAAGGGAAGCCGTAAAAAATAATTTTAGCAGTTCAAACTCAGCATGATATTTGCGTGTGTGTACTCACAACAATTGTAGCTTCATATGTCCACCACACACACACACACACACACACACACACACACACACACACACACACACACACACACACACACATACACACACACACACACTCTCTCTCTCTCTCTCTCTCGGTACGGACAAACAGCGCAAAGGGAGGGAGGGAGGGGGGAGGAAAGGAGGTGGGTGAGGAGGGAAGGCAGGTGAGGGAGGGAAGGCGGGTGTGAGGAGGGAAGAGGGGGTAAAGGGAGGGAAGGAGGAAGGGGAGGGGAAGGGGGAGTAGGAGGGGAAGGAGGTAAGGGGGGGAAGTGGGTAGGGGAGGGGGTAAGGGAGGGGATGAGAGGGAGGGAGAGGGGAGTCGGGGAGCTAAAATCACACTCTTACACCGTGGCCCAACCGCACATTTTCTGAGGCAGCGAAGCAGCTAATCACTAAATTATACTGAGGATAGTCCCTGGCACACAAGGCTGCGTTGCTGTAGGTGTGTGTGTGGCTTATTGTATAGTCTCGTGTGGTGAAGTGTGGTGAAGCGTGTGACGTGGTGAAGCGTGTGACGTGGTGAAGCGTGTGACGTGGTGAAGCGTGTGATGTGTGATGCAGTGTTTCATGTGGTGTGTGTGTGTGTGTGTGTGTGTGTGTGTGTGTGTGTTGAACTATGTGGTGTAGTAAAGTATGTGACCGGGTGTGATGTGGCTAAGTTAGTAGTGTGGTGAAATATGTGGTGTGGTGAAGTATATGATGTGGTAAAGTGTGTAATGTAATAGTGTGTGTTATCAGGTATGGTGAAGTGAGTATAATATGGTGCGATAAAGGATTACAATATAGTGCAGTGGGTAATATGGCACAGTATGGTGAAGGCGACAGAGGTATCATGTGACCAAACAGGTATAGTGGCGCAGCGTGGTGAAATGGATGACATGACAGTGAAGCGAATGAAACGGTATCTGGTATAGTGAGTAACGGTATGGTGGTGGGGGAAGTTTATGGTGATGATGATATACCATGGAAGTGTGGTGTGGTGGTGAACAGGGTGAGGTCAGGGTGTGGTGAGGAATGGTCAGGGTGTGGTGAGGAATGGTCAGGGAGTGGTGTGGTGAGCAGGGAGTGGTGTGGTCAGGGTGTGGTGTGACCTACTGGGTAATCCAAGGTGTATGTATTGGGGAGGAGGGTGGTGGTGGTGGTGGGTTGAATAATGGTAGTGGATGCTTGTGTGTAGTATGCCCGACTATTAGCTAGTGATCATAAATAGCGAGTCTCAACCTTGGATCATAAACAACTAAGGACAAAATACTATTGGTAGTTGTTAAGTCTTTCAGCCTTATCGCCCTCACGTCCTAGTATGAGTAAAAAGGTTATGCTGCAGACAACAACTAGCTACTGAAGAAGCCCCCAACACACTCCTCTCTCAACCTAACCTAACCTAACCCAGACTTTTCCAATCCTCTTCTATTTCCTCGTTTTCTACTTTTTCTTTGTTTTTCTCCCACACACACACTTCTTTCTTCTTTCTTTACTGTGTGTGCGTGTGCGTGTGTGTGTGTGTGTGCGTGTGTCTCCCAGCTCTTCCTCCTGCCTCTGGCCAAACCGGAGTGACGAGCCACCCACTGATAACACACTGAGGGCACTGCCAAATGTCACCTATATCGTAATGTTCTCCACAATGAGGATGGCAACCAACATTCTGCGGCTGTATCCACTGTAATGAGCATCACGAAAAGCTTGCCTGTACCGCTGACCGCCAGAAATAATGGTGTTACGTAAATAAGTATCCGGGAGTTTCCTGCAGTGGAGGGGAAGGAACCTCACTCACTCACTCCTATGCTCGTCTCAGTAAGAATTCTTTTTTTCTGTTTTCTTTTTCAACTTTTTTGCTCGACTTTTTCTTTACCTTTTTATCTGATTTGTTTATTTACCAGTGTGTGTGTGTGTGTGTGTACAAGTATATCAACACACATAGCTACCTTACACACACACACACACACACACACACACACACACACACACACACACACACACACACACACACACACACACACACACACACACACAGACACTGACACAGTTTAGTAAAGATAAAAAAATAATGATCGGGTTTCCGAAGAAATGGGAAATGACTCGAGTGATTTTGTCAATTGAGGAAGACGAAGAAGAGAGGGAGAGAAGGAGAGAGGAAGGGAAGGGGAGAGAGGAAGGGAAGGGGAGAGAGGGGGAAGGAGAGGGAGAGGTAAGAGGGAGGGAGGGAGGGAGGGAGAGAAGGAGGGAAGCTGTAACACCACTCTTGGTCACTTACAGTAAATACAAGCGTCTTAACAGGACTCCTTCAACTGCACTCCTACAACGCCGCCGCCTCACCAACTCCACGTCACTGTACACACCGCCGCCTCATTAACTCAGGCAGATGTGTAATAGTGTGTAACATCTGCCCAAACAAAAAGAACAACTCCTGTCCACCTTTGCCCTGTTAGTTTTAATGAGTCGACGCTCTCCTTACGACAAAAACGCGATCATAGATATTTTGACTTTGTATACTGATTAACAAGCCCCCCCCCCCCCAAAAAAGGGTCGGTCCGTTACGACGTGATATGAATTTTGTTTTTATTCAGCTCTAAAGTTTGTTTTTATTAGCTCCCGTAACAGTGCATCATGAGGGTGCAAAAACATTAAATGCAAAATGTGATCAGAGATAAAGTTTGTCGTGTTAAGAGACGGAAAACAAAAACTACGCTACCAGCCTCAGGGGTCATTTACGTAGTTAAGTTGGCACGACACTGTTTTTGGGGCCGACACGTGTATAGGAGTCGTTGATAGTAGGGGGGGGGGGGTAAATAAATTCCTGTCAACCGTGGGTCTTAAGGTGACGCCCCTAAATAAGGTACAAAAACTCACCTGGATAAGACGTGCATAATCTCCCAGCTCAGGTGAACTTCTGCACCCTGAGACACCTTACAGGTTCACACGTGATATAACACTATACACGTACATACACGAGCGACTTCTCCTGTACACACAAACAAACACTATTAACGTCTTATGTACACACGCACACACACACCATTAAACGTGTCCTGTATTCACATAAAACAAACCATGTATGTACACACTTAACGGTCCATCACCTCGAGTGTGTCAGAACCAGCAATATAGGCAAATGTAGATCGTCCTGTTTAGTTATTAAATGAAAGAAATATAGAAAGCAAGAATGACTGACTGACTGAATGACTGAATGAATGAATGAAAGAAATATGTTCTCTATAGGCTCCCGACAAGATAACCCAACCAACACACTCATCACTTCATCATTATTCTCTACAATAATGTGAATAAAGTCAGCAGACCTTAATAAAGTGTTGATGGTGTTCTTGTTGAAGGTTTCCCCGGACACCACAGGAAGCAGGCGGCAGTTTTTCTCTGATCAACATTCAGCCAACCACCACCACCACCACCACGGCTAGCCATGGCTCCTCACTGGATGCCGGATTATGGATAAGATAAGTCATAATCACGTTGAAAGACTTACATCCTTACTACTACTACTACTACTACTACTACTACTGCTGCTACTACTACTACTACTAATAATAATAATAATAAACCTTTCTAAACTTTAAAAGTCGTAAGTAATTGAGACAAAACAAAAACAAAATACTCCCCCAAGAAGTAAAAATAAATAATACCAAAAACTATCCCAAGCTAAAAACACTCGCATAAAAACTGACCAATTTGGCCATAACTACCAAGACGCCACGTTATCCCGTCACGGCCGAGTTAACTACGACACAGTAATCAGAATATTTACCTTTATCTCGTTTACGTCGATGTGAACAACGAGTGTGTTTTGGAGGGGGTTATATATTGAAGGTTCTTAGTGGCCAGGAGGAGTTGGGGGGGCTCACATTACTTAACTTAATGATGGTACAGTTTTATTTATCTCCAGGAAAAGCAAAACACAACGATATTTTACACCTCCAGGCCCCTGTTGAGAGACCTCTGTTGTGTCTTATATATCTGGAGTTTGGAGCCATTTTGTCGAGAGGGGTGGGGGAGGAGCAGCGTTGACACACACACACACACACACACACACACACACACACACACACACACACAGGCATGACTCAACTCAGCCCAAATTGACCACCTGACAACAATGAGTAGCAATTTAAAAAAGTTGTATAATAAAATACCTTTTTACACCCACCTCCGAGTCTTCTGGCAATACTGACGACTATGTAAATATTCACATAAGCACTGTTGCCAATTCTCACACCCAACAAGTCGATAAAGTAAGTGATAAAAACGTTGCCAACTCAACAAAAACTAATTCAAAGGTCGCTTAAATTCATTACAATAACGGACAAGCCATACGGGGACTCTGGGAGTGGTCGGTAATATCCGGAAATTCGGGTAAGAAAGATGAGAGAACACTGCAAAGACCTACGTAGTGCACAGCTTGGTAATGGTGCTGTACAAGTGTCGTGACAGATGAAACCCGCAGATAAATTTGAAACAGGAACAGCAGCGATTCTTGTCAAATGAAACGCGAACGACTGCCATGTCATTTCAGCCACCGGCCCCCACCATCACCATCACCTCCCCCATAACCGCTACCACCACTACCGCTACCATCACCACCATCCACCACCACCACCGCTGCTACCACAACCACCACCGCCCCTCTGTGGGAAGTCATGGTATGAATCTTTTCCCACGATCATATTAGCTTCATATTACACCAGTCACCCGGTGCCTACCTGAAATCTATTACCTGTTAATTGTTAAAAAAGACCAGCTAATTGTTACACAGTCCAGTCAGCTGATTGTGCGTATGTGTCTGTTTACCACGTCCAACTTTCCTAACCAAACTGATGGATAAATTTCTTAAGGCAAGTGAGGGACATCAGGTGAAGCTGTACCCAAGAAATCACCTCCACACCTGTAAACACCTGTTGCATATATTAATCCATTCTCAATCATATTATTTTTATCACGTTTAATAAATCTTAACCTCTTAATCTCTTATCTCGGTCAAGCGTTATAAGGAAATGAATCTTATCTAATCTTTGTAATCATCTTGACTATAAGTGGTGACGATGGCATTTAAAAGACGGCCGTGTACTCCTTGGCATGGTTCAGTGGCCAGCTCGGTCAAGACGTGGGCGGGTGGGCGGGGTGGGATGGACGGGGCGGGTGGGGGGGGGGGCCTTCCTCAGCGGGACATTTACCTCCGCTGAACTTAACAAGAACAGTTTATTACTCTAAAAGAACACATAACCTTTTCTTAAGTCATCTATTTACCGTTTCATTTCATTAATTCACGTCATTTATCATTTAATTTTTCAACTCCTGGTATTTAATTCCCGATATTTTCTCACGTGAATTATATTAAATTATTTCACCATTTTTCGTCTTATTATTAGTAATTTTTTTTTATCTCTTGTCATTTCACTACCGATACTTTTCACATTACGGAAAATATTAATTAAATTTTTATAAGACTGTTTCACCGTCACTAACAATAACACGTAGCGGATATTTTTATTTTATTTTTTTTATTTCTATTAAAACATTATGATGACATTTAGAATCTTTTGTACCTTATTAAGAATGTCATTTTCTCTTATCGTGGCGAAGGTGATAATGTGTACCCTCCACCCACAGCCCTCCACCCACAGCCCTCCCTCCACCACTACCCCTCCGCCCACAAGCCCTCACCACCAGGATACGAATAATTCAGACACAATCAACATCCTCTGTAAATATAATGACACTAAAAGCACAAGTTTCATTTTACACACACACACACACACACACACACACACACACGTTTATCCTTTGAATGTGAGAAACAAATAAGACGCAGTGATAAACATGACTAGACTTTAGCTCCTAGGGACAGTGTACACATATTGACCTCTGTTGAGAGAGAGAGAGAGAGAGAGAGAGAGAGAGAGAGAGAGAGAGAGTCGCATGATCACTCACCGGTGTAAGAGTGCACGGTGCCTCTGATGATGAAACACACACTAGGGTAATTTACACCTCGGTCACCGTTCACTCTAGAGTGCATTTTACCAACAGGCACCGTGCACTCTTAGAGCTCAGCCCACCTACAGTGGTTGACGCCTCCTACACCAGCTCGCCGTAAACCCCAGGTGAGTGACAGACTTCCAGGTTAATTAAGGAGTTATACACCTATCACGTCTTACCTGGCGCTCTGAGGTCAGGAAGAAGGGGAGGGTGAATGAGGGAAGAGGGAAGTAAAGGATGGAAGAGGGAGAGAGACAGGAGGGGTAGGGAAAGGAGGGAGGGAAGAAGAAGGGGAAGAAGTGAGGAAGGGGGGGAGGGATGGAAGGAGGAAGAGAGAGGAGAGAGGAAACGAGGGAAGAAGAAAGAAAGGGAAGGAGAGTGAGGGTGGGTGGGTGGGTGGGTGAGAGAGAGAGAGAGAGAGAGAGAGAGAGGAAGGGAGTGTGGTCGGCTCGGCAACTCACCCGTGTGAAAAATGAACCAAAAATAACATCTTTCCTCGTGTAATTTTATCTGGTCATGATTAAGCGTTCTGAACATGTCTCCGGGCCGTGTTCTCCGCTGTTCTGCCGTCAGCTTGCGTCACGAGTTTGTGAACACCGCAGTGACTCGTGGCGGAGGTGTGAACTTACCAGCAGCGTCAGCCCTTTGTCAGCTATGATTGTGGAAGCCGTTTTTATTCACTCGCCTGATGAACGAAGCGACAAATGTTCACCAGGTAATAAACATTGTTACGTATATAAACACTACCTGTTCACCTCACTGATGAACAAACTAACCTCTGTTCACCGGGGTTATAAAACATTACCCCGTAGGTATACATTAAGCTGCCATCCTGTAAAAACGAGGCTCGGTTATTTAGGTGTATTTAGACAAGGCCGCCATTATTCACCTGGGTCAACACAGATCAATGGTCTTCGTTTTCTTTGGCCAGGTTTAATGAACTAATTACTCATTCTTTCGGGCGTCAGTAACACCTGACGGGAGAAATATACTCCTCCTGACGGTGACCCTGGGGGTAAATACCTGATCACCTGCAGGTGAAAATAAACACCACCTGATAACACCTGAACAACCTAACAAACTTGTAACACCTTAAAGAACTCAAAATAGATGAAAGTTTGTTAATTAAGACTTTTTACGAGAGTTTCAACAAGTAAACTAATTAATAGTCACCAAAATACAGAGCGTAAGTAATGTAATTCATCGATGACATTAATTCACACGTAAAATATTGATCCTGAAAGACAAGGAAAGAAACAGTGTGACGAGAAACTGTCTGATATCGCTGTGTGTGTGTGTGTGTGTGTGTTTAGATACATTTCAGCAACCAAAAGGCCACACAACAGCAACAAACAGACAGTCGGAGGAACAACCTGGTCACGGAGCTAAGAAACAACCATTTTACCATTGGAAAAATAAAAAAAATTGGCCCTTCCTCACTGACGGACGCCGGGGTAACAACAACAACTCGCCTCGATAACCATAGATTTGTGCCGTCGACGGTAGACAAGTAACGTCATTTCATCCCATTAATGGTTACAAATGACAATGATAATGTCAATTTGTATTGTTTTATGCGTTACTAATACTAGACGTCACGACTGGCCCAAAACACGGAGACATAAAGTGTTGAGTAATAGATATCTAGTCTCGAGGGCTCCTAGTCTTACCTGTGTGATGCCAAGGTGTGCGGCTCAAGAGTGGCGGTGTGCTAGGTGGCGTTTAAGGCCCTATATTACACGTAAAGACCATCCCAGCTGGACCTCATGGCTTACTGTGGCTTAGCACACTATACACTCCCCCCACTGGTGATTTATGCCCGTCGCAACCACACACACACACACACACACACACACACACACACACGAGAGGGAGGGGGTAGGGGGGGGCAGGGTCAACGTTCGTCCATATTGTTTTATTGTCTTGTTTTATTGTCTGTGTTTACTTCCGGGACCTCTACTGTCACACCTCAATAGACACCTTCTACCGGAGTCAATTCTCAACCTCTTCCTCCTCCTCTCCATATGATCATAACGTATCCCAACTCAACTACTGAAGGAGGCGGCGGTAGTAATCAACACACTAGGTCATCATTACTCCCTCGACCGGATTAATTTCCAGGATTATGAAGACGCCCCTCGACCCACGACCCTCCTCCCGGATCTCAACCATTACACAATCAGCATAAAAATTCTATCCTGCACCTTCAGATTACACACAAACACACACAAAGGCGGGGGAGAGGACGAGACGATATTTTACCCTGTATGAATACCTCACCTGGCAATTTACGGTGATAACTTAACAAATGTAACGCGGGGAAGGTGAGCAGGACGGCGATTATCTGCTGCCGAAGATGTGGCCAGCGACGCTTCCTTAACACACACACACACACACACACACACACACACACACACACCTTATGTCCTCTTCGTGTGGGTTGCCGCTAACACCAAGTGAAATAGTTGTGTGAAGAAAGAATGAAAGAAAGAAAGAAAGAAAGAAAGAAAGAAAGAAAGAAAGAAAGAAAGAAAACAACCAAGAAAGAAAGAATTATTAACGTCAAGAAATCAGAAAGAGGAAGAGGCAATTACAAAAGATAATAATAAAAGAATAAAAAGATAGAACGAAGCATTAGAAAAGAGATGATAAACGAGATAAGAGCGTAGCTTAAATGACAGAGGAAGCGAATAGGAGATAGAATAATGAAAACCTGGGGAGGGGAAAGGAAATGAGAGAGAGAGAGAGAGAGAGAGAGAATAGCCAAAAAATACCACAAGGGAGGAGAAGGAAGAAAATGAGGAGGAGGAAGAGGAAGGAAAAGAGGAAGAGAAGGAAGGGAAAGAGGAGGAATATATGAAGAGGATCGTTCAAGGTCACACTATAACAACAATAACCAAATACCTCAACACTTTTAATGAGAGGTCGTGTATGTGTCGTAGTGGACTATGTACGTGTCAGTTTTCTTATTACAAGGCTCGTAGCTAACAGACAACTGGACGTGTACGACAGGTACAAAAAGGAGCCAGGGGGTAAAAACACACACACACACACACACACACACACACACACACACACACACACACACACACACACACACACACACACACCTATCAAGTCGTACTCTAATAAAACACACCACCTTACGGCATTTGAGATAAACACCGAAAACAACTCCACTATTTACCGAGAACAACATAAACACTTGATATGTCTCGTCCATAATAAAAAATAAATAAAAATATGAACTGATGTCTTAATTTGGGAAGCCATGACGACTATATAACCAAGGCTAAACTAAGACATATTCTGGTGTACTTATGAGGAGCAGACATCAATGGGGCGTTAGGGGAGAAGCCCTCACCACCAACACCACCATCACCACCATCACTATCACCAACACCACCATCATCATTATCACCACCACTATCACCAACACCACCATCATCATTATCACCACCACCACCACTATCACCACCAGCAGGTCAGTTGGTAATAAGGACCTCGACGGGACACTCCACCTAGCAGAAAAGGAACACTTTATCGCCCTCCTCAACCTCGCCACCAGCAGCCAAACTTCCTCCTCGTCAGCGCCTTACCTTCGTGCGGGTACTAAGTCACCACCTCTTGGGGAAGATTCCGACGGATATATATTTGTTAAAAAAAATAGGGGGAGGGGAGGGCGGGAGAGGGGGGGAAGGGAGTATGGGGAGGGGGGGAGTTGGGGAAGGGGCGTGGAGGGGGAGAGATGGTAGGTTAGAGGTCCATTTTATTATGATCAAAGCGACCTGTGTATTTATCAACACAGCGGTAAATGACGGAACGGACTCGAATTTGAAAGCCTGAAAAATGTCTGCCAGGTGTATTAATTATCCTCGTAGCGTTCTTGACACGTCGCCGGCTAATAAGGGAGAGTAGAGTACGTGCACGGGGTCCAGGCGTCGCTATTAAACCCTTTATTACTTATCTATTCTGGTAATGATACCGCAATTACGTCTTGATGAACCCGGGCCGCCACCAACACTGATCTATATGTACCGCTTCGCCTTCACCTCCCACACACACACACGGCGACGACAGTTTCCGCGGTGTGTGTGCGGGCGGTGTAGCCAACTGGAGTGATACTTGTACTGGTTCTGTCACTTCCGCCAGCCACACCGAGAATAATAAGGTCGTGTTATGGTGTCTGGAGGTCACGTGGCGCCTCTATTGTCTTCCTCACTTCCAGTCAGAATAAAAATAATTTACTCTTCTCATATAATTAATCTATTTTGCCTTCATGACAGTACTGACACACGAACAGTCATGTTACCTTGGTGTGTCTTGAGTTTAACAGAGCCGAAATATCTGTAGTAATTTAATTAGTCCCGAACCTAACCTAACCCAACCCAACCCAACCCAACCCAACCCAACCCAACCTTATAAGCTCTAGATCTTATAAAATAAAACTCTCTTAACTACCACAACGGTATCTTTCCTCCCCCCCTCCATGACGATATAAAACACTCGGATAAGAACTAAACAAAACTACACAATCAAATTCCGATCACCATTCCGATCTATGAATCATAATGAAGTCCTGAGCGGCGACAAAAAAAGTTGGAATGTGTGCAACTCGAGTAGTGGCATGACACACACACACACACACACACACACACACACACACACACACACACACACACACACACACACACAGTATTTCTTTTATGGACTTGTTATATGAAAGCCTCCTGTCGTGTTATATAGGGCTAGTGGGCTAATTCCCGAAAAAAAAAAAAAAAAATATGGGACAGTTATATGAGTGTAGCAGTATTGACAACAGTAACCAAAGACGGGAAGTAACAGGAGTAACAAGAGGCCACAGCAGTAACAGCACGCCAAGGAAACCCTAAGGAACGCACCAGTAACGCCGCCAAGAGCCCAAGCCAACCCCGACCCAGGCAGGAATCCCGCGGTGCATATTTTGGGTTGATTCGCCTTCAGATAAGCGTCTCGAGGGAAGGACGGACAGACGACCTGGTTTTCTGCAGCAGCCACCCACACAACTCACCTCACTAGATACGCTCTCACAACTTCTTACTGTCATGTGTAGCAATCTTTTTTTTTTAGACAGACAGACAGAGACAGACAGACATAGAGGCAGAGCTAGAGTGAGAGACAGTAAATAAGATAAAAATAAGCGTATACAGACAGATAGATAGACAGAGAGTGAGATAGAGACAGAAAGACAAACAAAATGAGAGGCATACAGAAACAAAAGAAAGAGAGAGAGAGAGAGAGAGAGAGAGAGAGAGAGAGAGAGAGACCCTGACCAATAAAGGACTCCCGCTCGCGTCATTCTACCCAGGAAGAGAACAACTAGACAGAACACAGGTAACATACACCACTACACAATACCTGCCTGTTCCAATTAATATCCGGCAGGTGAATGAAAAACCAAAGCACACACACACACACACATACACACACACACACATACACACACGCGCACCTGAAGCCTTGACCCACAAACAAGCATAACGCAAATAAGCAAGCAAGCAAGAACAGTTGCCGGTGGTGGATGAGAAACAAGTGTTGCTTTACGTGTGTGTGTGTGTGTGTGTGTGTGTGTGTGTGTGTGTGTGTTTCTCGTGTTACAGAGATTCGTGTAACTATAAGCGTGTTGATTAATAAGAGATATGGTATCAATCTGGTACACGTCAACGCAACCAATGCAGTGTATGTATGTATGTATGTATGTATGTATGTATGTATGTATGTATGTATGTATGTATGTATGGCGTGGTATGAAAACTGATACTATTAACTCTCCGAAAATCAGTCTTCATATCCAGGTATTTCCCCTCCCTCTCCACCCCTCCTTCTTCCCCCCTCCTTCTTCCCCCCTCCTTCTTCCCCCTCCTTCTTCCCCCTCCTTCTTCCCCCTTCCTCCTTCCCCCCTCCGCCTTCACACTGTTATCATCTGGTGGCAAGTGTCAACAGAGAGAAGGGGAGGGGGGAGGGAGAGGAGGGGGGGTGAATGTTTATGTCTACGATAACCAGGTGAGACAGGTGAGACAGGTGTCGGTATTTCTTGTATAAATCAATTCACCTGTCATCTGTCACAGGTGTTGGAGGTGGGAGGTTATATCACACACGACAACAACAACATCACCATACTCGAGTGCATTGCCTCTTATCGGGGTCTGTTGTTATCAGTAAAACAGTAAAAATTATTATTGCACGAAAAATCCAACTTTTGAGGAACACAATATTTGGTCCACTTGTCGTATGAACATTATAAAGGATTGATTGAGTGAGTGAGTGAGTGAGTGTGTGAGTGAGTGTGTGAGTGAGTGTAAAGGAAGAGTTAAAGGGACTTAAACCCAGTCTCAGGTTCATAGGTGGTGATAATGGTCTCTGTTGTGATTGATGCAGGTGTGTGTGTTTACCGATTATATAACACTCTAGCTGTATATTTCCCTGTCCTGGAGAGCAAGATTACATGATATAAACTGCCTATACACCTGTGGCCTTATAGCAGCTTGATAATAATAGAACTTGGATATATCATTATCAGGGAGTTTATAACGACGAGAAACAGTAGTGCATTCGTTCACGGGTCAAATCTTGAGGTATGCGCCGTGTGAGGTGACATATGAGGGGTGTTCTCAGTAGTCACGGCTAAACTGCGCTTCCTAGTACCCCGAGAGCGCAGTAAATAGCTCATATATATGCCGTTACTGATGTATATTATACCACCATGAGCAAATAACTCCCATCCAGAGGAGCTATAAAGAGGATAGTGAAGATTTACGATATAGAAGAAGTTACTATGAAGGTAAGAGGATAATCCCCCCCACCCCCCCCCAAAAAATAATAATAAATAAATAAATAAAAATATCCTCCTTTTGGTGCACAGGAAACAAAAGCACATAATTCTTTCAAGTCAAATTAGGTTCTTCCGGAAAATCTTGAGAGAGAAGAGAAGTCACCACTGTCCCATTAACCCTCATTTAATTCCTGCCAATAGCTTGGCCGGAAACTACTCTCTCTCTCTCTCTCTCTCTCTCTCTCTCTCTCATCCAAGATAAATTTCAATTTTTTTTTTACACAATCATTATCGTCATCATTATTATCGACATCATCATCATCATCATCAGGAAAGCCACAGAAAAAAGCGATTATACGAATTCTAGATAAAACTGGCCAATAAGAGCTTCAGAAGCGAGTCGATTAACATTAGAAATAGGTTAATTAATTTAAAGCAATCAATTAACATCAGAAATCAGTAAACCCAAAGACGTGTTCAAGATTGGTCCGCCATTAAGTTCAATCATTCAGTACACAGTAGAACCTTCACTTGCTACTTACAGCCCAAAAGTTCAAATCACCTGAACGTGAAAAATCATCCCCACGCACGTAAAGACATTCCATCAGTCAAGTCAGATCAGGCAAGCACAAGGGGTTTTAGTAATCGTAGCCAACAATAACAAAATAAACGATGGCTGATTCACCTACGCTGAGCCGGAACACTGAAATGACCTCAAGACAATGTGACTGAATCTTAAAACGAGTCCCACCGCGTGTCTTCAGGTATCCCCAGGCCCCACGAAGCGTCATATAAACCTCTCATCAGTGTAGCCAAGGAGAATATAAACCCCTAATCAGTGTAACCAACAAGGAATATAATGTAAGGAAAAAGCATCGTGTTGACAGGAATATGACCCTGGATTATGGAGATAAGAGTTACTTAAAACATGCACAAAGTATCAAGGTCTCATATTATATAACTCAAGTGTAAATGTTGGGTATGGAGACTCGAGGTGTGAAGTTTTTATCACGTACAAAACAGTGAAGATTCTAACATTGTAATTCTGTGTGAAGAAGATTGGGTGGAAAAGGCGTAATAGCTACAATATGAAAACTAAGACTTTATCCTGGTATTAACACACACACACACACACACACACACACACACACACACACACACACACACACACACGACGAAGAGAGAGAGATTATTTTACCAAGAAGAAAGACAAAGTATTGAATTGGTCTGAGTTTGTAACCTCCAACAAAAACATTCTTCTCCCACATAATTATGATGAGAGCTTTTAAAGTAGACAGCCGAGTCTTGCGTCATCTGTACACACCAGACGAGGAAAACGTCAGGAAAACCCTTAAGTGGAGCATGTCTGGGGAAAACCCTTAAGTGGAGCATGTCTGGGGAAAACCCTTAAGTGGAGCATGTCTGGGGAAAATCCTTAAGTGGAGCATGTCTGGGGAAAACCCTTAAGTGGAGCATGTCTGGGGAAAACCCTTAAGTGGAGCATGTCTGGGGAAAACCCTTAAGTGGAGCATGTCTGGGGAAAACCCTTAAGTGGAGCATGTCTGGGGAAAACCCTTAAGTGGAGCATGTCTGGGGAAAACCCTTAAGTGGAGCATGTCTGGGGAAAAGGAAAATCCTTAGAGTGGAGAGCATGTCACCAGGGAAAATCCTTGGAAGCAGAGGATGTATGTGTGTGTGGGGGGTAAGACAGAACAATGGAAGGATTCAGTATTGCAGCGAAGAATTAAACACACACACAACATTGTCAAAACCCTCCTCTCAAGACGATAGTAATAAGCTGCGGTGTGTGTGTGTGTATGCTTGTGCGTGTGGGTGTATACTTGTGTGGGTGTATACTTGTGTGTGTGTGTGTGTGTATAAGCATGAGACAGGCTTCCCCACCCACAATAAAGTATTCCTCATTAACACCTCTGGGAAATGGCTCCTGTCATCTTCCTTGCAGCTGTTTTCATTGTAAGCTCTCATCTACACCATTTTAACAGCTCACTGAGCCACAAGAAGTAAACACCGGAAATAAAAGGATATAAGCAAGCAAGCACGCACACACACACACACACACACACACACACACACACACACACACACACTTATATTTGACTGTTAATATTTGGCGTTCCTTTTTTTTTTACCTTTTGTTAATTAGCCGCACGTGACCCTCCAGTAAATTGTCGCCCCAACGGTCAAAGAGAGAGAGAGAGAGAGACCACACCGTTAACACACCAACAAAAGAGAGAGACGGTCCCTCTTTTCCTCGATGCATGAAAATACACAAAAACTAAACGGATATCCTAAAACACAATACAGAAAACAAAAACACCACACACACTAATGAACTTGGCCTCACCTGAATACGTTACCTGTGAGAGCACATACACACCTGCTTGGGAGCCTCTCAGTTTACGTTAGGTTAGATTAGGTTAGGTTAGGTTACTGAAGAAGACACCAAATAACCACTAGATCTTGGCAACAGTTGATAATTATGTAAATGTTACATCATCTTTGTTGTTCATACTTCCTGTGTAAAAATAAGAGGTATATTATCACTCCTAGCGTCTTATTACTTCCTTCCCCTCACCTCCCCCCCCCCTCTCCCTAACACCCTCCCCATCTCCCCTCCTTCGCCTCCCCCCCCCTGAGGTACACAACTAAATTATTCAACTACAACTTAAGATCCACAAACAAGTCAGTCAATTAAGCACAGGATATTATGGACACAATAATAATAATAATAATAATAATAATAATAATAATAATAATAATAATAATAACGACAATATTAACGACACTACTACTAATAATAATAATAATAGCTTCACGTCAGACAGCAGTACACACACCAATACACCCATAAAGGTCAGCTACACACATTAAAATACCCCTGAAGGACACAAGACCTGAGACGCCCCCCGACACCTGCTGGCCTCAGAACACCACACCACCCACACCCAACCTGTTAACCATGAAGGAGTTGTAGCTAATGTAATGAAGTTCCTCTCTCTGTCTCGCGTGAAAAATTAACAAGACGGCGTAGTGGCACATTAAGGATACAACATTACGCCATAAAGACCCCCAAACTAACATCGACCTGAGAGGAAAAGTGATATTAATCATTGTGTGTAGGTGTGGGGGAGGGGTGTGTGTGTGTGTGTGTCTTGGGTGTGTTAAGGCTAGATTACCACTGCCAACACTCATCCACCGCTGCGCCGCTGTCTCATACACATTCATGATCCAGTTAATCAAGGAAACCATCAATATAAGTCACTGTGTTTACGCCCGCCTCACTATTAACATCCTGTATAATAAGTTTTACATATCAACACAGGAATTAGTCACTCCCCCTCCAGTAACCTCAGAATTAAGTGAAGCATAGATGGTCTCACACGATGACTTAATAATGCTGAAAATTTGTAACACACACACACACACACACACACACACACACACACACCAGCTGTTCCCACCATTAAACAACGTATTTAGACACGACCCAAACAAGCGTCCCACAAAATGCCTTCCAGTCCTCCCTCCTCCTCCACCGCCAGCCAGCCACCTTGAGGAAACTGATCACGCTCACCAACAGAGGAAAGTATTGATAAACCCACACAAACACAGCGGTCGCGTTGGGTTTTTGTGTGTGTGGGTTTTTTTTTCTCTCTTGCTCGGATGCTCTTGATCTTACCACGAGTCAATTGAATCAGAGCGAGTAAAGGATGAGGACGAGATAGAGAGGAGGAGAAAAAGTGGCCCCGGCTCACTCTTCACGTAGAATACCAATGGAGTGATTCTCTGGCCGGGGCATTCAAGAGCTGCGGGAAGCCATTCAGAGGTTTTATATTCATTAATAATGTTAGGTGAATGAGTTCCTGACTGCATTGCTTGAATGGTTTTGAGTTCAGTTCGATCTTGCTTTCGAATTGTTGCTTGACTTGTTGCCTCCGTGTGGCCGGGGTGATGCAGCTATGGCGCCACGACACACACACACGCAAGAGCTGTTCCACCATTACCACCGTCCAGGTTGAAAGTGGTGTGACACCTTTACTAACTCTCGTGCTCACAGGACTGCCTGAAGAAGTGAAAAACCTGATAGTGCACGCGTCAACAAGTGCTGCCCGAGCTATATCTGCTTGTGTGGGAGAACCGTTGCTCGCTGTAGTGATGATGCCCGTGTTATGGAGAGAGAGAGAGAGACCATGTGCCCACTTGGAGTAGAAGATGACCACCACTGTTATCAAGGTGCTACTGCAGAAGGTATAACGTCTCCACCTAACATTTGTATTCACGACGGGCGGCGCTACGCACTCACCACTAGGAAATGGCCACAAAAATTTCGGCAAACCTCCCCCTCCCCCAAAAAGCAATTAAGTTGGTGATAGCCAGACTAACACAAAGACGACAGCCGTTAGCGGAGAACATAAAGAGTTTTTTCTGTGTAATGTTAAATCCAGATGATGTATTGGTGGCGGTATTATCTCTTAAACTTCATAACTCACCGAGGTAGGGTAGCAGTGGTGGCAATAAGCGTGTTCCTGTGCGTCGGTAGAAGGAAGCTGACGTGTTTAGCGGTTGTGAGGTTAATGGTTGTGGTGGCGGGGGTGTCGGGGAGGCTATATAGCAGTGTGGGTTGATACTGGGTGCCTGGTGTGTGTGTGGCGAAGGCTACTCACCTAACCTACCCCCCTCCCCCACCCCACCCGCAAGCAGGTCATGGGTGCTCGCCTCTCTCCGTCCTTCCAGCCTTTCCTTTTGTAAGTCCACGGATTATTACTTTCATTCAATTTTATTCCCAGGAGACTTTTAATTCACACACACACACACACACACACACACACACACACACACACACACGATGTACATATCACTCAAGACAGAACAAGAATGAATACAAGATTGCCAACCAGGAAGAGCCAGTGTTGATATCGTGCCAATCACAGAGAGCCTAGATATCGAGTCATGGCACCCTGCGACCCTAGCGGTGAAGGGCTTTACTAAGAATAAAAATAGAAATAACAACAATAATAATAATAACAAAGGAAGTGAGAATGACTTTAATGAATGTTATCTGACCCGGGAAGTGTATTGATGAGCTGTGCCTCAGAGGTGATAACACTTGAGGAAGGAGTTATTGTTTTTTTTTTTAAATAGGAGTGAATGTTGAGTGATAAGTGAATGTTGAGTGTTGGTGAATGTTGAGTGTTGGTGAATGTTGAGTGTTGGTGAATGTTGAGTGTTGGTGAATGTTGAGTGTTGAGTGTTGGTGAATGTTGAGTGTTGGTGGATGTTGAGTGATAGTGAATGTTGAGTGTTGGTGAATGTTGAGTTAGGTACCCCACACCAACACAATACCTGAAGGTGGGTGCGGGTAGTGTGGATGGCATGGGTCGGGTGAATAGTGTAAGTGATGTGGGTAGTGTGGATAGTGTGGGGTTGAGTCAGGGTAGTGTGGATAACGTAGGTGGTGTAGGCAGTTTGGATAGTGTGGATAATATAGGTAATGTGGATAGTGTGGGTAGTGTGAAAGTCCATCCACTCAGGTTATGACGGTGCTGATACATTTCCTTTCCGTTCCACACAACACCGCTTTGATGAAGACCACAGACAGCACTAACCTGTGGCCTCTTGAACGTTTATGTGTTACGCTCTCAGGTGTGTGTGTGTGTGTGTGTGTGTGTGTATACATGTGTGGTTGTTTGTGTGTTGGTGTTCGTAGTTATACCTTTGTGTATGTGTGTGTGTGTGTGTGTGAACAAGGATCCCTGTGTGTAGATTAGCAAGTGTTTATGTATGTATGTATGTATGTATGTATGTATGTATGTATGTATGTATAAACTATCTGAACACAATCTCATTCACGTTTCTGACCCATCAATAACCGGCCACAATCACGGGAGATAATATCAAGAGACTCTGGCCAATTACACCACCACGTTTCACACAGCGGCGTCGGAATGTTGGGTCTTTCATGTCCCTACGAACGTCGTGTGTCCAGTTATCAATAACATCGACGGCTCCTGAACCCGGATTACTGACAGGTTCTCTCGAGGAGGGAGCCAAGACACACGGAAATAAACACAGGAGACAACTTTAATACATGTAATTGACTTAATAAACATTCGATTGTGTTTGTAAATCATCAGTGTGACTTGGAGTTAAGGCCAGGGGAAAAAATAACAGATATGACTTAGAAGGAGAGGTCACTGGTTCAGGATAAATGTACATAACTAGTAGTGAAGATGATATTAACTTGAGGAGGGGGGGGGGGGACTGTCATATAAGGGTCTCACTCAAAAAAAAAGACTTGTATCTACCTTCCTAATGTGTCCGGGAACTGTGTGTGTGTGTCTTATAACTTAACCTGGTTCTTGATTCTCTCTTCAGGTCTTATGGTCGTAATATCTCAATAAAGAAAGCGCGTTTTTGGTCACTTTCCGCTAATTCCTAACCTAACCTAACCAAACCTAGACGTGATCCTCATTTTACTCAGCGACAATACAAACGCCGACGAAAAACTATGTTGGTTGTGTCGCTGTGTTGTCACCTGGGCCGGGGGAGTCACCTGGCCCGGGGGGAGGGTCACCTGGCCCGGGGGAGGGTCACCTGGCCCGGGGGAGGGTCACCTTGGCCGGGGGGTGGGGGGGGGGTTACCTGGCCCTCCCCTCCTCCTCCAATTAAGCGGGTGAAAACAATAACCTATCATAACAGAATTTGTCCATTTATATGCGACCACTCAAACACTGGACCATGTTGACCACACACATACACACGAGTGACCTTCCAATATTTCCAATAACCATTTTCAAATATTATTTCCCCCCCTGGTGTTTGTTCAGTGTGTGTGTTTGTGTGTGTGTATGTGTGTGTGTGTGTGTGTGTGTGTTTAGCACGACTGAAAATGACGGACGGTAAAAATAATAAAAAAATATTGAACGAGAGGACTAACAAAACGCCAAACAGAAGAACTAACGGTAGGGCTAACGCAGGAACGAACGAAATAACAGGACAAACGGAAGTACGAACGGACGGATCGGACTAACGGAAGGACGGGCATACACCTTTCAACACGTTCTTAAACACCTTCTCAGCGGCTGGACAAAAAAAACACAGACTTAAGACGGAATGAACAGGGCGGCATCTGGTGTGGTGGTTTTTTGTGGGTGTCTGTTGTGTTGCATCTTAACACACCCACTCCTGACCGGTCAAGGCCGCTACACACACCTACCGCCCTCCTCCACCCTGTCTCCCACCCTCCACCACCCTGTCTCCCACCCTCCACCACCCTGTCTCCCACCCTCCACCACCCTGTCTCCCACCCTCCTCCACCCTGTCTCCCACCCTCCACCACCCTGTCTCCCACCTCCACCACCCTGTCTCCCACCCTCCACCACCCTGTCTCCCACCCTCCACACCCTGTCTCCCA
This sequence comes from Homarus americanus, assembly GCF_018991925.1. Classification (NCBI taxonomy): domain Eukaryota; kingdom Metazoa; phylum Arthropoda; class Malacostraca; order Decapoda; family Nephropidae; genus Homarus; species Homarus americanus. The sequence continues at coordinate 1,441,393 of NW_024714177.1, read as the reverse complement.
CCACCTGTCTCCACCCTCCCACCACCTGTCTCCCACCACCCTGTCTCCCACCCTCCCACCCCTGTCTCCCACCCTCCACCACCCTGTCTCCCACCCTCCACCACCCTGTCTCCCACCCTCCACCACCCTGTCTCCGGCTGTGACCTTACATAACTCTCCAACGGGAAAGATGAGGAAGACCTTCAAGGCATTGTTCCTCAAGCATATACTCCAACAACCCAACATTTCCTCGAGCCTGGAGTATGGTGTAATAAGCTGCTATCATCACTATTATATCTTCCTATACCGTAATATACTCCCGTAAAGAAACAGACAGACAATAACCTACCGTCTTGTGGTATAACCTCAATCATATCCAAGTATAATACAGTTTATAGTGAACTTATGGTGAAATATATCTATATCCACTTATATCGACCTGTAATTATAGTCAAATATATACCACAAAACCAATCCAGTATAACCGATATATTTACGTAATCTATCTTAAACATGTTTGGCCACGAAATATAATCACAGAGGCTGGATATACTGTACAATGACTCGGCAGATTACTGTAGCTACGACGCGCCCTCCTCACCTCACTGACGAGAGAAACCTGTAGGTGCAAGCGGGGTGAGGTGGGGGTGAGGTGGGGGTGAGGTGGGGGTAATGTGGGGGTGAGGGTAGCGGACACCTGCAGAAACAGGCCCGGGCAGGTAAAAAGAACATCCCAGCTTAGGTAATTAGGCACAGCGCGAATTTCTGGGTGCAAAACACGACACCGGTTGGCATTAAAGGAGGGTTTGGCCCCCCCTTAGTGAGACGGGCCATTAACAATACTAATTGGGTGTCGCGATGGTTATCTGACGAGCGTGGCGACACAAACGACACAGTCTAGACCGACACGCGCCGACTCTTGGGTGGGCGTGGGAGTAGGAATAGGAGGGAGGGGTTGAGGAGAGAGGTGTGAGGGGTGTGTAGAATATCGTGGGCGTGGGCGTGTGGAGTCTGGGGTGTAGGAGGTCATGGGCGTGAAAGGCGAGGGCGTAAAGCAGGACAGAAGCAATGAATGGGCGGGAGGAAGACGAGGGGGGCGGGTGGGGGAGGGTGGGAGGCTCAGGTGTAGGTAAACTCTGCCCAGGTACAGGTGAAGCTGGTGACAGGGGGAGGAAGAGAGAGAGAGGATGAAGAGGAAGAGAAAGAGGGAAGAGGAGAAAGAGAAGGAAGTAAAATAGATCGAGAGAGAGAGAGAGAGAGAGAGAGAGAGAGAGAGAGAGAGAGAGAGAGAGAGAGAAAATGACTAACACACTACATCAGCCACTCTGGGAAACTATATGGAGAAACTCTGACAATAGAAAACAAGAAGAAGAAGAAAGAAGGAAGAAGACAGACAGACAGACAGACAGACAGACAGACAGACAGACAGACAGACACATGAGAAAGATTGCCGACACTATCTGAGCTGAAAGGAAGGTTGAATGGTTGATGGTGACATATGACATCCATGTTGCCGGTATTCATGAAGACGCACCGGGCAGCAACAGATAATGATCATATGTAAATACCGTAGATAAAAGCTACCCGGAGAGCCACAACAACAGAAGCTCAACCATAACAGTAAACGGTAGAAGCAGTAGTAACAACAACAACAACAGAAAAATAACAGCAACAGAAGCAACATTTACAACAGAAAGAAACAGAATAATAACTTAAAATAACACACACAAGCCTGACTAAGAAGATAAATGAGGACGAAGCGAAACGGATAACTATAAGAGAAGAGACGGAAAGGAATGATAACTGGATGAGGGACACAGGTGAAACACGGGAGTAAGGATGGGTAGTTGGAGGGAAAGATGGTGAGGGAGGTGATGGTGATGGGAGAGGAAGTGGTGATGATGGCGGTGGTGGTGAAGTAGGAAGAAAAGAGGTGTTGAAGTAGGAGGGAAAGGAAGAAGAAAAAGAGGTAGCGGAATTGGAGGAGGAGGAGGAGTTAGCGGTAGTTGTAGACGTGAGGGAGAGAGAGGGGAGAGAGAGGGGGGGGATACAGCGGTAGATTTAGAGTGGGCGAGACAGACAGGCAGATAGACAGACAGGTAGACGGTAGTGACGGCGAGGCAGAAATAACTAGTGGTCAGAGAGGAAGTGAAGAAGCTGTAGCCTCAGGTGATGTTCAGCCCGGAGGAGGAGGGGGTGGAGGGGTCGGAGGGGGGGCGGGAGTGGAGGGGTCGGGGGGAGTGGAGGTCGGAGGGAGGGGCAGGGGGTGGAGGGGTGGCAGGGGGGTGGAGGGTCGGAGGGAGGAGGTGGGGGTGGAGGGTCGGAGGGGGGAGGGAGGGAAGGTGGAGAATGTCAGTGGAGGATGATGAAAAAAAAACACAAGAAAAAATGCAGAAGGAAGAACAGACGATAAGAAAAAAGAGCACCTGACCCCACCTGACCTTATCCATGGTCCTCTTCCCTAGAGTAGCCAGTCAATCACTAATCACAAATGACTCAATCACGAAAATATCTTCCCCAGCTTGATAAATCATCCCGACCAACGAGAAAATATTCCCCTTTAACAAAGTGTTCGACTCATATTAACAACAAAATATACCCAACCTTGAAATTAGCTCCTGACTTAACACGAGAATATTTGCCACAACTCGGCATTTCAGTCAGATTAACTTGGAAAATATCCCCCAATTTGATATTTTATCCCGTTTCATTCCACAAGAATAATAACACGGAATATACATAATATAAAGTATTAGGTGATGGTCGATTTTATTTTTTATTGTTTTTTTTTACCCAATTCAGACAAATTATGTAGAGTCACGCGCGTATTTTTCTGCTGGGAGAGAGTTCCTTTACACGCCTGAGAAAACTGAACTGGTGAACGAATCTCCGAAATGAACAGCTAGAATAAATCTTCGAAGTGTACTGTTTGAATGAGTCTCTGAACTTAACTACTGGAATGAGTCTCCCAACAGCTTACTCACTGTGGCATCTAATGAGGGTTCGGTACAGCTTCGAACACAAGAGTATAAACAAACCTCAGTGCGTGGCTAATTCGAGATGAACCAATAACACCTAACCTAACCCTCGGAAATAACCCCCTAAATGATAATACTCAATAAACGATGATAAACAAGGAGAAACACACGTAAAAGAAATGTAGATGAACCTGATGGAACGAAAGATAAAGTAGAGCCACAAAAAAACAGAAGAATTTATAGAATGAGAGGAAGAGGAAGAAGTAAAACGCCGGGATTAAAGTAATACTGGTTAACTACCGACGATAGATGGGGACAAGGAAAAACACGAAGGAAAACATAAATAACTTGGACAGAGAGACGGAGGAGGAGATTACCAATAACAACAGGAGACGAGGGGTGGGGAGGTGGGGGTGTGGGGTGTGGGAGGGGTGTGTGTGTGGGTGTGGTAGGAAGTGTGTGTGTGTGTGTGAGAGAGAGAGAGAAAGAGAAAGGGGAATTATTATGAAAGTTTGGGCGTGTGATATAGAAGGGAAGACAAAATTGGGAATGAAAGTTGTGTGGAAGAGAATAAGGTGGCAAAGAGAAGACTGTGGATGGGAAGTAGACGAAGGAAGGCTAAGGAGGAGGAGGAGGAGGAGGGGAAGCAGCGTAGGGAGCCATCAGGACCATTACCAGTTACAAAAGCAACATTTACCGGTGCAGTGGGTGACGAAGACAACACCCCCCGCCCCAACTGGCCACCGCCCACCTCTACGCCGCCCACCTAATAACCCCCACACATTACTACTACTATTACTACTGGCCCACCGCACTGCCGCCCACCTCCACACCACCCGCACCCCACATCTCATCCCAACTACCCTGACCTACACAGTCTCTAATTCCTGACCTGGAAGTAGTTAATTCTATAAGCCATTAACCACACCTCAACCCACGCCCAAAGACTTACAATACTCCATCAAGGCGACAGAAAAAAAATATACCAAAAAATACAATAATTACAATATTTTTTTCTTAGCATTAAACCCACGAGTGAAAATAGTTCTCCGTCCTGTACCACGTGTTGGTGTACCGATGAGCAAATCTTCCCTCTTTCTCGTCACTTTTACCGCCTGATGCACTGTACGGTACCTGCTGGCTGGCTGGCTGATGTGTTTTGTTGTGTTATTTCTGAGTACATGTGTTCGATCATAAAGAGTGCTGATCGCTAGGGATGTTTACATGTATGTGTGTGTGTGTGTGTGTGTGTGTGTGTGTGTGTGTGTGTGTGTGTTAACTGCACTTTGCTTGACATCAACACAACGTACAATTTCCTCCAATGCTTTTGAAAGTTCATCGGCCGTGGTTGGCGTGACTCCGCCATCTACACACCCTCTCATATACACGGGCTTTATTATTATTATATACATCCATTATTATATACATCCATCCGATACAACAAAAATATATTTATACTAAGGGATGTCTTCCTCTCCCGTGTGTGTGTGTGTGTATTACTTTGTGTATGTATGTGTGTATTACTTTGTGTATGTATGTGTGTATTACTTTGTGTATGTGTGTAATGCTTTGTGTGTTCATGGGTTTGTACGTATGTGTGTGTCATCCCCATGAACACAAACACACACAACAAAAACAGATAGAAACAAACAAACAGATTAAAACAAAGACCAAACAAAAAAACAACCCACACCTTTCCTACATAACCAAGGCGGGTTCCTCTGGCCGAGTGCTGAGCCAACACTGTCATCAACCATTGTTTAGACAGTATGGACGGGAGACAGAGGCAGTATAGACGGCAGACAGAGACAGTGGAGCACGTGGTGATGACAGGTGGATAGTGGGGATAGTGGATAGGAGATAAGATAGCAAGGAAGTGGCAAGGTGGGAAGTAGGGGGAAGTAGACTGGGAAAGTAGAAGTAGTAGGCTGGAGAAGTGGGGAAAGTAGCAAGTAGAAAATAAGGGAAGTGGATGGAGTAAATAAAGATAAAAGTAGATACAAGGAAAGTAGATAAAGAAGCGAGATAAAGAAGAGACAGGATATAGAAAAAGCCTCTCTCTCTCTCTCTCTCTCTCTCTCTCTCTCTCTCTCTCTCTCTCTCCAAGGTAAAACAGAGGCGTCATTCCTATTTCACCTGGGCGTAATGTCATTTTATACATTTCATTCTTCATTCATTCACACCTCATTCTCCCTCAACATTCATTCACTCCTCATTCTCCCTCAACATTCCTTCACCGCCTCGTGTATCAAACCGGTTTAATGTTTGGTTGGAGAGTCAACATGAATTCCAGACATCATGAACCAATTGTACCTGTAATAATCCTGTAATGTTTTGATTCACACTTACAATGATGATGATGATGGTAGTGATGATGATGATGGTGGTGGTGGTGGTGATGATGATGATGGTGATGATGATGATGATGATAATGATGATGATGGTGGTGGTGGTGATGATGATGATGATGATGATGATGATGATGATGATGATGGTGGTGATGATGATGATAATGATGATGATGATGATGATGATGATGATGATGATGATGATGATGGTGGTGATGATGATGGTGGTGATGGTGGTGGTGGTGATGATGATGATGATGATGATGATGATGATGATGATGATGATGACGATGATGATGATGGTGGTGGTGGTGATGATGATGATGATGATGATGATGATGATGATGATGATGATGGTGGTGGTGGTGATGATGATGGTGGTGATGATGGTGGTGATGATGATGGTGGTGGTGGTGATGATGATGATGATGGTGATGATGGTGATGACGGTGATGATGATGATGGTGGTGATGATGATGATGATAATGATGACAACATAGATAACCACAACAACAAATAACAACAACAATAACATAAAACCATAACAACAGCAAAACAGATAATCACAACAGACAACAACAACAACAACAGACAACAACAACAACAACAACAACAACAGACAACAACAACAACAACAACAACACGATAAAAAAGCAACACGTCCCTTTAATAAGAAGCGAAAGACAGAGAGAAGAATAAAATAAAAATAACCTCCACTTCTTTTTACTTTCCAAATATATTGACTCACAGGTGAAGCAAAGTCCCCCCCCTCCCCCCCGTTAATTACAACAGCGAGAGTGCGATAACATCCACACCTCCCCACGCCCCTCATCCCCCTCCCGGCATTACCCCCAAACACTCGTTATCCTGTTACCGGTGGACCACAGACACGTAAATTGCTTCTCTTTTGTGATTGAATTCGTCACACTGAAGTCCATAATGGATGCTGCTGACCTGCCGGAGAATGTGTGTATGTATATTATATTATATTAAGAGTAGTGTTTGGATGTTTGTCTGGGATGTTATAATGTCGCATGTTGGTGAGGAGGAAGAAGGGAGGAGGAGAAGGAGAGGAGGAGGGGGTAAGGTGGAGGAGAGAGAGAGAGAGAGAGACCCCCACTAACAAGACAACAATTGGCCATTAACATCCACCATTCCATTTCTGTCTTTTTCTATATATCCCCCCCCCCCCACACACACACGAATCACCTGTTGAACACCTGAGGAAAACTAATTAACATAATATACCTCAAAAAATTTATAAAAAAAAAAATATTCTGTTTTCAGGTAAGACAAAGGGAAAATTAGGTTGTATAGTAAGGGATATAGTTAGTTAAATATATAAATAAACTAACGAATGATTATTATTTTGAGTGGGTGAGTGAGTTGGGTGAAAACTGAGTAACCACTAGAGTAATCCTCCACTTGTACTCATGTGTTTTCCTGAGTCCTCCTCCAACACCGGAGACCCCCCTTCAACCACCCATTTCTCCTCCAACAATCACGACCAAAACTATCCCACTAATTTTTTGTGTTTTGTTCCACTTTACAACAGATATTTTCCATTAAAGATAATTCGCTCCAGTGTGTTATTTCCTATCCTAACTGAGCGTGATGAACGAGAGGCCTTTTACTCTCACATTATATCGATAATCATTAAAGTTTTCGGGAGAGAGGGAGGGAAGGGGAAGGGAGGGAAGGATTTTAAGGAGTGGAAGGGAGGGAAGGATGGAGGGAGGAGGTAGTGAGGAGGGAGGGGACGGGGTAGGGAGGGAGGGAGGGAGGGAGGGAGGGAGGGGAAGGGAGGGAAGGATGGAGGGAGGGAGGTAGTGAGGAGGGAAGGGAGGGACGAGGGTAGGGAGGGAGGGAGGAGGGAGGGAAGGGGAAGGGAGGGAAGGATGGAGGAGGGAGGTATTGAGGAGGGAAGGGAGGGACGGGGTAGGGAGGGAGGGAGGGAGAGGTAATAATGCAATCAAAACTTAATTTATAGACAAGTTTTATTTCTAGTCTCTGGACAAGGCAGGAAGTCTGGGGAGGAACCAGTCGTGTGTGTCGGAGAGAGGGAGAAGGAGGGGGAGAGGGGAGGAGAAGGGGGAGAAGGAGGGAGAGATAGGGGATGAAGGATAAGAGAGAAAAGGGAGGAGAGAAACGGGGAGTAAGAAGGAGAGGAAGGAGAACGAGGAAGAGGAAGAGTTGAGGAGGGAGAGAGTAAGGGGAAAGGAGAGATGAGAAAAGGGAAGGGAGGGGAGAGAGGGAGGGGAGAGAAGGGAGGGATATAATATTTACCCTCCACCTATTAAAAAAAATAGCAACCAAATTGTAAACTTATTAAAAAAATCGGGAGTCTACAACAACCAGACGCTTGACAGTCCATTTACCTGTCCAAGGTGTGAGATAGTGGTGATGTTTAACCCCCTATGCTGATGACCCCCTTAGGATGATAAAACCCTTTAAGAAACTATAATGACTAATGATGGCGATTTGTTTTGTCTTTAATCAGTTTTAATTTCAATGCCATCCTTCCTTCAAACCCTTTCTGCCCCTCCTTCAAGTCCCCACCATCACCTCCTTCAAGAACCCTCAGGCGCCTCCTCCAAGATCCCCACATTCTCTCCTTCCAGTTCCCTGCAGCATCGCCCTCAGGTGGTGATGCTGGACAGCTTCAGGAGGAAGTTGTGGTGGCCGTCCTGGTCAAAAACAAGTGGCCTTTCTTAGACCCTGACGGAAGGCAAATGAACTTTTCACAAGATACGTGAGAGCTTCTGGAGTACGGTAGGTCAACAGCCGCTGTCTTACGTGTGTGCCCCTGTGTCTCAAGGTGATGCTCAACCCTCACACACACACCTTTTTATATATATATACTGTATCTTGCCGCTGACCTTAATACCGAAAGACAGTCGAAAATTACAGCGTATAATAATAGTCAATCAGCTACAAGTACATTATTCGTGGTAAACGATTATATCAACATAAATTTATGTACAGGAAAGGTTGTGTAATAATAATGTTTAAACACAAACGCCATTGTATTTTAAAAACTTGACAGAAGGAAGTGATAATTTGACTCACTAACTGAGGACTCGAACTAAAGCTTCCAGAGAGAGAGAGAGACTTGACTCCATGACGCCTTCTGACGACTAAGGCAATTATCACAGATTTCGGAGGCAGAGCTAGTTACCACGACCAGCTGGTAACTACGGCCAGCTGGTAACTACAGCCAGCTGGTCACTATGGACTGCTGGTAACTACGGCCAGCTGGTAACTACAGCCAGCTGGTCACTATGGACTGCTGGTCACCACGGACAGCTGGTCACCACGGACAGCTGGTCACCACGGACAGCTGGTCAGATTGGCTCTGTGGACGCCAGATGAATAACAGACAGTGACACGGAGACATTTCCTGGCATTAGATCTGACGCCGATTAAAAGTGACGGCAGATTAGTTGGTATTTAATCAGATGGCGTTAAATAGTAGTAGTATGTATTGTCATGTTCATCAGATGGTATCGAGTGATTTTTTTCTATACAATTAATGCATCGAATCATACAGGTTTCTTCTCGATTCATACAAGTGACTTCTTAACTGTTTCATTTGAATTAGCTAAAAAAAATTTTATATGAAGTAAAATTTCTACATCTGGTGAATTAAGCGAGAGAGAGAGAGAGAGAGAGAGAGAGAGAGAGAGAGAGAGAGAGAGAGAGACTACTTGCATCAACAAGAAGAAAACAATAACATTTAAATCATAATTACAATTAACACAATAGACCAAAAAATAAAAATAATAATAATAATAAATAAAAATTAACAAAAATTTCTCTCTAATTAAAACCAACAAGTACACGCTACCGACTGACCTTCTGGCCACTGATGATGATGATATTTTTTAAAAGTTCGCAAAGAAAAATAGTAAAGAAACCGATTTTTTGGCGATTATTTTTTTTTCATGGAGAAATTGAAGTGAAATCAAGACTTAATGACCTTAATTCTATCAACCCCACCTGTGTGTTAGACTGACGACGAAGGACAGTTAACCAGCGTAGAGCTTCACCTAATTACTAGTTCAGAACCGCATAGAGGACAGTTATCTTACCCCTTCCCTCCCTCATATCAACTTGACGCCCCCACAAGCAACAGCGAACACCTTAAAGGTACTGGGGACTTAACTCTTGCAAACATCTCCTCAGAAACTAACCTAACCTAACCTAACCCCTGGACCCTTGCATCACCATTTCCGCTACTTAACATAAATGTATGTTAAATTCATCGTATACCGACGTAAATTCATCGTATACCGACGTAAATTCATCGTATACCGACGTAAATTCACCATATACCGACGTAAATTCACCATATACCGACGTAAATTCATCATATACCGACGTAAATTCACCATATACCGACGTAAATTCATCATATACCGACGTAAATACCGCTAAAACACGTAAAAATAACATGTTTCATTTTAGCAAGAGTAAACAGTGTATAATGGCTGGTACGCGGCGTGCATCTGTGTGTGGTTAAACAGTAGGTGTGAATAACAATGAGTAACATCCACACACATTATTATGGTATCATTTGTACACAACAACAAGCTTATTGACGCGGCAACGCTGGCTGGCTCGGTGTGTGTGTGTGTGTGTTGTCGACAGAGTGGATATGCGTGTAATCTAAGGGCGTGAGGGAGGGCTCAAAGGGAGGTGAGGGAAGGCGCTAGGGGGGGTGAGGGGCGGTGTGGTGCTGTGGGTAATGGACGTAATTTGACCAAGCTGTATACTTTGACCTGTTGTGAGTTGGTACAGTTGGGGAAATGTGTTCCTTCGACCCCTGTGGTAACCTGTGTCTCCAAACGACCAACCTATATGACCTATAGCTAACCTATCCACCAATCACGTCCATCGTTACTCGACCAATACCCGTTCATTCATAAACAGTGATACTACTACTGTTTGGAGACACGGGTTACCACAGGGGGGCCGTAGGAACACATTTCCGCAACTATACACAAGGACGTGTTATGAGATTGTCACAAGGGGGAGGGAAGGATAGGATGGGAGGGAAGGATAGGGAGGGAGGGAAGGATAGTGAGGGAGGGGAAGAAGGGTGTGGAGGGGGGGGGGGTTAGGAAGAATCCCCACCCCCCACCGTGCTGCAGTCACCGCACCAACACGCACAGGTCACATACCCTCAATGTTGACACAGCGAAGCACGTGAGGCGAATTACTGAACCAGCTGAACCACACAAACAGGCCACACTGACACGACAGGCCACACTCACACAAACAGGCCACACTCACACACACAGGCCATACTCACACACACAGGCCATACTCACACACACAGGCCACACTCACACACACAGGCCATACTCACACACACAGGCCATACTCACACGACAAACAGACGGGTCACTACTATCAGGGGTCAAGCCAGGATGGGTCGAGGTAGTTTGTATGTTATCTACACATCAGAGACAAACAAACACTAATGTGAGGATCTGTCATAATTACGTTTTCATTATGGCATCTTGTCGTGTTGCAGACAGTTAATTACCACAGGTAGTTACACAGGTAGTAAAAGTTTAGTGGAAGTAATAAATAATAAAATGTAATAACGCGGCAATTTCTTCATAAGTACACCAATAGAGCCTTTAGTAAGACGTTAATTCAGAGCCTTAAAACTCACTCCAGTAGACGCCACCACAACAGTAACACCTCCACCACCACAAGTTAAGTACAGGTGAGCGATAAGCACAGGTAAACCAATTGCTGCTCCACTTGTAATACCTGAAACAAAAACAAGATAACCTAAAATGGATTCATATTCTTGCTAACAATTTGAGGAAACCGAAGATAATGAGTAGTTACCGCACCAGCAGCCACTCTACTCGCACACAAATCACTGTCTTGTGTTAGAAAATTACCAAGTCAAAAAATTTCCCTTAAGTGTCTGTAAAAATCGCTGCTATTTTCCGTTACCTGACTGCAAATCGACGAGTCTGATAGGCCAAAATTTTCTCCTGATTGTTAACGTCGCTGGTGCACAAAATTGCAGACAAGCTGTGGAGAAACTGTACTGTACAGCTTAGGAAGCAATTAGGAGAGTCGTCGGCCCGCTGTGGCATGACGCCGCTGTGGTGGTGGAGGAGGAGGTGAGGTGCGTGCGTGACTACTGAGAGTAAACAACACCCACACGGTGATCACTGGAGCACCTGTAGTAGTCGCTATAAACTAGTCCAGGTGAGGAGGGCTGACGTAACACTACCCCTACCCTGCCCTGCCCAGCCCTACCCCCTCATTCCCCCTGACATTCCCGACTATCATACCAACAGCACATTCCTCCTCACTCCTCCAACACCCAAACACAAAGCAGCACATCCCACCCCTGACCACCACCTCCTACAGATGCTTACGGACACTTTAAACGCATACTTCCTGCCTTCACTAGTCAACAGGTAATACATTATCTCTCATTAAGTCTTTATACCTTCCTTTTTTACCTACAGTTTTTAATAGTTCTTAAGCTCGTTCCTGTCGAGGTATTTCCCAGCACCCGTTTCATCACATCCATAAGCCCTTGTCATAATTACCTTAATCTGGTTTTAATCGACGTTAACCACGAGGTGTAGATCAAGGTAAGTGCCAAGTAAACAACAGGTGAGGTAAAGGTAAGTGAAGTGTTGGGGAGGCAGGAGGGAGAGAGGGAGGAGGGAGGGAGGGAGGAGGGAGGGAGGGAAGAACTCGATCGTGAATTTAATTTTTTTAACTGTCTGTGTGTGTATGTGTGTCTGTGTGTGTGTGTGTGTGTATGTCAGGTGAGGTAGGTAGGTAGGTAGATAGTGTAAGACCGTACCACCAGAGTTATTACTTCCTCTCAAACATCAATTTCCTCCGTGCATGAGGATGATTTAGCCTGCTGAGTCTCATGCCTCGGTGCTAATACCATACATCAGTGTGTGGACATTATCAAATCATGGCCTTGCCTCCTTTACCTGTTGGTTTATGATACGCCGAAAAATCACCTAATATTCAACAGATCTATTCTTTTCCCCCGTCCAAACTACTTCCTGTATGTATGTATGTATGTATGTATGTATGTGTGTATGTATGTACTGTATTACTGTATGCAGGGCCGTTCCTAGGAGGGTGCGGGGCCCGGGGCAACTCAGCCACTGCGGGGCCCCAGAATATATATATATATATGTATATATATATATATATATATATATATATATATATATATATATATATATATATATATATATATAATTCACATCTTGTAGTACCTGCTGTGCAGTGATTTACTTGCATATATATATATATATATATATATATATATATATATATATATATATCTGCTTGCCATGTTTCTTACACAAAAAAAGTATATCCACAAAACTCAAAAGGCATGAGTCACAGCTCACAGGACAGGACACAACCTGCTCTCACTGGTTACTGACCCTGGTGGACTGGCTGTGTGGAGTGGAGTGCAATGGATTATGGAGTCAGATTATGCGGTCAGAGGCACCCACCCCCACCAACCTCCTTGGGACTGTCGCTATGGATGGTAAGGTCATGATTGCGATGGTGGCGTAAGCCGTCAGGTCAGATTAACCAGTCAACAGGTAATGTGTCCGAGGTCACTGGGTCAAGTGCTGGGCCTCGGGCGGTCGCCCCTGTTCGCCCCCCCCTAAAGGACGGGCCTGACTCTGTATGTACGTGATAATAATAACACTAAAATCTTTTTTTTAGGTGGTAATAATGATGGTGATTTCTGGTCTATTTTTCGCCAAGATTACCAGAACGGGAGTCATGTTGTCCTGACGCCATGAGCCAACTCTCCACAGGTAAACACGGGTCAGGTCAAAGGGTTAAATGAGACAGGTATTGGTGGGTTAGGTTAGGTAGGTTAGGTGACAGGTATGAGACAGGCATTGGTGGATTAGGTTACGTGAGACAGGTGACAGGTATGAGACAGGTATTGGTGGGTTTGAGACAGAAGTTTTGGCTTTGTGGCTTTAGAGCGAAAATCTTCCTGTTGTGTGACGCGGAGTTAGTCTGTCTGTCGGTCTGTATTTCTGTCTGTGTATGTCTGTCTGTCTCTATGGAGAGTAGGTCAAAAGAACACTGTGCATTACTGGGCTGGGCTGGGTTTAAGAAGATATTGATAAAGACATAGAAGGTGAGAAAAGATTAATAAAACGGAGGAAGGTAAAAAAATATTATATATATTTGTAAAGGTGAAGGACCTGTGTGTGTGTGTGTGTGTGTGTGTGTGTGTGAGGGAGAGAAAGGCGTAATTGCCAGAGAAAGCGACAGAAAGCATGCAAGCAGAACCAGTGATAAACCTCCAACAATTATCACAACGAGAAAGATCATCAGCCACACCCTACTGTTGCCACACCCTCCCTACCACCACCCACCATCCATCCTCCCTGCCACCACCCCCCCACCCTACTACTACTTTTACTACTACTACTACTACTACTACTACTACTACTAATAATAATAATAATAATAATAATAATAATCATAATAATAAATTAAAATCACCTCAGGTCACACAAACAACCTACTTAACCCTTACTTAAACAAATTCTCCATAACATCTACTTAAAACAGGCACAATATACAGTACTTAAACACACTTACTTATAACACAAAATTCAACTACAATTCAGTGGACATTTAAAACACCAACTGAAACAAACATATTCCCCAAATCCCTTTATATACACCTGTTACACCTTTAATTAACACTACCTGAGCTTCATTACCTACATATCATCAGGCTTATAACTTCTATCCCCCCAAAATATAAATCAATCCTAAGTATTATTAACATTAAACTTATATATAACATCAATAACATCACCTGAGTGGATAAAAAAAATATCCCAGGTAAGTAACACTAATTAAAGTTAGTTTTACCTGCCACGTTTAAACAGGTAACTAAATAATGACACTATGGTCAACTCCGGACTATCCTAACTAACATGATAAATAATGATAAAGTTTTTTCATCATACAGTAATAAACTAAAGTATTAACTCATCATAAAGGAACATTAATAACGTCTTGCCGTCATGTATCAGTCAATTATGTGCACAAGTTAGTCTCTTAGCGTTAAATAATACAGTGCTGTACTAACTTAAGTACTTTGTATGACGTCATTATCATGGACTGTAATTCATATCAGATTTTGAAATACAATTATGAGATAAGGATGATAATAATAATAATAATAATAATAATAATAATAATAATAATAATAATAATAATAATAATAATAATGGTATCAACACCAATAACGTTAATAATAAATAATATAAATAATAATACCGGAAATAATAACAACGACGACAACAATAACAAAATAACAATACACAGTAATAATAATAATGATGATAATAATAATAACAATAACAACAATGATAAAAATACTACTACTACTAATATTATTATTATATCTACCTTGTTGTGTTATAAGTCTCCTTGGTCTATATTCCCTTAAATCATCTTGCTCAAAATCTTGTCTAAACCCAAATTTATCTCATCCATTTTTCCTCTCTTATCGAATTCCCTCAAAACCTAATTTGTGGTCAATTTAGTTTTAACAACGTTGGTCTTTTGTCCCGTAAGTTTTCCCTCCTCCTCCTCCTCCTCCACATCCTCTAACGTTGCTCATTTTCCTTCGTTCTCTTGCTCTTCTCCTCCCCCTAAACATTCTTATAACACTGGTAATCTTTCTCCCTAGTTTATCTTCTGCTACCTGTGTTTCTCTATCTGTCACCTCCCTTAATTCCCATTTGATTTTGTCCATTTTTTTCTTCTTTTTCTTGCCAGTTTGAGTCTCCGTGAACTCATTATAGAAACATGGTGTGTGTGACCCTCAGTCCGCCCCTGGGTAAGGTCTTAGTCGGGGTTAGTTACCCAGTTCTTGGATTTGGTTAATAATAAAATGTTTTCTCTTAAGTGTCAACATTCTTAACAATATTAATACCAATAAGAACAAGTGATATTAACAATAATAATAATAATAATAATAATAATAATAATAATAATAATAATAATAATAATATTAATAATAATAATAATAAAATAATAATAATAATACTAATACTACTACTACTACTACTAATAATAATAATAATAATAAAAATAGTAATAACAATAATAATTATACAAATAACGAAATAATAATGCTAAAATTAATATTAAAATAATAATAGCAGTAATATTATTATTAATTAAATATTGACACCAACAATAAAAATATTACAACAATGAAAACCAACTATTATTATTATTATTATTATTATTACAAAAATATGATAAATAAATAACCATAATAACTAAAAACACTAAACACAATAACAACACTAATCCACATAACAAGCAATAACAATAACAGTAATGAAACAAGAGATGAAGGAGAGGTTTAACGTCATTCAGTAGCAATAACACCATAAACAGACTCCTGAAACAAGAGACAGACGCACAACCACAGCCAGGTAACACCACCTTCATTACACACACAACCTATACCCCAGGCTATACAGTTCGTCTCACAAGAGGTAGTAGGTAAGTAGTCTTCAGCATTAGGAGAGGATCGGATTAAATTGAACCAAAATTAAGGGAATCAGCGGAGAATCGGATTAAATTGGACCAGAATTAAGAGAATCAACGGAGAATCGGATTAAATTGGACCAGAATTAATGGAATCAACGGAGAATCGGATTAAACCAGACAAGAATTAGCGGAATCGACGTCTAAATAAGAAGATTCCAATGAAATCCAATATATATATTTTTGTTTTACTTCTCTGCCGCGAATTCAAAATAGACGTCAGCCGGCCATGTTGGATATGAAGAAATTAGATCATGTTAAGTCTAATTATCATGTTCTATTGTAATCCCTTGTTTAATAAGACTTCCCAAGTATTTAGAGTTGTAATCCAATGAGAGGTTAGTAAGCCTGCGTCATATACCGGAGTAATTATTAAAGTTTCATTATATTTCGTCAAGTTTTGGCGAAAATACGGAAGTTTTAATAACAGTTACAACCTTAACACAAGAGTATAATATCCAAGATGGCCGCTAGAGGTCTTAAACAAACAGACAAAAGACTTAAACACGAACCACATGATTCCTGAAGCACCATGAGGTAAACAACATGATATAAACAGCACCATGAGGTAAACAACACGAGATAAACAGCACCATGAGGTAAACAACACGAGATAAACAGCACCATGAGGTAAACAACATGATATAAACAGCACCATGAGGTAAACAACATGATATAAACAGCACCATGAGGTAAACAACATGATATAAACATCACCATGAGATAAACAACACGAGATAAACAACACACACACACACACACACACAGAAGCCAGCTGGACCAATAATAACTCACACTACACATAACTCCTGTCATAAATACACAGTCGGTTTACCTACACAACAACAACAACAACAACAACACTCTTACACCCAAACATACACACTGACGATTCTTGTTCGCGCGTTCTGGACACCGAGTCTCCATGTGGCATTATTCCAGGTGCCCCAGGTGACATTATTCCTGGTGCCACAGGTGACATTATTCCAGGTGCCCCAGGTGACATTATTCCTGGTGCCAAAGGTGACATTATTCCAGGTGCCACAGGTGACATTATTCCTGGTGCCAAAGGTGACATTATTCCAGGTGCCACAGGTGACATTATTCAAGGTGCCACAGGTGACATTATTCCAGGTGCCACAGGTGACATTATTTGCCACAGGCGACATTATTCCAGGTGTAAAATTATTCCAGGTGCCACAGGTGACATTATTATGCCACAGGTGACATTATTCAGGTGCCACAGGTGACATTATTCAAGGTGCCACAGGAACTTGTGCTCTAAATTATCTTTATTCTGAACAAAACACAACGCATGATAAACCTCATCCCACTACCTGTGTTATATAGCCCTACCCCACCCCACTACCTGTGTTATATAGCCCTACCCCACCCCACTACCTGTGTTATATACTACCCCACCCCAACCTGTGTTATATAGCTCTACTCACCCACTACCTGTGTTATATAGCCCTACCTCACACCACTACCTGTGTTATATAGCCCTACCTCACCCGACTACCTGTGTTATATAGCTCTACCTCACCCCACTACCTGTGTTATATAATAAGATATAGTCTCCGTTATTACGGACGTCATACAGCTAAGGACGGTATACAGGTGAGGACGGTACACAGGTAAGGACGGTATACAGGTAAGGACGGTACACAGGTAAGGACGGTATACAGGTAAGGACACAGGTAAAAACGGTACAGGGTACACAGGTAAGGACGGTACACAGGTAAGGACGGTATACAGGTAAGGACGGTACACAGGTAAGGACGGTATACAGGTAAGGACGGTATACAGGTAAGGACGGTATACAGGTAAGGACGGTACACAGGTAAGGACGGTATACAGGTATGAGGTATACAGGTAAGGACGGTACATGACGGTACACAGGTGTATACAGGTAAAGAGGTACACAGGTAGGACTTGGTATACAGGTAAGGACGGTACACAGGTAGGAGGTATACAGGGACGGTATACAGGTAAGGACGGTATACAGGTAAGGACGGTATACAGGTATGACGGTATACAGGTAAGGACGGTACACAGGTAAGGACGGTACACAGGTAAGGACGGTATACAGGTAGGACAGGTAAGGACGGTACACAGGTAAGGACGGTACACAGGTAAGGACGGTATACAGGTATGACGGTATACAGGTAAGGACGGTATACAGGTAAGGACGGTACACAGGTAAGGACGGTATACAGGTAAGGACGGTATACAGGTAAGGACGTATACAGGTAAGGACGGCACACAGGTAAGGACGGTATACAGGTAAAGACGGTACACAGGTAAGGACGGTATACAGGTAAGGACGGTACACAGGTAAGGACGGTATACAGGTAGGGACACAGGTATGAGGTACAGGGACGGTATACAGGTAAGGACGGACAGGTATACAGGTAGGACGGTACACAGGTAAGGACGGTATACAGGTAAGGACGGTACACAGGTAAGGACGGTATACAGGTAGGGACGGTATACAGGTAAGGACGGTACACAGGTAAGGACGGTACACAGGTAAGATTTCATTTAAACAGAGGATAACAATACGTCAATTTTAGCATACATTAAAAGCCTGCCCCTTAAATATCGCCAATGCCCACGGTAAGGGTCTGCCCTATACGCTTCGCCAGTATCCCAGGAACGACCTCTCAGTGCGATAGTGAGCCGATAACGTCGCTGTATCGTTTGAAGTTAAGGAAGGAAAATCGTTAACACAATCAATCACCCATTTCTACGATCGCTAACAACTCGTCGCTAATCACCAACAGTCATTAAACTATCAGTGGTAATTACGTATATCACCTTACCTTAAAAATACCTTAAAACTGTCTTAAGGTAAACCAACATAAAACACCGTAACTTAAAAATACCCCACAAAAATTTTAAGGTAAACCCCAAATTTCCCTAAGGTAAACTAACATCCACTACACAAACCTGACTTAAAAAAAAAAATTACCCCCAAACTCGTAAATATGAACCAACACACCACGACCCACGTAATACAACCCGGCTTTAAAATTAACTCAACTAACATTCCTCACTAACAAGTCAACAAAACCTTTATCAGAGAATGTTCCTCGTGGACTAAATCATTCACACACACACACACTAACACCGTTCTACCAGGTGATTACAAGATAGAACGATAATGACTAAATACTCGCACTAATAAAAGAAAAAGAAATAAACCAGAAAACAAAGAAAAACAAAGGAAAACAATAATAAACCCCCCATAAAAACAAAGAAATATCAACAAGAAATGGAAGAAATTAATAAGAAAAGTAAGAATAATTATAAAAAAAGAGAACCGCAAAAAATACTTAAAAATAACAACGAAAAGAATTAAATGATATTGAAGAAAGGAAGGAATTAGAAAAACGGTTAAATAAATACAATTAAATCTGTGGGAAAAAAAGGTAAACCTAATAAAAGGAATTAGAGGAATAAGAGGGAAATACACGAAAATGACAATAAAAGTTAATTAAAGGAGGAAGAAAGAGAATCAGAAAATGGAAAAAAAGAGAGAGAAATAAAAACGTATACAATTTAACAACAACAATGAGAGAGAGAGAGAGAGAGAGAGAGAGAGAGAGAGAGAGAGAGAGAGAGAGAGAGAGATATTACAAAAGTCTTCATCACTACACACACACACACACACACACACACACACATACGATAATTTAGTACAATATTTATCTTTTGACATTCTGTAATTTCTCCTTCATCAACGCTGTATTATTTTTAGCAGGAGTTTGTGAGTATTAAGTCAAGGAGTGAGTGAGTTGAGGTGAGGGTCATGGTGTGAGAGGTCAGGATGAGGGTGAGACAGTGTGAGAGGGTCAACCAATGTGAGAGGTCAGGGTGATGGTGAGGCAGTGTCAGAGGTCAAGGTGAGAGGTTAGAGTGAGAGGTAACAGTGAGTCAATGGGAGGGAGAAGTTTTCTGTGAATGTGTCAGAATGAGATAATGTGTGTGTGTTATTCTCTTTCTTTCTCTCTTTCTCTCTCACAATTCCCCATTTATCATAATTTGTGCTATTTCCTTTTTGTTCGTCTTTTTCCTAATGAATTTCTCCTCTTAATTGGCTTCCATTATTTGATACTTTTCTTGTCGACATAAATAAAACAATAATTTTCTTGTCTTACTCTCTCAGATTTTTCTTATTTTCTTTTTTCTTTAATTTTTCCTTCTGTTCCTCAAATGAGTTTTCTTTCTTTATCTGAAGACATTATTATCATCACACTTCCTCTAATTACCTTATTTTTGCTTTAGTATTTATGTATTTATTCTCTCTCTCTCTCTCTCTCTCTCTCTCTCTCTCTCTCTCTCTCACTCCACACACTGTTCTTTTTCGTCATTCTCCTCGAACTAACAAATTTATTTTAATTACAATTATTTTATTATTTACTCAACGCTATGGATATTTTTTTCTTATCACAGTCCTATTGTTATTATTAATAGTTATTATTATTATAAGTTATTACAGTATTATTATTATTATTTCTGGGTGAAATTTATTCTATTTTCTTCTTAACATAATAATTATTTTGTTCAACTAAACTACATTCTCAACATACATTTTTTTTTATCAAAACTCACGACTCGACGAAGCACTGGAACTGAAGATTTAACCCACGTGATTACCAAACCGACCCACCCACCCCCCGACCGACCCACCATCGTCCGAGCTCTTGGCCAGTACCTAGCTCAGCGGCGCCCTTACACCCACCATCATCCGAGTGCACCATAAAAAAGTCACCACGTCTTCCTTCAGCTGCGACTGCCACTTGTATTAACACCTTCTATCCTACATTTCAACACGTCATATCCGGTGGTTCCTGTCACAACACATCCTAAAACCCAGACAGGATGGGTTCTGACTCCTTCTTACCGGGCGAAGTATTGAGATATTTTCATTCCTTTCAAAAACAAAAACAAAAAAATGTATTACGAAGTTTCACATAATTACGAGTAAACTTCCTGTGGTATGAGAGTTATCCGTCTATTGCCCGAGATGTTTACCTGATAACACCTGAACTCAGATCTGGTGGTGGTGGTGGTGGTGGTGGTGGTGGTGGTGGTGGTGGTAGTGGTAGAAGTAGTAGTGGTAGTAGTGGTAGTGGTAGTAGTGGTAGTAGTAGTAGTAGTGGTAGTAGTAGTGGTAGTGGTAGTAGTAGTAGCAGTAGTAGTGGTAGTAGTAGTGGTAGTGGTAGTAGTGGTAGTGGTAGTAGTAGTGGTAGCAGTAGTAGTAGTAGTCGTGGTAGTGGTAGTCCCCAGGTCACACCACCAAATTATCCCACCCAAAACATAACAAACAACTTACAAAAAATAAAAATCCCCCATAGGAAAATAAAATAATCAAATCGCCATAAATCCTCAACAAACACAAAAAATCCCAACACACAATTAACAAACAAATACAAACAGACAAATAAACAACTCAAGCGACACAAATAATAATCATTGGAACAAACACACCAAATAAATTATTAATAAAACAGAGGCAACAATTACTTAA
Organism: Homarus americanus; assembly: GCF_018991925.1. NCBI lineage: Eukaryota > Metazoa > Arthropoda > Malacostraca > Decapoda > Nephropidae > Homarus > Homarus americanus. Next base: position 1,419,926 of record NW_024714177.1, on the reverse strand, counting down.
CCAGACATAAATTCTCAACAGTGTGGGTTATCACATATGAAGATTATAGTGTGATGGCCTGAGTGTCACCTGAGTACACACATTACCTGAGAGACACTTATTTCACTCAAGGACGAACCCCTGAGTTGTCCCTTTTGCTGTCACTTGAAACTGACAAATCGTAAATAAGCAAATTGTAACTACTACTATTACTATTACTACTACTAATTATAATAATAATAATAATAATAGTAACAACAATAGTAATAATAATAATAATCCCTCAATATAGTCATTTGATCTTAATTAATCTCACTTAATCTTAAATATTGTCACAATCCGTTATAATGGCACCTAATCCGTTATGATGTCACCTAATCCGTTATAATGTCACCTAATCGTTAATTACACCACTTAATCATGAATAACATAACCTAATCCTCAATAACAACAATGAATACGTCATCTAATCATCAATGAACATCACCCACTCCACCACAACATCACCCACTCCACCACAACACCACCCAATCCTAGACCAACATAACTGTACCGCAAATTGCATTACATTGTCACTCCCTTATAAAAACTGACAAAACCCACAGACCCTCAGAGGCACACGGTGAGGCGCAGGACCACTCGCCCACCACTACACTATTACCAAAACGCTCAATTATATCTGGATTAGTATATTTATTATTTTTTTTTTTAAGAATCAATTACACGTCGTGACAAGTGATTTCCACAAGGTCATCAACACACGTACGGTCAGCCACAACAACAACAACACAGGAGGAATGAATGATAATAATACAATGGTAATGAATTATTTCTTCAGGATTACGAAGGCCACCTGAGCGCGGGTGAGCCAACAAGCACAGGGGTAGTTACGAACAACCTTGTTTGGCCATGAACCGTCCACAAGACGCTTAGTTGATAATCTTTGGTTACTGAGCTCTGATCCGGGAATTATATTAACTACGACTAATAGTTCTAATAATGATGATGGTAAATAATAATAATAACAATATTAATAGAAATAATAATAATAAAAATAATAATAATAATAATAATAATAATAATAACTATTATTCTAAGAATTAATAGTTAATAATAATATTAATAAAAATAATAATTACACCATCGGTGGTGAAAAATATTGTCAACATTAAAATAATTAATAACGCGCGTTGACAAATGATTTGGCATGGGTGTGTGGGCACCCACGGTGTACTGGGCACACGGGTACTGGCACCAGGTGTGGGTGTGTACCGTGCGGACGTACCTGTAGTACTGGTAGTGGGGCTGGGTGACGTGTAGGTCCATGGGCATGGAAGGGTGGGGCAGGTGGTGGGGGGCATATCCCGGGGCCGCCTCCCCCCCCTGCATCATGCCTAGTGGCCAGAAGGGGTCAATAGTCCCCCACCCCTGCACCCCACCCCCCGGGGCGCCGCGCGGGTTGGCCGCCAACTTGCCGGTGTGATGAACACTTTACCTGGAGTAGCGGTCACCTGGCGCCACTACACCTACACTAGCGCGTCTGGCATCTACTGGCCCTCACACACAGACAACTGATCTTTGGCAGGCACTGATACACACTGGGACGCGGGCGGTGCTTGGCGCTATCCGGGAGGTACACGATACACGTGGGCGCCAGTGCGGAAGCCGACTACCTGTGTCACATGACGTTTGCACCGGGTTGGTGTGTGCACTGGGGAGCGTGCGGGCCTCGGGGTGCAGCAGCCATGAGAGAGGCGGGGCTACCGCACGCTCCGCCCCGACACTCGATGCCTCATTGACTCCTCGGTCCTGAGCCCCGCCCCCGGCATCCTCGGGACCAATCAGCGAGCGTGCCACCGTGCCGCTAACCACTAGCCGCGTGAGCCCCCTTGTCGACCAATAAGGGGGCGGAGACCCCCGTGTTTAGACCGTGTACGGCTCCCATTGCAGCGATCAAACACAATTACCGCTAATAATCGCTCTCCATTTTGCATGTGGTACTGGCGGCCGGCGGCTGCAGGGGACACCCCACCGCCCTCACACGGCACTTATGGCCCTCCTGAGGCACCCACCCCCCGGGGTCCCCCACGCAGCACACCTGTGCACATGTTGCCTACTGTACCTGTGTAACAGTGTTATACTGACCTACAACAGTATGACACCTGTCGTCTCTTTCCTCCCCAAACATTTAAAGTGAAAACAAATTGCAACAAAATTATTTAATATTTACTTCAGGAAATAATTCATATATCATTCAATAGTTTACTCGAACCAATTTGTTCACTCGATTTGTCCAATAATAATAATTATTATTATTATTATCATTATTATTATTATTATACGATTCAAGAGCAACGCCACCCCAACTAATCACATGAAGAAAAACATCAGCAATACGTCAACAGAACACATCATTACACACACACAACCATTACAAATTTTAATGACAAATTACAACAATTTGATAACTGTTCCTTTTACAATCCAAGTCGAGGCTTAACTACAAAATAAAAAAAGCTACAATTAACTCACAAACCCAAAGTATTTCACGATTTTCAAATAATAAGAAATAATAAAAACATTCAGCGGATGTCAGGGGAGGATCTAAGACCGGGAACTGTTAACACTGAGGAGTAGTGACGTTCATTCAGTCAACTGGGGGGAAAAACGTTGATGTTGCGTAAACACATCACACAAACAGACATTATACCATAAATTATACAACACAAATCACACAACAATCAACACCTACGAACCTGAGACTCAGACTAAGTCACTTTAATCTTCCTTTATACAATATTAACACAAGTTAACCAAAATATCACAATTAAACAAAAATTAAAAAATCACATCCATAAATTCCCATAAGTTTCCTAACAAACCACAAACCAACATCTGGTGAGTATGTCCTCTCTCCCCAGCACCGTACTCCGTTAGTTGCTGGACAAAAAATTAACAAAAACACGTAATCCTCACCGTCACTCGCTCACGTCTTAAACCCTCAGTTACACATAATTATATTCCTCTAGTCAACACCGCCAACACTAAGCAGGAGAGAGAGAGAGAGAGCAAGAACTGGTCACTCACTGCGTTAAGCCATATATGAAAGGGCATCATCAGTGTGTGTGAGAAAAAAAACAACAAAATACAAACATTACAAAACATCTACCAGTCATATCAACAAAAACTGACACCTGACTTGAGAAAAAGTTGTCGTGAGAATGTGTACGTAATGCTTTCCAGTGTTACTTAACCGTATTTAATGATTCCCAGTGTTACTTAACCGTATTTAATGCTTTCTAGTGATACTTTACCGTACTTAATGCTCTCTAGTGTTACTTAACCGTACTTAATGATTCCCAGTGTTACTTAACCGTATTAAATGCTTTCTAGTGATACTTTACCGTACTTAATGCTCTCAAGTGTTACTTAACCGTACTTAATGATTCCCAGTGTTACTTAACCGTATTTAATGCTTTCTAGTGATACTTGACCGTACTTAATGCTTTCTAGTGTTACTTAACCGTACTTAATGATTCCCAGTAATGCTTTCTAGTGTTACTTAACCGTACTTAATGATTCCCAGTGTTACTTAACCTTATTTAATGCTTTCTAGTGATACTTGACCGTACTTAATGCCTTACAATGTTCTTAACCGTATTTAATGTTTTCTAGTGTTACTTAAGCGTAATTAATGCTTTCTAGTGTTTGTACTTAAAGCCTTCCTATGTTACTTAACCGTACTTAATGCTTTCCAGTGTTATTTGACCGCACTAAATGCCTCCCAGTGTCACTTACCCATGTTTACTGCCTTACAGCGTTACAATAACATCTACAGGAAGATATAAAACACAAAATCTGTCCAAACATTCACACTTAATACCCAACTTCCGTGACGCGAAAGACGGTGAACAACGAATCCTTCTGGTTAAGATTTATCACACTTACCACACACACACCAGGTAACCTGGTACATTTGTATTCCTGAAATATATATTATATTGTCGCGTCTTTGATTACCTGTTGTCACCTGATAGCGAGGGACTAAATCATGCGGGTGGACTCTTGCGGAAGTTGACTGCTGGGTCTCTGTCAGCCCCAGCCCTCTGGTTGAATTTTGCAACGGCACCTGCCTCCCTCACCTCCACCTCTCTGTATGGTACAATGACACACCTGCGTGACTCACTTCACCTCCACACCTGAATGGTACAACGACACACCTGCCTTAATCACCTCACCTCCACACCTTTATATTCATTTACAATATTCTGGCTAATTAAACCTTCTGATTTTTATTTTCTAGAGATTATTTCACTTCCATAATTCTCTCTTTCTTTCAATCCTCTCCATTCCTCTTCTACTCCTTCCTCATCAACCCTCTCCCCTACCCACCAACCCACACCCCTTCTCTCCCCGCCAACCTTCTCCCCTCCTCACCCTACTCTCCCCGCCCACTCCTCTCCCCACCAACCTTCTCCCCTCCTCACCCTACTCTCCCCTTACTCTCTCCCCTCCCCTTCTCTCCCCGCCAACCTTCTCCCCTCCTCACCCTACTCTCCCCGCCCACTCCTCTCCCTCCTTCCCTTTCTACCAGTTAATATATCAACGCCCTGGAAGGTGTGAGGAAGACGAATGATGTTGGCGAGAATTCAAAACCCACTTCATTTTTCCTTCAAAGGCCGACAACAGCTCTCAGTGTACTCAAACGTCTAACCTAACCTAACCCAACACAGGGGCGTCTACAGGTGGTGTGTGCCTTTGTTACTTGTTCCCTTTTGTTACTTTTTCATATCCTTTTCGTCTATTTTATTTATTCCTTCTTTTATTACCATTTGTTGTGTGTGTGTGTGTGTGTGTGTGTGTGTGTGTGTGTGTGTGTGTGTGTGTGTGTGTGTGTGTGTCCTTCCCTAGTTCTGGTTTCATGTTAATTATTTTTCTTTCATCTCTCTCTCTCTCTCTCTCTCTCTCTCTCTCAATGTATCAATCAGTTTCCCATATCCTATCCCCCATTATCCCCCCTTCCCTCCGTCATGCCCCCACC
>NW_024714177.1:1361599-1414806 GCF_018991925.1 Homarus americanus | reverse complement strand
CAATGACACACCTGCCTGACTCACTTCACCTCCACACCTGAATGGTACAACGACACACCTGCCTTAATCACCTCACCTCCACCTCTCTGTATGGTACAATGACACACCTGCGTGACTCACTTCACCTCCACACCTGAATGGTACAACGACACACCTGCCTTAATCACCTCACCTCCACACCTTTATATTCATTTACAATATTCTGGCTAATTAAACCTTCTGATTTTTATTTTCTAGAGATTATTTCACTTCCATAATTCTCTCTTTCTTTCAATCCTCTCCATTCCTCTTCTACTCCTTCCTCATCAACCCTCTCCCCTACCCACCAACCCACACCCCTTCTCTCCCCGCCAACCTTCTCCCCTCCTCACCCTACTCTCCCCGCCCACTCCTCTCCCTCCTTCCCTTTCTACCAGTTAATATATCAACGCCCTGGAAGGTGTGAGGAAGACGAATGATGTTGGCGAGAATTCAAAACCCACTTCATTTTTCCTTCAAAGGCCGACAACAGCTCTCAGTGTACTCAAACGTCTAACCTAACCTAACCCAACACAGGGGCGTCTACAGGTGGTGTGTGCCTTTGTTACTTGTTCCCTTTTGTTACTTTTTCATATCCTTTTCGTCTATTTTATTTATTCCTTCTTTTATTACCATTTGTTGTGTGTGTGTGTGTGTGTGTGTGTGTGTGTGTGTGTGTGTGTGTGTGTGTGTGTGTGTCCTTCCCTAGTTCTGGTTTCATGTTAATTATTTTTCTTTCATCTCTCTCTCTCTCTCTCTCTCTCTCTCTCTCAATGTATCAATCAGTTTCCCATATCCTATCCCCCATTATCCCCCCTTCCCTCCGTCATGCCCCCACCCCTCCCCTCCTTCCTCTCCCACCCTGTCCTCTTTCCTCCCGCCACAACCACTTTCACTTTCCCTTCCCATCTTCACCTCCTCCTTCAGTAGGTACGGCCGTCTTAGGTGTGTGGGGTGTTGAAGGTGGAGTGTGTAGGTGACAGGTGTGGGTGGTGAAGGTAGTGGTGAGCTGACAGGTGTGGTGGTGGTATAGGTCGACAGGTATGGTAAGACAGACACATGAGACACTAAGAAGAAATGAGTTGCTCTCTAGCCACGACGATCATGAGGAGGTGGAGGAATACCTGTCATAGATTGGGGTATATATTTTAGTGACTGCATCAGGGCGGTGGGTGGGGTGGGGTGGGGTGGGGTGGGGTGGGGGTGGGTGGGGTGGTGGGGTAAGGGGTGGGGGTGGGGGCTGGGTGGGGTGCTGTGTGGGCGGTGGGGTGGGCCGGGTGGGTGCTGGGGTGGGTGGGCCGGGTGGGGTGGGCTGGGGTGGGGTGGGGTGGGTGCTGTGGGTAGTGGTGGGGTGGGTGAAAGTGAGGACTGTATCGCTGCTGGGCTAGGGCGTCTCACAGCCCTTGGTGTTGACACACTGGTAGTATATAGCTCTATTATGGTCGTCCACGCCCCCAACCCCCACTACCAACACCACCACTACTACCACCACCACCACCACCACTACCCCAATCATCATCATCTTATCGCGTATAATGATCCCACTGTCTGAGAATTATGATTATTTTCATTATTATTATTATTATCATTATTATTATTATTATTATTATTATTAATTATGATCATTATTCCTTATTGTTATACCGTTAACATCATCTCATCACAATATATATCTACCTCATCTTAATTACACTTTATTTCCTATTTCATTTTTTCCCTTAAGTGTTTTTCTCTCTCTCTCTCTCTCTTCCTCCTTCTAAAAACACTTGCATTGTCGGCTTTTTCTCCTCTTCTGCCCCCATGCATTCTCTCTCCCTTCCCCCACCAACTGTTGCATATTCTTCTTTTCTTATCTCCTACAACGCGATTCTTATCATGTTATTAATTAATTATCTCTCCCTCCACCTATTCTTCCTCTAATCTCTTTCCTCCTTCCTCTCTCATTTTCATCTCGATATTGTAGGTTACCGCCTCTCTCTCTCATCCACCTACCACGCAATCTCCTTCCCTTTTTTCCTTTCCCATGTCCAAATCGTCCTCCTCCTCATCTCCATTCCTCCATCTTATACCTCCCTCTCCCTTCATTCCACTTTCCTGTCATTCCTATTTCCTCCCTTCCCACAACACGACCTCTTCCAACCTCCCCATTCCACTCCTATCCTTAGACCCCCAATCCTCCACCCCATCCCACCCCTTCCTCACTCACCCATCAGTTCATCTCACCCCTTACCCCCTTTACCCTTAAAACTACCAACCCCTCCCACTCCACCCAACCCCTCCCTCTCCTTCCCCTCCCCACCTCCCCCTCCCTAGCGGTACGGGTCACAACGCCACAATGATCACATGACAACACGTACAAGACCTGACAATAGAAACGTCACTAATTAATGTGCGTCTTGTGATACCATCAGCGGGGCCCTGAGACCGTCACTCTCCGTCAAGCTCCGGTATTTGACGTCAATATTTAGGGGCCCAGGTATTTTAATCCCTCATTTACTTCATTATCTGATTCACCGGCGATGAGAGGGTTAAATATTTTGCCAGGTGTGTGTGTGTGTGTGTGTGTGTGTGTGTGTGTGTGTGTGTGTGTGTGTGTGTGTGTGTTTTAAGAAAGCTGCTAAGCAAATACCAAAATTTAATTCTATATCCTAAGTGCATACACCCACATACACCTTACACTCCAATTAACTCACCACTCACACCCTCCTATACCCACTAATTGCCCTCCTACACCCCTCCTACACTCCACCACCACACCCACCCCGGTCATTACGCTCAGATAACATTCCTGAACAATGTCAACACAAGATTTAATGAACACGTCGTGGGGGTTCAACCAGTGTTTTTCTGACACTTACTAAGCACGAAGGCCACTCAGCCCTCCTCCTCCTCCCTCCTCCTCCCTCCCTCCTCCCTCCTTCTTTTCCCTTCCTTCCTTCTGTTTCTGTTGTTTCCTCCTCTCCTTCCTCCTCCTTCCTTCCTTTCTCCATCTCTTCCCCTTATTCCCAAAACCCCTTTCCTTCCTCCTCCCTCCTTCCTTCCTTCCTTCCTTCTCTAAACCCCTTAATCGCTACAGTTAAGCTAACCGGTTGTGACGCATTACCTCCCTGACACCGTATTATATCGACCAATATGCCACACTCCTTCACGCCACCTCCTCCTCCTCAGTCCCTCAATAGTAAGGAGGAGGAGGAGGGGGGGGGGAGGGGAGGCGTGTAGTGACCCACAACACACGCCAGTAACCACGCCACCTACCCACCCCTCACGTCCACACTAACTTGTCTCTCTCTACGACAGTCCAGAGTGGGTTCCCGAGGCTTAGAACGCCAGCAGTCTTCATAACACCTTAAGTGGTGTATCCAGACTCCAACATGTGTAGCTAGTGAATGTATCAACTTCCTCTTCCTCAGCTCTCTTTCCCCTCATGTCCTCCTCTTCCTCCCCTCATATCCCCCTCTTCCCCTGAACCCCTCCCTCCTCACCCTCTGGAAAGCGGAAGTAAATTTGTTTTTTCCTTAAACAATAAATTTTACCTGATAACATGTGTCTCACCTTATCTCCTCTCATTTTCCCTGAGGATGGAGCTGACTGCGGCGATAGAGGAGGTGTGGTTGGTGTGGTGGTGTGGTGTGGTGTGGTGTGGTGTGTGGCAGAAAATACATATAAACACCCACAGAGAGGCTCCCTCCCACACACACACACACACACACGCACGCACACACGCACACACACACACACACACACACACACACACACACACACACACACACACGAAACAGATAAATAATTAAATAAAAAAAAACATGAGACAACACCACCGTCCTCTTGAGTCTCGACAAGAATTCTGATCACCAGAAAAACTTGGGCTTCAACCCTGCCACTGTCGACCCTGGCCAGGCTTCCGGTAACCCCGCCACCCCTGCCACCATCACCCTGCCACCACCACCCTGCCACCATCACCCTGCCACCATCACTACTGCACCACCATCGCCACACCAGAATGTACATGAAGACACAGGTCACAGTACCCTATACTGACAACAAGATCGCCAGTTTCCTCCAAATTCTTTCATAATATTTTTTAACAGCGAATTCCGGGTTTTGAGAGAGAGAGAGAGAGAGAGAGAGAGAGAGAGAGAGAGAGAGAGAGAGAGAGAGAGAGAGAGAGAGAGAGAGAGAGAGAGATATTCTAAAACATCCATAACCAAATCTTGTATGACGTCACGGCGGAGGCGAGGAGGAAAATGTTCGATAATAAACCATACGTGAACAATGATCCTGACAGAGGCGGCGTCACCAACTTGTGAGTCAGGGCACAAGAACTTACCAGAAGAAGATATTCGCGGTGATTCGTCGTGGTTTGAAGATTTACAGAATTGTCGAGTGTTGGAAACTCACGTCCGTCGAGGGAGTAAAATACAAAATCTATTTCCTCTCTCCGGCTGAATACATTCGGGAGTGTCGCCAATTATAGATAATGTCATTTGAACATGAACAGCGCAGTGTACGACAGGTAATAAAACATGAGCAAACGCAACTATACGATACGACGGTTGAGTGGATACAGAACTCATCTCCCGTCCTAAGGGTAGCTGGTTCGCATCCCAGGATATCCCCAGTGCACCCAGCTCCTTTACAGTTTAGGCGGCCGTGAGCAGTGCCGACAACACTGTTTCCTCGTGCACCGAAGACTTACTATGCAGTGGAGCAAACACTGAACACAATTACGACATTATCAAGTGAAGTTAAATCCTGGTCAGTGCACAACCGGAACACCATCAAAATCACAGTGGACTCTTAATAAAGCTGAAAACTGGCCAGTGATTCAGAGCAGCCTGATGAGTCAATGTGCATGTGTGTGTGTGTATATATGTGTATATGTGTGTGTATAACAACACGGACACCTGCCACATGAAGCAAGAGGCGAGGGCTGTACACTTAAACATACTACAAAAAACAAAACATTTAAAATACCTCATTTCTACAAAATTTCATCTAAAAACATAAAACAGTAAAGAAATAAACAAAAATATTAAAAGTTTATAAACGAAGAGCAAAATATCTCAGTTTACTGATGAGCCAAAGTCTTCAACACAGTTATATTCAGTTTCTTCAGGTAAACCTACAAGAAACACTGTAATGATAAGTTATTTTCACTACAAAAGACACGTATCTTCCTCAGTGCAAGTTTTTCATTATACACAAAAACCTCCGTAGTAATACATCTTGATCAGAAAAATCACAAAAAAAAATTGGGACTGTATAAAAACATAACATCCTTTCAAGAGACGTATGTTGGTCCACTTGTCGTATGAATGTTGTAAAGAAGAAGTAAAGTGACTCATACCCCGAGTCTTAGGTGTGGTTATGTGGGTTTAAGTGACTCATACCCCGAGTCTTAGGTGTGGTTATGTGGGTTTAAGTGACTCACGAGTCTTAGGTGTGGTTATGTGGTTAGTGATACCCTGAGTCTTAGTGTGGTTATGTGGGTTTAGTGATTCATACCCGAGTCTTAGGTGTGGTTATGTGGGTTTAAGTGATTCATACCCCGAGTCTTAGGTGTGGTTATGTGGGTTTAAGTGATTCATACCCCGAGTCTTAGGTGTGGTTATGTGGGTTTAAGTGACTCATACCCCGAGTCTTAGGTGTGGTTATGTGGGTTTAAGTGACTCATACCCCGAGTCTTAGGTGTGGTTATGTGGGTTTAAGTGACTCATACCCCGAGTCTTAGGTGTGGTTATGTGGGTTTAAGTGACTCATACCCCGAGTCTTAGGTGTGGTTATGTGGGTTTATGATTCATACCCCGAGTCTTAGGTGTGGTTATGTGGGTTTAAGTGATTCATACCCCGAGTCTTAGGTGTGGTTATGTGGGTTTAAGTGACTCATACCCCGAGTCTTAGGTGTGGTTATGTGGGTTTAATGATGACAAAACAAAGTATCAACAAAGGGAAACAAATTCGGACACAGCCAGAGGCGAGGCGAGGTGAGGTGTGACACAGGAGAGAAGGGTTCCAGGTGAGGTGGACACAGGAGCCTGGGGGGTTCCTGGTGAGGTGTGACACAGGAGCCTGGGGGTTCCTGTGAGGTGTGACACAGGAGAGAAGGGTTCCAGGTGAGGTGACACAGAGAGAAGGGTCCGTGAGGTGTGACACAGGAGAGAAGGGTTCCAGGTGAGGTGACACAGGAGAGAAGGGTTCCTGGAGGTACAGGAGCCTGGGGGTGTCTCGGAGGTGTGACACAGAGCCTGGGGGGTTCCCAGGAGGTGTGACACAGGAGCCTGGGGTGTTCCTGGGAGGTGTGACAGGAGCCTGGGGGGTCCCTGGTGAGGTGTGACACAGGAGCCTGGGGGTTCCTGGTGAGGTGTGACACAGGAGCCTGGGGGGTTCCCTGGAGAGGTGTGACACAGGAGCCTGGGGGGTTCCTGGTGAGGTGTGACACAGGAGCCTGGGGTGTTCCTGGTGAGGTGACACAGGAGCCTGGGGGTTCCTGGTGAGGTGTGACACAGGAGCCTGGGGGTGTTCCCGGAGGTGTGACACAGGAGAGGGGGTCCAGGTGAGGTGTGACACAGGAGAGAAGGGTTCCTGGTGAGGTGTGACAGGAGCCTGGGGGTGTTCCTGGTGAGGTGTGACACAGGAGCCTGGGGGTTCCCGGAGGTGTGACACAGGAGCCTGGGGGTGTTCCTGGGAGGTGTGACACAGGAGCCTGGGGGTTCCTGGTGAGGTGTGACACAGGAGCCTGGGGGGTTCCTGGAGGTGTGACACAGGAGCCTGGGGTGTTCCCGGAGGTGTGACACAGGAGCCTGGGGGGTTCTGGGAGGTGTGACACAGGAGCCTGGGGTGTTCCGGGTGTGCAGCCGGGGGTTCCTGGTGAGGTGTGACACAGGAGAGAGGGGTTCCTGGTGAGGTGTGACACAGGAGAGAGGGGTTCCAGGTGAGGTGTGACACAGGAAAGGGGTCCTTGGTGAGGTGTGTGACACAGGAGCCTGGGGGTTCCTGGTGAGGTGTGACACAGGAGAGGGTTCAGAAAAACACAGGAAAGAGGGGCCCCAGGTGAGGTGTGACACAGGAAGGGGGTTCCTGGTGAGGTGTGACACACAGGAAAGGGGTCCTGGTGAGGTGTGACACAGGAGGGGGGGTTCCTGGTGAGAGGTGTGACACAGGAGAGAGGGGTTCCAGGTGAGGTGTGACACAGGAGCCTGAGGGGGTTCCTGGTGAGGTGTGTCACAGGAAAGAGGGGTTCCTGGTAAGGTGTGACACAGGAGAGAAGGGTTCCTGGTGAGGTGTGTCACAGGAAAGAGGAGTTCCTGGTGAGGTGTGACACAGGAAAGAGGGGTTCCTGGTAAGGTGTGACACAGGAGGGAGGGGTTCCTGGTAAGGTGTGACACAGGAGAGAAGGGTTCCTGGTAAGGTGTGTCACAGGAAAGAGGAGTTCCTGGTAAGGTGTGACACAGGAAAGAGGGGTTCCTGGTAAGGTGTGACACAGGAGGGAGGGGTTCCTGGTAAGGTGTGACACAGGAGGGAGGGAGGAATGCTGCTACGGACTTTTAAAAAAAAATATACCGTCTGGAAAATATTCATGGTCGTAAACGTTATTTATTACAGGAGATAAAGATCACTTTTACACGTTGAAGAGACCTCGGCACGGCAGACGACCCGGGCACAGCTTCCAGCATCACGACCCCTCCATTACACACCTGTCCGGGGTCGTCATCTGCCGGGGTCGTCAACTAGCTAGGGGGGGGGGGATATTACCTGAGTAGGGTCGTCAGGTCCTCAGGTATTTGAGATTGTGTACTGACAAGCTTTCTGACTGTACGACCTTGGCAGAGGGACACATCCTAGGTAAAGAAGCCAAGAGTAACGACGAACACCTGCAGACACGACGGAGGGAAAGCAAGAGGGAAAAGGAATGTAGAGGAAGGGAGGGGGGAGGTAGAGAAAGGGGAGGGGAAGGTAGAGGAAGGGAGGGGGGAAGGTAGAGGAAAAGAGGAAGATAGAGGAAGGTAGGATGGGGAAAGGAATAGGAAGGTAGAGGAAGGAGGGGAAGGTAGAGGAAGGAAGAGGAAGATAGAGGAAGGTAGAGGAAGGGAGGGGGAGGTAGAGGAAAAGAGGAAGATAGAGGAAGGGATGGGGAAGGTAGAGGGAAGGTAGAGGAAGGTAGAGGAAGGTAGAGGGAGGGAGGGGGAAGGTAGAGGAAGGGATGGGGAAGGTAGAGGAAGGGAGGCGCTACTTGAGGAGGAAAGACCAGCTACTTGAGGAGGAAGACGATAGATCACCTAAATTGTTTTATATTTTTTTACCTTAATTACCAATCCTAACCATCAAAATAAAACACCTGTCATTTGTCCATCACACACACACTGTACGCTGAACATAACGCACACGTGTAAAGCTGCTTAACAAAGTCATCTCGAACGGTCCAATAGTAATGGAGGGCACGAAATAGCTCCTGTTTGACCTCTGACCCCTGTGTGACCTCCGGCCCCAGTGTGACCTCCGACACCATGTTTGACCTCCGACACCGTTTGACCTCTGACACCCTGTGTGACCTCCGACACCTTGTGTGACCTCCAACTTGTGTGACCTTGATATCACCATAAACGGATGCGGTTCCTTAAAACATCCATATTGACACAAGACTCACGATCCGGATGAGGAAAACTTTACGGATACCAAAGACACATGGCCGAATCTATACCACAACACGTCCGGTTTCACACACACACACACACAAAAGGGGGTGAATTAAGCGAGTGGGTGAACGTGTGGGCGTGGCCGCGGACCATCAATCAGGATTCCGTGATGAACCTGCAGGTCGGCTCCCTCGGTGATGACGATGATGATGATACCGTGAAATGATTTACCCTCAACCAGAGAGTTTGCCGCCGCCGCTTGCTGATGGGAAACACAAGTACAATAAGCTTCCTGAATACAGAGAGAGAGGCAACACCCGAACACTAAACAGGGGGAAATTATTATGGTGAACTTGGGTGTAGAATATTGTGTGGAGTTCTTTCATTTGTAGTTGGTGGTGTGGCCGCTCTCGTTGTGCGCCGTTTACTGCGATAGGTCAGGAACCCTCGCCGTTACCACCGTTAGTCTGGGAGAGGGTCGTAGGCGAGGGTCGTAGGAAAGGTGATGGTAGTGCTGGTGGTATGGGTAGTGGTGGTGGTTATTGGGGCAGTCAGGTGGTGGTAAGATGGTGTTGGTGGCAGTATTGATGGTAATGGTGGTAGTGGTGATGGTGATGATAACGGTGGTGATCGTGGTAGTAGTGATGGTGGTGATCGTGGTAGTAGTGATGGTGGTCGTAGTGGTGATAGTGGTGGTGGTGGTAGTGGGTCGTCACGTGGGAGCCCTGCACGACCGACCACACACTCCGTAAGTCAGCAAGGAGAGCCACGCCCCCCAGGTGATGTGTTCCTGAGACCTGATCGTGAGCAGCCACACACACACACACACACACACACACACACACACACACACACACACGACCCAGTTAGTCACCACTGTAAATAAAATATATATATCTATAAATATTCTCTCGACCCCTAAAAACGTCCATCTAAAAACCGGTTACTGTATTTACCCAACAACTGGTTTTTTGCTCCACAACATCACCTGACACGAAGAACAGGACGTCTCTTACGCTAGGTCAGTTACACAGGTCAAGGTATACTCTCTCTCTCTCAAAAAATCCCTTTACTTTCTCTCAATTAACGCAATGTCTACCTTTCATGACCTGACGGATAGATTCTTTACCAGATAGGGAGGATATCTTTTGTCTCTCTCCTCAAACGCTATTTAATTAAACTAATGACTAATTCATATAGTAACCCTCTTTAATTACCACAATTAACTACCTCACAAAGACACATACAAATAACTAAAAAAAAATAATAATAATAATTTAAAAATGTAAAGGTGAGGAAATGACTTCTTCTCTGGTTGCTCTTCTTGGTGTTCTCTCTCTATTCCAGGCACGAGTCATAGTGGGCGAAGGAGCAGCGTCGACCGGATAACCCCTACAGTGTCCTCCCTTAATCTCTACTCGTATGCTTTAGTAAACACCCATTAACACTCTGGTCCACGGCTGATTATATTGAGTGTAAGTTATGACAGGTGTGGGGAGGTGGGGGGGGGAGAGGTAGGTGGGGGGCAGGGCAGGTGGAGGCAGGGTTATGTGGGGGCAGGGCAGGTGGGGTCAAGGTATAGGTGAGCCGGCACTACAATTGGCTGGGATTGTTGTATATATTGTGTTGTGAGTTTCCTGTTCACGTCCATATTGAGTCATTAGTCCTTGTACCGCTCATGTATGACTCTTAGGTTGTAATAATAATAATAATAATAATAATAATAATAATAATAATAATAATAATAATAATAATAATAATAATTTCAATCACATATGAAATTACATCAATCACCTGACTACGAGCCCTTAGCGTATGCCCTTTGATTCCAACACTATACCATCACACTATACCATCACACTATACCATCACACTATACCATCACACTATACCACCACACTATACCACCACACTATACCATCACACTATACCATCACACTATACCACCACACTATACCACCACACTATACCGGCCTGGTATTGTACTCCGACGTGACCATCTTACTCATGTTACCTGCAGATCACTATGGTGCTGTGCCTCTAAACGCATGGACGGGTTAATGATTCTGTAGCCGTGTGAGACTACAGGTGTGACACGTCTGAAACCATGTACAGTATAGACGACAAACTCCTCCAGGCGACACTACTACAGCAGCCTCTGTACCCCGCTGTACCTAGCTGTAAGAGAACACCATTACAGCAGCCTCTGTAGCTCGCTGTACCCCTCAGTGAATATCTTCCCTGTACGGTCGTAAAAGTCATTTACAAAGCGCACTCCCACGCGGTAATCACTATAAAATATCGCGTCACACTACCATGCCGTGATAATAATTTGTTAATGTGTAATTACACGCATGGACGCATAGTTCTCTTCCCCTCGCATTTATGATCCGTGGTTGCGCATGCGTCGGTCTGGGAAGTGCTCAACCTCGCCTTTCATCCTTTCCGGTGAAGCCTGTCGCATGTGCACCATGTGTGTGGTGTGTGTGTGTGTGGTGTGTGTGTGTGTGTGTGTGTGTGTGTGGGGGTGTGTGTGTGTGTGGTGTGTAGTGTGGTGTGTGTGTGTGTGTGTGTGGTGTGTGTGTGTGTGTGCACGCTGACAAAGGTTATCACCTAACCCCTGCCAACGCCCTTATCAATACCCTCGACATACCATTATTGTGTACGGAACTCTTTTGACTAGTACACAGGGTCAACAGCCTGTACACTGAATGAAAAATGCCATGTCAGTCGAAAGGTTGTATACACACACACACACACACACACACACACACACACACACACACACACACACACACACACACACACACACACACACACACAGAGGTCATAACTAACACCTCCACACCGACTGAGTATTCAGGAGAGAGAGAGAGAGAGAGAGAGAGAAAGACGTTACCTTTCACCATTATTCCATCATTAGTGTCCCAAAACTTATTAAATATATACTGAACAAAGAGTTAGTAATTCACGTGTATATGACCCAACCCGTGGAAGTAACTTGGTTATTTAGACCAAGGATATAATTAGAAGTCATAGTAGTCAAAGGGTTGGCATCGTACTCAAGGGGTTAAATAAAGTCACTCTTGTTTTCCCATGGTTAGGTATTAAACAACCAATCAAATAAGCCCAAATTGTAATTGTTTCTTGCTAGCGGACTTCGTATTGGTTCCTCTATGCCTGATAATCACAACAAAACTCTCACGGGAAATGAGAACCACTGTACTGTATCACCTGGTCATGACGGGACTAAATTTCACTCTATATCTTCAGTTTTCTTTCTCCAGGTAGAGCAAGAACCTGTGACGTCATACCGTTCGTTGCGATTCGCCACTGTGATTGGCCAAGAGAGGGGAAAAGGGTATACGATTATTGAACGCCAAATTACGAATATTAAAAACAACACGAAAATTAATTAACGAACGTAAGTACAGTATACCTGGAGTCGATTCCTGAACCTAGACAATGTGTTTTATTCATAATAAAGAAGAATTATTAAAGATTTTCTGACGAGTTAGACACCAGGGACAGGTATACCTAATCATTCCTCAGGTAAGTTATGAACTACATTGACAATTTTCCTCAAGTCAGGGACCTCAAACAGGTCATTACCATGATGTTGTGCTCAAAGGGTATTTTCCCCAGCCAGGGTCTGTATTAAGGAACGACCATTTATTACTAGACAGGAAGAGAGATTCCTTGGCCACCACCGCTAACAACACACCTGTGGGATATTTTTACCTGGTTGAAAAAGAACAATACTAAATAGCCTAAGCGCTAGTTTATTTTACCTTTACGTGCTGACTGGTCAGGTAGCCCCTCATCCTGAAGCAACGCGGGGCCACTTCCAAAGATAGCTTGTGTGTAATGTAGCTTCTGTGTAACGAAGCTTGTGTAACGAAGCTTCTGTGTAACGAAACTTCTGTGTAACGAAGCTTGTAAGGTTCTCTCACTCAATTGCATATTCCAAGTCTGTCTTTAGATCGATAAGTAACTGGTGTTCTCTGAAGCAAACACTCCTTTAACATCCGTCTATCACATTCACCACCACAACACCACTACCACAACACCGCTACCACAACACCACCACACTATCACCACAGCCCGTGCATTATCCTCTGTACTCGACCGTGTCAGCGAGGAGCAAATGACTCACTAGAGGCAAGATCCTTACATAAGGGCTCTTCTGTATGCAAATCAACCTAACCTAACCTTTAATGTATAGACTCTACAGCATGAGTCTTCGGTAATGGAGTCTTATTGATGCGCCTCTCTCTCTCTCTCTCTCTCTCTCTCTCTCTCTCTCTCTCTCTCTCTCTCTCTCACAGTGTCGTAGTTATCATCGTTGCATCACTCACTTATCCTCCTCCTCCCTCTTACTGCCGGATGAGTACAGCAAAACAGAGCGTTACTTCACGTTCTCCGAGACACTCACGTAACACAGGGGAAAAAATGAGGTGATGTTCCCTTCAGGAGCTGGGCAGTGGTAGGTCCTGAAGGAGTTGTTAATGTAGTCTAGAGTTAATGGTCGTGTATGTATGTATGTAATGTTTCTACTCGACTCCCCCCCCCCTCCAAAGACCTCGCCAAACCTGCACACGGTAAAAACATTTTTTCAGTTCTTGACTTCCTGTATGAGATAATGCTTGCCTGACAGCTAATCCTCCTTTGCTCTCTTTCAGTCTGCAAGTCAACCAATCAGCCTGTCTAAATGATGCCTGTCTTCCTGTCTGCCTGTCAACAAACCTGCCGGCTAAACCACTACCTGTCAGGGGTAATTCTCAATGCTCAAGTTTAACAAGCAAAAGTGTCTTATTGACAAATAATAATGGTAAATTACTTGTAGCACTTGGGGGTCTTTTTGGACCTCAAGCACCATTACTTCTGATGTTTATGACCAAAGTGGCACCGGCAAGATTTACATAATACAGTATTTTTTTTTTTTTTTGTATTATATCTTAGTGTCTCTGTTTATCTATACGAGGAGAAAACCAGACGATTACATTAGTTTTTTTTTACCAACATTTAGTTACATGTATCTAATTTGCATTTTTATTCCATCATTTACCTTTTGAGTTTTTTTTTAATGTTTCGCATAAGAAAACCACAAAACACCCAACGCCACTGTTCACGATTCTAGTTTATAATATCCCAAGGCTTTATCCCTAGGTAAAAAAAAACTCGTGGTTATTAGACAGGTTAATATTACGAGTGTTACAGGTCCTCACCTGTCTCCCTCGTTGCTGTGTCGTCAGGTACACGGATTACACTGGTACAATATATTCGTTTTAATTGTTACAGGTGTACATCCAGCCAGGTACACATCCAGCCTCCGAGGAATTTACCCTGAGAGGAGAAGGACGAAGGAGAAGAAAAGTTATTTCTTCCTGGTTCTTGTCCTTCACTCTCAGGGCTCCACGTCGCCGCTTGTGACTCACCCACCCATCACTGTCCCACCCACCCATCACTCTGCCACCCACCCATCACTCTCCAACCCACCCATCACTCCCCCACAGTGTCCAGCGACTCGCCACACCTCGACGACAGACACGGCAGGCACAAACAGTGAGTCTTTCCCCCGCGAGATTTACGAGGCTCCCGCCGTACTTAAGTGGGCGTGTCCTCGTCTGGTAATGACTGGGAGAGGCTCTGACTAATCCTCACCGTGTAACAGTTAATCATCGGCTGTGGGCAAGACGGAAAATACGACCATTATCTGGCTGCACTCTACACCAACGACACCACGCTGGGGAGATTCTCTGCTGTACCACCGTCAGCCACCTGCCCTGCCCTGCCCTGCCCTGCCCTGCCCACCTGGTAATCACTCGCCGATAGCAGTAATGAATGCGTCTGTGTTATGATGATCAGTTACCAGCCTCATACATCATGCAGGCTGTCATACATACAACACTCATACTCGCTCGTGTATACGGGGCCATACAACATACACACATGTATACAATATACCACCATACAACACTCACTCTCACTAATGTATACACCATCATACATAACAACAACGTTATTTAGATTCTTTATGAATTACCCCTTAAGAGAAATGTGTATACATACGTCCATACAGAACACCACTTCTGCAAAGACTTCAGATACAACCTTCACCCTACAGACTTGCTACTGTGTGTTGGTGTTCGTGTGCATGAGTGTAAGGAAGCATCTTGAGAAAGTGTAAAGTTTGTGTTTTTACATAGTTGTGGGGAGTAAGAAGTGGTGTGTGTGTGTGTGTGTGTGTGTGTGTGTGTGTGTCTCTTTTGGTATGAAACACAACACACCAAACTTCCATCAAGTCCACCCAGGAAGAGTTACCAACACCCGAGTACTAACCAACTCGCCTCCTTGGTCATCAGAAGTGAATCAGACTCTCGAGTACCCAAGGCGTTCTCTTCACTTCAGGCCAAGAACCAAGTCCCCACCCGCACCTTCAGGTTAAAAAGACATATTTGCCACTATGAGACCAACGCACCTTCGGGTTCAGAGATTTAAAAAGAGGCCACGACCTGTCTCCTTCTCGTCCTCCTTAAGTAAAACTACCGTCCTTCCCGCACCTTCAGGATCATGACCCATGTGATTACCTCCTCCTCATTCTGCTGGGGCGTCCCCCTCAGGAACTCAGGTCCTAGTGGGTTCAAGTCCCCAAGAGTCGATCGTACTATGAAACCAGCGGAGTAGTGGTAGTGGTGGTGGTAGTGGTGGTGATGGGTGAGGGAGGTGGGGGGGGGCACCACCAAGGATGATCCTCTCACATAACAAAAGCTATCAAAGACGTATTCAACACCCCCCTGTCTCCCATACTCCACACACGCATTATGTATACATGAAAAAGATGAAAATGGTCCAATAAATAATAAAATAAATACTAATACATCACAAGGAAACATAAATAACAACTTTCTGTTCAATGAGAATATAAATAAAACGAAACGGAGCAGTTGAACATCCACCCAACTGCCTCTCAATCACCACACACAGTAGACGTTAACTATGTACTTAGTGAGGCCTATAATCATATGGTGAGGCTTGTGGTGACTTAATTAGTAGCGGGAGTACCTGGATGGGAGTGGTGAGGCTTCCTTTATACCCCTACACTTACCTGTCACTCACCTGTCCACCCCTACACTTACCTGTCACTTCACACCCATAACTTATCACTTCACACCCATAGCTTATCTACGTTATAAAGACAACAGCACAGAAAGGAGGACACTTTTTGTAAGCCAATTAAGAGTGTCGTGTGTGTGTGTGTGTGCGTGTGTGTGTGTGTGTGTGTGTGTGTTCATGAACATTTTTTAAATCAACGTAGCCACTACCAAACAAACACAATATATACACAACTAACTGCAGTGTAGTTCTCCATCACACACACACACACACACACACACACACACACACACACACACACACACACACACACACACACACACACACACGTACGTTTTTAATAATGATGTTCTAGTGTTTTATACCGAAAGCAAAATTCACTGTATGAGTTGAATTAAAGATAACTAAAGACGCCCCCCCCCCCAAATATCTGAATAATTGTTGGCGACCTTTGACCCCGCGCTGCAGGTGGATATAATAGTGGTCCTGGCGACATAATATCAAGTCATTATTTGGAATTGAGAAACAAGGGGAAGCTACAACAGGTTTTGATCTTCTGTAAAAACAAAAAACAAAACAAAAAACTGTTCCACTCTCATGAATTGAATATTATGAGAACGTAACACTGCCTCAGAAAAACTCCTGACGCAGCTAAACCCGAGCGCGGCTGACATTACCCGACATATCCTGGCTGGGGGACATGTCGGCGGGTCCACTCATCTACGGAAGACAGAGGTGGACTTAAAACAGAATTAAACACGGCGAAATGAACCTTAATGATCTATAATTCAAAATGGTTAACTTTAATAACTGAGCCAAACTATGAATTGCGAGTAACACAACTCAAGAAGACTACTCTCTCACACGCGATACTTAACGTTGGCTACAAATATTAAAAACAGCTAACACACCCTTGGGAAAGTTATCATAAATTGCAGCGCCTTAAAAAACTTGCATTATTCTTTTGTATCCGCTGTGAACGACAGACCATGAAATATTCAGGCGAGAATCAGCTCACAAAACTGTCTGCCAGAGATCCGGTCAATGGAGCGAAAAGTTCAGAACAGAATTCCTTTGTAGACTCCCCGCGCTATGTGACCTGACCTGACCTGACCTGACCTGGCACTGACCAACACACCTGAACCACACACGGCGGGAGAACCCTAAAGGTCACTGGTGGCACTAACAGTGAGGTTGCAAACAGACGCATCCAGTTTCAATTTACACCCAACAGATGGCGTTATTTCTACACACTTGATCCACTTATGTTTGTTGACATAACTAACTAACAACTGACAAACTCAACTCAATATCGTTGTCATAAAATCCACGTAAATGAAACAACCCAATTCAACCAAACTATTGCCTGGAGGAGGATCACAAGGCTAACGGTATGAAGGATTTTATAAATATAAGTCTTCTTAGGAGTTAGTCGTGTCTTAAATATGGGAGAACCTACGAACCACCTGAAGATTAGGCACCCCTCCACACCCAGACGGTCACCCTCCCCCCCGCCTCTCGCTCCGTCGCCTGCCTGAGACGAGACCTCAACAGGTGTGACCGACAACAACCTCTGACATTTAGCGAGTCAGTGAGGACGTGATCATGACGGTGAGGCCAGGTAATGCCGCTCACAACCTGGGCACTAATGAGAACTCTCTCTCTCTCTCTCTCTCTCTCTCTCTCTCTCAATGATACCTCGTTAGATCCACCACAACAGCAGTCTACGACACACACATCCCACTTCCCGGGCTAATATTTTGTGTGGGGTGGAAGTGTTGCATTTAAGAGTGTGTGTAGAGAATTAAGACAAGAGGAGGAGGAGGAAGGAAAAAACCCATAAGCCTTACACACAGTATTTACCGAGTTGAAGGAGAACATGACCAACACGCTGACACATTACGAATTGTGCGTCCGTGTTCATAATAATATACTGTACAGAGCCGAGGTGGTGAACTGTGTAACAATGTAGCAACAAAAACACTGTGGCGGAATAAGAAAGTGAACAATACTGAGCTACACAGACACACACACACACACACACACACACACACACACACACACACACACACACACACACACAGTAGAGAGAGAATATTAGTTCAGTATAATCAATAAGTAGTGAAGTGGTGTGTGTGTGTGTGTGTGTGTTTGAATACGTTTAGCGTGAGTGGGCCGTGGTCGCCAACCCTAACACAAGAGGATGACACCTGTATTGACTGTCGGCTTCGTAATGAGTTACAGCAACACCTGAGACCACCCTGTACCTGTATATTAATTAGGTTAGACACATTGAGTAACGTCACCGTGTACTCAAGCTCTCAAGTACTCAATACTAACTCAGCCAACCGTCACCATTGCACTCACTCAAGCCACTGTGTACTCAAGCTCTCAAGTACTCAAACACAACTTCAACACACACTAAGGTCACCGAGTACTCAAGCTCTCAAGCACTAATCCGTCACCTTCACATTCATGTTCCAAGTGACAGAAAGACTTGGAGACCTCTCAACCTCCAAATATAGGCAGAGCGTCATTAAAGAAAACACGCGGCGAGCAATAGGTCAACGGGTTGTGACTGTGTGTGTGCGTGTGTGTGTGTGTGTGTGTGAAAGTCTCGCCCACAAACATTCCATAACGAGGCGTGACTGTAGCACACACCTGGTGGTCAGTTTCCCCTTGAGTGAAAGGTCTTCGTGTTAATAGGTACAGGTGAGGGTAGCGGACCAAGGCTTACCTGTGCTCAAAGGCTAAGTATTACGGTACACACACACACACACGAGTAACGTCTGATCTCTAAGGTAAGTGTACATTTCAGTGGCTCAAGTTAATTTGCCCTCCTAATATAATCACATCTCTTAAGTAAACATTCTAAAGGATTAAAATTATTAGAGAATTAGTCATCAAATTAACATAGATTATATCAACTATACCAAGCAGCATTAATTTATTATCTTAAGTTAACTCCAAATGACCAATATTACTTTTAAAATACTAACACAAAACATTACTCCGAAAAACTAAAAACACAAAATTAATTTCTTTAATAAACTCAAGTTATTTATTTTTCTATGATTTACAACCTGAATCAATGAGTTTCATCAACATCACACTAATAAATTTTTCACTCTGACCGATAAAATTTCACGCGAAGTCACCAAAGTTGAGTACCACAATGTTTACAGCAACACACATGTGAAAACTGAAAGAAATATCCATAGATTTCCGAGTAGCAATCTCTGGCCACTGAAGAGTTGTTGAGGTAACGTAAGAACAAGACTAGATAGATAGATAGATAGATAGATAGATAGATAGATAGATAGATAGATAGATAGATAGACGGACGGATAGATATATAAATAGTCAGATGGATAGAGCGGTGTTGGGATAGTGTTAATCACAGGCATATTTCTTATCACTGTTAAAGAGAGAGAGAGAGCGCGCCAGGAGGGACCACCACCACCACTATCACCACAGACAATGTTCCTCAGCCTTACCTATTAGCCGACTATCTCCTCACTTTGTCTTCCCGACGTCGCCACAAAGGCCACCGGACAGTATAAATGTATTTTGGAGAACATGTGAGCGTAGAGCCCTCCCTTCACGGGCCGCTGCTCCCCGCTCACATTTGTCTACCCGGGTGTCGAATGAACATAGGTAGAGCCGCTGATTTAAGGCAAGCTTTAGAAATTCGCGGTGAAACTAACCCGATATGACTGAACAAAACAAAACCAAAGACTAAAACTTAAAAAAAAAACTAATATCCCAAAGACCATTTAAGTCACTTGGTGTTTATAAATCGTTCACTTTTTCCCTCCTCAGCCTCGATATCTTACGGTAATAATTACGAGTTAATGAAAACACACAATGGGTAACATTTTCCTCGCTCACAAAGACGCAATTATACCATGAGCGTTCACTGTATTTATGGCGATCAAATGATATGATCTTTAGAGTAGAAGTACCCATTGATAGTTTTAAGTGTGTGTACCTGTGTGTGTGTGTGTGTGTGTGTGTGTGTGTGTGTGTACCTGTGTGTGTGTGTACCTGTGTGTGTGTGTGTGTGTGTGTGTGTGTGTGTGTGTGTAGAGAAGTGTGTGTATGAGTGTGTAGAGGAGTGTGTGTATGGTGTGTAGAGGAGTGTGTGTGTGAGTGTGTGTGTGTGTGTGTGTGTGTGAGGAGTGTGGGTGTGTGTGTGTGAGTGTGTGTGTGTGTGTACCTGTGTGTGTGTGCGTGTGTGTACCTGTGTGCGTGTGTGTACCTGTGTGTGTGTGTGCGTGAGTGTGTGTGTGTGTGTGTGTACCCCCACAGGAAAACGCATGCAATATTACCTACTCTTAGTACGACCACACACACTCACATTAATATACTGCCCCCTACCACCCCCTCCCAAGCCTCCAAGACACGTTCCTTACCTCCAAACTACCTTAACACGGTGTTCTTGAAGGTCTCCTCTACTCTCCAAGACCTTCACCACCCCGGCAGCTGTCATGGATTTCAGCTCCCGAGTTCCTGGATCTGTCACTGTCATGAGGACTCGCCTGTCTCCCACACCTCTAAAATGTAATCATCATCATCTTGCGGGTACAATATTTGCCACCAAACTCATCCCCGGCCAGCAGCAGCAACTAGGTCAGCAACACCTTCAGCAGCCGGCCAATAGCAAACCACAAGGACACCACCACCTACAACAGCCGGCCACAGCAGCAACTAGGTCAGCAACACCTTCAGCAGCCGGCCAATAGCAAACCACAAGTTTACTCTGGGTACGGAAGATGTAGCAAGGCCCGAGGCTACCATACTCGTGATTGTTAAACACTGATGACCCGGAGTGGCCTTTGTGATAAAACACCATAACACCAACGTCCCAAGAAACTACAGTATAGGTTAGGTTAGAGAAACTGATCCGGATAATATAGAGTCCAATACAAGGAGGTGGAATGACTGTGTGGTGTCGCAGGCGAGGATGGGGCGGATGTAAGGTGCACTGACGGTCAATGCATTATTAAAAGAAACACATTGACATACCATGGGTGGGAGTGCAGCCTTGTCCCCGCGTTAAGGATACAGTTCCCACGCCTCCAGAACCTCTCCACGTTACGGTCACGTTCACTGGACACTCCGGGCCCACGCTAAAGAAGCCTTCGTTTGTCGCGGATGTGTTGTGTGTCGTGTACCCCAACCTAACACCTCAGTCTGGTCTGCAATAGTAGGGATATCGTTATGGCGAGAAGAGTGACGTTAGAAGAGGCCCACTAGTAGCGAGGGGCCGCCGCCACCACCACCAGTTGAAGAGTGAGGGGCTCATTGAGGTGCTGGTCCGGGCCCTCACGTGCAGGGGAGTGAGGTCACGTGCGACACCTGACGGGCATGGCGATGGCTCTGCTTCCGCTGTTGTGTTGTGTAGAGTCCGTGGTGACTCCCGACGGGGTGCTCCCAACAGGGGGGCTCACAAGGGAAAGGGGGAAGGAAGGGGGGCGTTCTCAGGACTGTAGCTGAGGGCTCCTCCCCTCCGACGTCCGCTGGCTGGTTGGCAGTTCCACTCATTAACTTTCAGGTTGATGAAATCCGCAATATTTTTTCCTGGTTTCCCCTAAAGGCATTAGAGATGAAGTGCAATTACAAACAACGAAAATTATGACAAGTTACTCCGTGCCTGTAACACAAAGAGTCTATTAGAAGCGACAACAGCGCCCCCACCTCCTCTTCTGATAATGACTACACATTATCATAGTTATTGTGGGGTTGATATAGTGGGTGTGTTATGGGCGCCGGGGTGTGAGCGCTCAACACGGGAGCCTCTGCCAATGTTACCCGTGACGTTAATACATGGGCCGTTTGTCCTGGCTGTTGGCAACGCTAGTTGTCACGTTGGTGAAATTATCAATAATTTTCGGGTTCATGGCTGTGAGGATAAGGGAAAGGTAAGGAGAGAGAGAGAAAGATGGAATAAGTGGATGGAGGAGGAAGAAAGGAGAGAAGAGTGTAAATAGGGGAAAGAAACAGACAATAGGAGCCGAGTGCAAGCAACTGATCAACCTTATTAGGGGGGAGGGAGTGATAACTATACACACACTAATTGCATCTTAATTTCCTTTCCTACAATAAAAATTAATCATCATTCAAATATATAACAATCACCAACGCGAAGCTCCTGACCCCAGACGGCCTCGCGAACCTGAACACGTCCAGTGAACCACAGAGTATGGTACACCTCCCTCTTGGACACGGGGTCACCCATCACGCCCACACTACCTTCCTCTTGGACACACTAGGACACGGGGCCACCCATCACGCCCACACTACCTTCCTCTTGGACACACAAGGACACGGGGCCACCCATCACGCCCACACTTGGCTCACAAAGCAGATGGGAAGCAAGACGAGGAGACCGCCCACACCCCCATAATATAATTTTAAAGACGCTCGCCTCACCCCCCCCCCTCCCACCATTTTCCCTTAATTTGCACTGTTGCTTCATGAAGGAATTAACACCTGCTCGGAGGGAGAACTTCACCTGGCTTCACAGTAATTTAGACAGGTGCTCCAACAGGTAACAAACGATACCAAACGCACAATGGAAGTCTGCAATTCATCAAAACAGAAATTGCCTCTCAACCATTACCTCCGCCAGGTCAAGTGTCCGGTCACTGGGTAAAGCATTATGGAAAAAATATCATTAACTGAGACGATACCTAATACCTGCCATAAACATCAGGTATATTAATTATGGCTACCTAAAGAAACCCCTGTGTGTGTGCGTGCGTGTGTGTGTGTGTGTGTGTGTGTTTCAGTCCGTCAAACAAGGTAAGGACACAAGCTCTTTACACTCCTTACCTCTAGGTCAATCAAAGAGTAAAGCCTGCTCTAGCCCTGGTGGGGGGGGGGGGTAAGGGGGTAAGGGGAGGAGGAAGGGGAGAACTCACAGCCTTCACCATAACCCAAATGGAATTAACTAAATACCCACGAAGCAGTCTATGCCCCTCGCTCCTCTGGGTATTAAGTACAGTACTCCAGACCGGCACTGTGACCAAATAATATATTCCCACCCCCCCCCCTCCACTAATTAGCTGGCAGGTAATTATTTTATTATGCACAGACATCATCACCTCGGAGGACACAAGAGCGGCACAACGATAATAATAATAATAATAATAATAATAATAATAATAATAATAATAATAATAATAATAACTCTAATCATCACAATATATCCAAATACTAAATAATATCCTTTCCTTATATCACCCATCAATAATTACCTCAACTTAAGCCCAAATAATAATAATAATGATAATAATAATAATAATAATAATAATAATAATAATAGTAATAGCTCATGCGTTTACCTGGGTCTTGACAGCGTATGCGTCAAGTCAACCTAAAAACACTGACCTTCCTGACTTGATTGAAACATAGTGTTCAACCGCACGTGTGAGGGATGCTGTAAATTTGGGGATTGAAGTCAACGAAGCCAAATGACCACTAATCACCAGGCCCACTCCCTCCCTCTTGTAATTAATGACGTCACTTCTCTAATCATTACGCTACCGGGTGATTAAAAAACACACAAAATATCCTCTAGGGGGGGGGGGGTAATCTATGATGCTTTTACCTGTCCTAATGACTCTCAAACTCACCTGTAATTAATAAAAACCCAACAGAAGGTCACACCACAAAGTATGACACACACACACACACATACACACACACACACACACACACACACACACACACACACACACACACACACACACACACACACACACACACACACACACACTTTCCCTTCCATCTGAAATCCCATTAAAAGGTTTCCAAAGTAGTTAATCCTTTGACTTTGCTTTTTTTCACCTTTTTTTTAATACTAAACTTCAGTACCTTTTGTCTCCTCTGAAAGCCACAACAATCACGTCGTAATTACCTCCCGCAGTCTGAGCTTCCATTAAAAACAATATCCACTAATTATTTTTTTTTTCGCCCTTGGATGTAATAACTCCGTGTTGCTTTGTTTCTTGTTCGTCTTAAACCACAATAGTGATCGAGAGCCTCAACCGAAATCATCACATTCTCGCTGGTGGAGTGAGGTCGGTTATGGTGGGAGGTGAGGTTGGTTATGGTGGAGTGAGGTTACAGGTGGAGTGAGGTTGGTTGGTGGTGGAGTGAGGTTGGTTATGGTGGAGGAGGTTGGTTATGGTGGAGGAGGTTGGTTGCAGGAGTGAGGTTGGTTGGTGGTGGAGTGAGGTTGGTTGTGGTGGAGTGAGGTTGGTTGGTGGTGGAGTGAGGTTGGTTATGGTGGGAGTGGAGGTTGGTTGTGGTGGATGAGGTTGGTTATGGTGGAGTGAGGTTGGTGGTGGAGTGAGGGTTGGTGGTGAGTGAGGTTGGTTGTGGTGGGAGTGAGGTTGGTGGTGGAGGGAGTTGGTCGGTGATGGTGGAGTGAGGTTGGTTGGTGTGGAGTGAGGTTTTGGTGGTGGTGGAGTGAGGTTGGATGGTGGAGTGAGGTTGGTTGGTGGGAGGAGGTTGGTTATGTGGAGTGAGGTTGGTTGGTGAGAGTGAGGTTGGTAGGTGGAGTGAGGTTGGTTATGGTGGAGTGAGGTTGGTTATGGTGGAGTGGGGTTGGTTATGGTGGAGGAGGTTGGTTGGTGGTGGGAGGAGGTTGGTATGGTGGAGTGAGGTTGGTTATGGTGGGAGTGAGGTTGGTTATGGTGGAGGAGGTTGGTTGTGGTGGAGGAGGTTGGTTATGGTGGAGTGAGGTTGGTTGGTGGAGTAGGTTGGTTATGGTGGAGTGAGTGGTTGGTTGGTGGAGGAGGTTGGTCGGTGATGGTGGAGTGAGGTTGGTTATGGTGGAGGAGGTTTTACAGGGAGGAGGTTGGTTATGGTGGAGGAGGTTGGTTATGGTGGAGTGAGGTTGGTTGGTGGAGTGAGGTTGGTTATGGTGGAGGAGGTTGGTTATGGTGGAGGAGGTTGGTTGGTGGTGGAGTGAGGTTGGTTATTGTGGGAGGAGGTTGGTTAGGTGGTGGAGTGAGGTTGGTGATGGTGGAGTGAGGTTGGTTGTGGAGTGAGGTTGGTTATGGTGGAGTGAGGTTGTCGGTGATGGAGTGAGGTTGGTTATGGTGGAGTGAGGTTGGTGATGGTGGAGTGAGGTTGGTTATGGTGGAGAGGTTGGTGGTGATGCAGGAGGAGGTTGGTCGGTGATGGTGGATGAGGTTAATGGTGGAGGAGGTTGGAGTGATGGTGGAGTGAGGTTGGTCGGTGGAGGAGTATAAGGTTAGTCACTGGTGGAATAAGGTTCGATGGTGGTGGAGTAAGGTGGTCACTGGTTGAGTAAGGTGGTTGGGATATACCTCATTGCTGGATAACCCAAATATACTGAGTAAACAACCTGACCACCTGTGCAAATCTCAACAAGGTGCTTAATAACTTCGACAACTTGACCCCATTCAGTAACCTTTGACCTCTAACCTCATCTTCAGTAATTAAGTTCACCTGTGCATGCTAATGAGATGGACTAATTACCTGTTTGGTTCCTCGTACCTTGAGCTATAGGGTGACCACTGCGAGATGCTGGTGAAAACTGGCGTGGTAACAGAGGACACACACACACACACACACACACACACACACACACACACACACACACACACACACACACACACACACACACACACACACACACACACACACACACCAAACAGACAGACAGATCAATATGAATAAGTATCTCTGGTAAAAGTGAATGAAGAGCTATGCATCTAACCCCTTCCTCCCTCCCTCTCCCCCACTCCCTTCCTCCTCCTCCCTCCTCTCCACCATTAAATAAAGTGGCAGACACAACAAATTACAAGCATTAATGATACATCACATGACATATGGAAGATTAATGGAGGATTATCCAAGCATAGCATCACCCCCATTACTCTGCCCCAATTCATCATATTAATTGCTGCTACAGTTTACAACTTCCTTCAGGAGGGGCCAGAGGGGGACTGTGTTTACTACTACAGGTGCTCCTCCTTCGCCTCCTGATTTCATTTCCTTTTCTCCTTATGAGTAAATTACTTATTTATACATCAGAGTTAATGGTGTATATCGACGGTTCTCATCCCTGCCTTCCTTACTGAGGGATAAGTGAAGTTTGCTTTTATCCTCTAAAAAATCCAGTGACTATTATTATTATTATTATTATTATTATTATTATTATTGTTGTTGTTTTCTATATTATTATTATTTATTATTATTGTTGTTGTTGTTGTTTCATAAATTGTGTTAGATTTGGCGTGTGTAGTAGTGTAAATGTTCCGTTAGATCGTTATATGATTTACCTGCTCATTTCTCAACACCTAACCTGTAGTATCATAAACATTTGTCGTGGAGGCCAGAAACACCTGTAAAAATTATGTAGCGAGGTAGCCAACACCGTGATGCACCTGCCATAAACACCACTGCCTCACACACACCTCACACTGCCTCACACACACCTCACACTGCCTCACACACCTCACACTGCCTCACACACACACACACATCCACACTGCCTCACACACACCCCA
The DNA here is from genome assembly GCF_018991925.1 of Homarus americanus. NCBI lineage: Eukaryota > Metazoa > Arthropoda > Malacostraca > Decapoda > Nephropidae > Homarus > Homarus americanus. The sequence continues at coordinate 1,388,489 of NW_024714177.1, read as the reverse complement.
CACTGCCTCACACTCACACACACACCCACACTGCCTCACACACACACCCCACTGCCCACACACACCCCCACACTGCCTCACACACACCCACCCCCACACCTCACACTGCCACACACACACCTCACACTGCCTCACACACACCTCACACTGCCTCACACACACCCTCACACTGCCTCACACACACACCCCACACTGCCTCACACACACCTCACACTGCCTCACACACACCCCCACACGCCTCACACACACCCCCACACTGCCTCACACACACCCTCACACTGCCACACACACACACCCTCACACTGCCCATGTACACACACACCTCACACTGCCCACACACACACCCCACACTGCCTCACACGCACACACACCCACACTGCCCACACCCACACACACACCTCACACTGCCTCACACACACCTCACACACACCTCACACTGCCTCACACACACACTCACAGTGCCTCACACACCCCACACTGCCCTCACACGCACACACACACCACACTGCCTCACACACACCCCACACTGCTCACACACATCTCACACTGCCACACACACCCCCACACTGCCCCACACACCCCACACTGCCACACACACACCCCACACTGCCCCACACACCCCACACTGCCACACACACACCACACTACCTCACACACACCTCACACTGCCACACACACACCACACTGCCACACACACACCCCCACACTGCCCCCACACACACCCCACACCACACACACACACCACTGCCCCACACACACCCCACACCAGCCCCACACACACCCTCACACTGCCCTCACACACACACCCCACACTGCCCTCACACACCCCACACTGCCTCACACGTACACACACACCCCCACACTGCCACACACACACCCCACACTGCCTCACACACACCCCCACACTGCCTCACACACACACACACACACACACACACACACACACACACACACACACTGCCCACCACTATCGTAAATAAGTTAAAGTTTATAATCTATGCAGGCGGCTGGACTTAAATACAATTAACCTCAGCTTATTCATCATTAAAAAAGGTTTGTTAACGACACAGCCATGAAGACAAATGCACACACACGAGTGCAGAATATTAACACCCCCCCCCCACACACACACACACACACACACACACCTACCGGAAAAGTCATTCATAACCCGAGTGCAAACAGATTAACACAGACTTGGACACAATTATTATACCCGCTGGACTAACTAAACACCTAACCTAACCTAACCTAACCATCTTCATACATTAACTCGTTATCGTTCACTGTGGTCGGCAACAATTAATACTCACTTTATAAATAATCTCTCATCATAAACAAAAAAAAAGATGAATTCATAATTTATCTTCAAGAACCCGAACACACACACACACACACACACACACACACACACAGGTTACAGTTCTTGTATGTGTTTCAAACTTTTGGTTCGCAGAGTGCCATTTGCACCAGAGGCTGTACGTACATTAAACATTCACTATCTTCAATATTTTATTTACACTAAATTTGGCAAACATCTTGGTGTGTTATCTGTAGTAGTAGCAGCAGGTGGAGTTGTGGGTAACATGTTTGTCTGGAGGGAGGAGGCAGGTGAGGTGAGGCGGACGGACGGCGTGAGAGAAACGCTAGAGAGGGAAGGAAAGAGGGAAGGAGTTGAGGTAAGGAGGACGAGAACGAAGGATGATCGTGCTTGACGCTATGTCCCGCGGTTCCCATGAAGCAATCTGTATCAATTAAATAACTGACTGATTATAAGCCAAGCGAGGGATCGTGTCAGAGGCGAGAGCCAAATGAAACACGTGTTGGCCACAAAAGATGGCAACACGTCCCCCGCCCCATGGCCACTAAAGATGGCCACACGTCCCCCGCCCCAACACAAACCATTAAGGAACGGCCATAACTCTGGATAATAACGAGGGATTATACCAATTACTGTATCGAACTTGTCCGAGATCTCGTTAGGTTATGCCATGTAGTCAGTTGAATGAGATGTTTCAGAGGGTCGGTCATACACCATCAACACACTCGTGGGTGGGACAGTATGAAGGGTTGTAACTGAACATACAATCCTGAATTTATTAAACGACTCCTGAAATGTACTGATTTTGGATACCTTAAATTTTACAGAGAAAATTGACCTTATAGACAGTAACCACGTCAGAGCTGTTTTCATAATTATAGACCATGGGTTCTATAGTAAACGTCTTGAGACCCCCGACGCTGACACTAACACCTGCAGGCACAGTGTCTCAGATCTTTACCAGCAGCTGAGGTTACATGAGACCAGTGAAACACGTCATCCCAGGTGGCAGCTCACAACACCAGTCAATAAATGTAAGTCGAAAGCTGATAATGGTGGTGTGACGGCTCCAGCGGTGACCTGCCTCATAACCGAGTCTTGTGGTGCCGCTACAGTGCCCCCTGTGTTGTGAGACGTTCACAATCTGTCACAACTTCTTCAGGAGAGATGGACGTGCCATGTCGACCTTGCCGTACTTCTGCCAGGTCATGTGAAAACAGGAAGCAGGTGTCACAGTGGGTGAGTGGGTGTACGACCGACAGTACTTTTACTCGCTCGTGGTTCACATGTGTTCATCTGAGGGCAGCCGGGTACCGGAAGCTGAGTGTCCTTGCCACCGGCAATCTAGATTTTAACATTCAACTTGACAGCCATTCTGACAGCTAACACAACCAACATCACTGTCGACTGACATTATGATGAAGCTCCCGTGTCCCCCAGTGAAGGATGTGTCACCTGAGCTAATATGCGAGTGTCGTCCCGTTGATGAGTGTAGTTTGTCATTTCAGACGCGACTGTACCTCAGGGACACATCCAATTAGCTGTGTGACTGAGGCAGGTAATACATAAACGCTTGCCCTCTGGGACCACAAGTTGTCGTAATCCTTCTACAAGAAAGTGAAAAAGCTGTTTTTATATCCGTTAATTCACGGTGTTGTCAGTAGCCCGGCGTCCTACAACATGGGATGGTAGTTCCTGTCTTGTTTTGTTTAACGAGACTGGGAGGCAGGTACTGGTCCAACACCACACCACTTTTGAAACTCCTAATATTACAAAATGAATGAATGAAACACCTGCAGGGAATAATCTTCTGGTCCAGGAAGCTATACTGGCGGACCAAGAAAGGATAGAACTGCCCCAGAATCACTGTGGCTTTAGTGATGGTACCCAGCTTCGCTTATGAAAACAACTCTGAACATGTGAACAGATGCAAGTACAGAAAGCCATACAAAGGAACGTCTGGACGAAAGTAAGTGTAGATGAACAAGGTAACACCATCCATAAGCCTCCCAGAGTATGAGAACAGCCCGGGGCATAACGTTGTATCATATGAACTAAAACAGTAGATTGAACAGACCTTGTGTTGTTGCCGCCGCCCACAGGAGCTTCGGATGAGTCCTAGACCACCTCCTTCACCTGTGAAGATGGTACACATATGAGCAGTGGTGCACATGTACGTCAACCAAACACGTACACAACAATAGAAAGTAACCCTTTAATGTGTATTCTAACAAAATTTACAAAACAATAATTATTTTATCCTATTAATTATTTAAGAAAAATCTATTACGTAAAATGTAAACAGTATAATGACATATGTGAATAAAATAAGATATATTACCATGAATATACATACTGGTTAGTTATAAACACACACACACACACACACACACACACACACACACACACACTACAAAAGAGAGAAGTAAATCACCAGCTCCATCAGTGAGTCACTTCCCCAGCTAGACCAACACAACTTTTAGTGGCATCTGTCTCCAAATCCACCACCACAACTACCACCACAATCACCACTACCGTCACCACCATCACAACAACCACCAACACAGTCTCAACCACCACTATTACCACCATCACCACAGTGGCAAGAACCACTACCACCAACTTAACCACCACCATCGCTACAGTCCCAACCACCACCACTCCCCCAACCAACAACCATCAAACTATCAACCACAAATAACTGGTCCAGTTAAGTGCGTTAAACAGATCTGGTAAACTGCCATGCATCAGCCACCAACCACATCCGCACCACTTAAACTACCCCTCAAACCACTAACTGCACCAGCCAATAATTATTACCCGCCAGCAGAACAAGAGTAAGACGTGTAATACTAATTAATCATCACATTTTTCTCCTACAAACAAAACCTCTCATTACGGATATTCTCAGTATTATCAGAATAAAAATAAAAATAAAACCACAGTGTTACCAAAATAAAAATAAAAAATCAGTTCAACAAGATTTAAGGCCATTTATGCTTGTTCAGTTCTTGTGGAAGTCTTGTAGTGTGGTCATTCTCTCCCCCCTTCTCCACCCAACACACACACCCACCCACACCCACCCACACACACACACACACACACACACACACACACACACACTCTCTCTTTATCATCGTCTTCGTGTGAATCAACAGACACATTTTTCACAAGTTTATCTATTTATTTTTTTATCCCAAACTCACCTTCTTCTTCTTTCAGTCGCAAACTAAAAAATACGAAGAATTTTTATTTCTCTTCAAAAACTAAATAACAAAACATATAAACAATAAAATACTATACTAATAATAACAGTTTGTCATTTTTTCATTGAAGGTGAAATTCTGAGTCTAATTATACATAAATAGTTTTTGTCCACAGTGTATCCTAATGTTATAAAATATTTACCTTAGGAGAACTAATTAAGGTGAGGTGTAGGACGCGTTACTAAATTGTTACCTGGACAGTACACCACCTCGGGAGGGCCGGCAGCAAGGCCTACTACACACTGGGTCACTTAACGTAAAGAAAAAGATTGATTCACTGGTGTTTGTCTCAGGAGGAAAATTAATATATTACTGTGGATAAAAACGAATCAATTTGACATGTTGGAAAAGTTTGAATTTATAGTGTGTGTGTGTGTGTGTGTGTGTGTGTGTGTGTGTGTGTTTGTTTCCGTGTGTGTGTGTGTTTCCGTGTATATATGTATGTTAGGTATACAACCACGGCCATAAATACGTGGTTCACTTGCCTACGTCTGGGATACAGTTTGAACAGGAAATTACAACCCGTAACTAAATGACAACTAAGCGGAAACTAACACAAAATACGAGGTCGTGTAAACCCAGAAGAGCTCTTGAAGATTACACCCAGTCCGTGCGTATGTTATTGCCTCCAACACTTTATTATTTTTATCTTGGTGTAACAGAGACAGACAGAGATACAATCATCCAGTGATGTATCCGTGAAGTAATGAGGGAGGGAGGGGAGGGGAGGGAGGAGAGGAGGGAGGGGGCGGGAGAGGAGGGAGGGGGCGGAGAGGAGGGAGGGGGCGGGAGAGGAGGGAGGGGGAGGGGAGGGAGGGGAGGAGGGGAGAGAGAGAGGAGGAGGGGGAGGAGGAGGGAGGGGAGAGGGAGGGGAGGGGAGGGAGGGGGGGAGAGGAGGGAGGGGGGGAGAGGAGGAGGAGGGAGGGAGAGGAGGAGGGAGGGAGGGGCGGGAGAGGAGGGAGGTGGCGGGAGAGGAGGGAGGGGGAGGGGAGAGGAGGAAGAGGGCAGAGAGACGGAGGGAGGGGAAAGTTCGGTCATGTGGTATGTTTATGTGTTTTAGTTACACCAACACGCAACATATATATACATCTCATATGTGGGAAGGTGTAAGAGCCAGCACCTACACCCACAAGTTAAACCACCTTTTAAACGAACCATTACCTACCAAATATAGTTCTTGTTGTTTTTATTTCCTATCCTCATCGTGTTATTAAATCTAGTCCTCCTTTGGTACTTTGTAATTTCTTCTTTATCTATAACCCCACACCACTCTTACAGTATATCAACTAACCTATATATTCATTCATTATATACGAGCGTTAAAGATCTGGGTCGTGGCAGAGAGGGACCAAGACGCTGTATCCCGTCTCCACACATCTTAAACCCACCTTCCCTTACAGCGCCAACAAGTCCAATTCCTCATACTAGTTTCTTAACATATGACCTAACATTAAGATCCACCCAGGGATAAAGACGACGCGATCTTAGATAATCCTGTTTAGGTATTAGTGGGGATTAAGTACAATTTCTTCGTTTATTATTATCCCCCCTGCTACGGCCATCCACCAGAAGGGAGACAGAGATATATTGAAATAACTATACTGTCTCTCTGGTAGTGGCCACATTGGAACGCAGACTGTAATCAAATTCAATAGATATTTTAACAGGCGGCAAATCAACCCACGAGCCAAATTTTATAAACATTATCCTCAGTGTTGACAAGTTATTAGTTACACAAGAACCAGAAGGCAATTACTCCCTTCAAGCACTACAAGTACTTCCTTCACTTAGCAGTTCAGTTACAGTAAATCAGGGAAATAAGACATTCTACCTGTGTTAAGTTAAGTTTAGCCAACGTAAATTAAGATATATTAGTCAGTATAAAGTATAATTAGCCGGGTAAACATATACCATAACTACATAATTGGGTCGTGATTATAATTATCATCGCATTATAGGGTTATAAAACTACAACAATAAGATACAAATTGCGCAATGTTTGTTTTCTCACAGTGAAATGAAGTGCAGGAAGTTATAAAAGATCAGGGTCAACACCAACCCCGTCCGCCGGTGCTTACACAAAAACCTGACCACTGGTTCTGTGAAAGCATTACACACAAACACACACACAAACACACACGGATGAGCAACACCTGAGGATTACTGGACTTACTGGCCACTTAATGCTAATCCTTTCACTGATGACTCCACATTGGCGTCACGTGTTTGGTGTTAGGGAATATTTGTTAGTAATGGCAGTAATCCATCCAGAAGTCATGAAACTCGTTACCGTCTGAACTCTCTTCCCCCGCGACCATCACCCACGTCTACATCATTACCTGTTGACCCCCTTCGTAATATCCTCGTCAAACTTACAAATAAAAGCAATATTTAATGACAGAAATATATCATGGTGTTTACAGAGAATTATATCATTTGTGGTATGTAAGCCTCAGAGGTGTCTTCCTTGGGGCATTATTACTCAACTGAATACACACACGCACAAAAAAAAAATGTCGAAATAATATCATAAAGTGCCGGAAAGTTTAATATCTCGTGTCACTGTATAAGAAAATTGATTAAATTCTGAATGTAGACCAGACGGAAGTGAGCAAAGGACTCGTGGAGAAAAATACGCACATTGAAATAGTAAATTAATGGTGATACGCAATACACTTATACTGTAATGTATTCACACCTCCGGTACAGGAAGATACGAGGGTCAGGTGACGGATAGTTTACAAAGACAATAGGACCATCACAGGACACGCCCCCTGCAGTACACCAGGAGACCCGTGAACTTAGTGACATTTACAGGTGAATCTTTACAACAGGTGCTGAGGTGAAGGCTTCATTAACCAGATCTGGACCGAGTTTAGTATGATGGACGGACACTACCAACACCTCCGTCAACACCATGTGGAGAGGGTAGGTAGTTACGTCACATACACACTGATGCTTCGAGTCTCTGTGCCCTTCCTTCCTTCCTTTCATTCTTTCCTTCTTTCTTGTCTTCCTTCTTTCTTGCCTACTTTCATGTTTACTTTTATTCATTATTTCCTTCCTTCTTTCCTTATTACGCTCTCTCACTAACTCACTTCAATAACCATGCATGAGTTATTCTCTCTCCTTTCTCTCTTCCTCCTTCCCCCACAAATTTCATCACGAACGAATTAAATCGCACATTTTCCCTCGTTCTAAAATCACCCTCACGCATGAATTAACAACCGTAGGCACTAATTACAGCGGTCTTATCACCTGTCCACCATTACCTGTTCAAGCAAGAGTTAGGTAGGATACACCATTACACACACTGTACCTGTATTTTCTCAACCACTTTCTGCACGACATTGAGATTAGGGTAGGGTAGGGTAGGGTAGGGTTAGGGTAGGGTAGGGTAGGGTAGGGTAGGGTTAGGGTAGGGTAGGGTAGGGTAGGGTAGGGTAGGGCAGGACGAGAGGCCACACTTGAGGATGGATATTGACAGAATGTGATAGTGCAAACAAGAACGTATTTTGGGAATCCATTTCACTGTTGTTGTTTTCTTCTTCCACGCCACAACACACTCCCCTTCCCCCAATACCCATAATACACTACGTCTTGTGTTGGTTTACAGTAGTGACGTCACAGTGAGTAAAGGCAACCATTCCCTTAATCGTTTGTTTTTCTCTTGTGTACAGTCGAGGTCAAAAGTTCATTTCCGCTCAAAATGAAGCAGTATTGACCCCAAATGAAGCAGTATCGACCCCAAATGAAGCAGTATCGACCCCAAATGAAGCAGTATCGACCCCAAAATGAAGCAGTATCGACCCAAAATGAAGCAGCATCGACCCCAAATTGAGATGAAACAGTCAGAGTATCCAGTTCGGAGACTCATTCCAGTGACTCAGCTTCACCACAAGGAGCCAACTTTTGTCCCCGACTGTACACTATTCATTCCATGTGTACACCACCACAACAACAACCTCTACAACCAATCATTCGTATTATTTGTTCCGTACACAAATAAACCATAAAACTACGTCCATTCATTATATTTTTTCTTTTTCTTCATCATTCGATTGTTGCCACCAGTAGTCTTTCCCCCGACTTGGCCCTACCCCTCCCTTCCTACCTCACCCTCCCCCTCCTACCCCCCCCCTACCTACCTACCTTCACTAATATAAAACTCCTGCAGCTCGCTCCTACAGTTAATGAAGACATAAAAGCATCACAAAGTCCAGGAGATAACGCGCAATATATGTAAACGGTATTTATAGCTTAATTAAGATGGGGTTGACCACCAGTTAGATGAGGACGGGAAGATTGCAAGCAGAGAGAGAGAGAGAGATAATCAGTGTCCATTAGTTGAGAGTTGTGTCGAGATTTACATAAGGCTTTGACGTATCTGATGCCGTACACGTGAATACTAATTATAATCTGATTTCCATGGAGACTAAAAGAGAATATCCTACTTGGGTTACCCCTCTCCTCTCCTCCTCTTCTTCCTCCTTTCCTTCTTCTCCCTCTTCCTTTTCCTCCTACTACTCCTTCTATTCTCCTCTGGTCCGTTTCTCCTTCTCTCTCCTCTCGGAGTTCACATCTCTGCCTTCCTCTTTAGACTTATTGCTCTTCCTTCCTAAGTACAGTTTCTTGTCCTGCCTCCTCTCCCATCCTCTCTCTCTTTTCCCATTTATCCTCTCTCTCTCTTTCTCTCTCTCTCTCTCTTTACGGATCATCTCCCTCTTTACCCCCTCATCCGCCCTGGTCTCCTCCCCCCTTCTCCCTGTCTTCACCCTCCCTCCCTCCCTCCACCTTGCATATCTGGCGATTGCAATCACACACGACCACTTAGCTTGAGCAACATATTAATCGGGGGTTTCCAGCTTGACTTAATATTCAGGTAAGCAACGCCAGACGCTAAAGACTGGCTCTCAAGTCCTTCCACACCTCCACACTCCACTACACCTCTTCTCAAAGTCTTTCCACAACTCCACAGTTCATTACACTTTGGTCTGAAGAGTCAAATTTGTGGTTCAATGTTGGCGCGATACTGTTTTTTATAACGTGTGTGTGTGTGTGTGTGTGTGTTCTTGTACATATTTAAGTTCTGAGGATCAAAGTTGACATAACACTGATTTCTAGAGCTCGTAGACCCACACACGTTCCTACATCTCTCCTCCACACCATCACTACACCTCCACACACACACACACACACACACACACACACACAGACACACACACACACATACACACACCACGTATTCTCCATGTTCTTCTTTTAATTAGAACAGTTAAACTTGGAGGTGCAGCACGGACTAGCTTTCTTATAATCTATTTCTGGCCTAACACACACACACACACACACACACACACACCCCTAACCTAACCTAACCTAACCTGACCTGACAGAGATTGCCGTTGTTGTGTCTCGGCAGTAATCTTGTGGATCTTGTATGTAAGCAACCAAGTGATGCACAGGAGGGAAGAAGAGGGAAGTGTACTTTTCTTATGAGTGAAAGCCATAAAATATTTGTCCCTGTACAAAAACACATCCTTTAGGGGAACGTTTGGTACAATATAAACATTACAGAGTGAATTATACCCGGTCTCAGGTGCATAGATGTTTAAAATGGTCTCCGTCTTCATCAACGTACAGTCCCGTCACTTGTGCGTTTACAGGGGCTCGTCAGGTTTGGTACAGTGTGGCAGCGCTGTGCGTGTTTACACTCGACAGAAGGAAACTCACAATAGAAAACGTAGTATGGAATCAAATTAAAACAATATTAAAACAAATATCTCAATGATAATGATTTGTGGAATGTTTAAATGACGAGCCCCAGTAAACGCACTTGTGAAGGGGGTCTGTACCTGTGTCTTTACTAATTAAAACAATTCCTAATCTCACCTTTGTTATACTCACCTACATAAGCCTTTCACTACACCTTCGTCACCATTCTCATCATCATCTTTATACATTCAACCACTATTTGCACTCTTTATTGGGTACAGGTCATTTCCTATACGATGCTTGTAGAGGTAGGGTAGGGTAGGGTAGGGTAGGGTAGGGTTAAAGCTCGATTAAATCAGGTTAAGTTGGGTAGAGCAGAGCGAGTTTAAGCTAAATTTAAGTTTAGTTAGATGAGGTCAGATTAGTTTAGTTCAGGTTAAAGTTAGATTAATTCAGGTAAGTTATGGTTAAGTTACATTGGGTCACGTTAGATTAGGTTAAGTTACATCAAGTTTTTGGTATGAGGCAAATATCACCTAAGACGAGCTGTGTGTGCAAGACCTCTCCCCTGAGCCCTCCATCCTCCTCTCTCTCCTGTACACCAGAGCCTCTCATCCAGCTACTTAAAATAGCCACTGGGTAATAAGACACGACAGGAGTGAGTGAGTGAGTGAGTGAGTGAGTGAGTGAGTGTGTGTGTGTGTGTGTGTGTGTGGGGGGTGGGGGTGTGATGGGTGTGTGTGGGGGTGTGTGGGGGGTGGTGTGTGTGTGGGGTGTGTGTGTGTGGGGGTGAGTGTGTGTGTGTGTGTGTGTGTGTGTGTGTGTGTGTGTGTGTGTGTGTGTGTGTGTGTGTGTGTGCATTATTTTTCAGATTATCATTAGAGCATATTATCTACTATACTCCGTGAAGGACAAAAAGTGAATTAAGTGGTGGTATTATCCTGTGTACACTTGTTCCTACACACACACACACACACACGTCCCAGTATGACTGCTCACTCACGTCTTCCTCAATGACTATATCCTTTACAAACATCTCACAGAGGTCTCCACATCGTTCAGGTTTTATTACACACCTTCGTCAAAATATTAATATAATATTTTTATTGTATAAAAAGTGAATATAAAGTTACAAGTTTACGATCATGATAATAAAGATCCGTCATAAAAAAAATACATTAAAATTCATTTTCCCCCAAAAAACAGGTTGGGAGTGAACATTTTGAGTGGACGTTTCCCCCACGAGGCGGCGCGGCGGCCCACGGTCGTAAATCACGGCAGTAACGCCAGGGTAGGTCCACCTCCTCCCCGGACCCCAGTTACACACTCAGGGGACCTTATACCTAACACATTTACTCCTTAAGTACCACAGTACCGAACACTTTAATGTGAATAACAACTCAAGCGTAAGACAATAAAGGCAGTGTCTTCTCCCTGCCTGGGCTGTGTGTACCTAGGAAGTCTCCCCTAAGCTCCGTGTTCTGGTCTGGCCTCACAGAAAACGGAGAGTGGGATGCAGGTCTGCCATTCCCATAAAGAAAAGTGTTCGGCAATTTATTGCGTATTTATTGCAATCTAATTAGCGGTTTGTGCATGAAGCAATATATCTTGTACAGCATTAATCGCCACTTATTATCATGAACAGTAAGAAGAAGTCATTAAAGCCTCCGTAATGACTACGTGATTGTTTGATTGTTAATGCAAGGAGGGCATTACCCCCCAAACTCTGCTGGTGGAAAAAAACTCTTTATCTTGAGAATAATCACCTCTTTTTTTCTTATAAGATATGAAATAATGAAATACCCCACAAAACACTGGTGTCCTCAACCCTAGGCACACCGCTCTATATCTGATAACTCCACAAACATAGATAACCAATGGTATTATTTAGGTGTAAGACAAATAGTCACCATAACAATTACTGTGGAGCTGTGGCAGGCAGGATGATGAGACGGAGGTGACCTGCTTGGTGAGTCAGGTGAGGCAGCCAGGTGGTGGGGGAGACCCATGATAAGACTCAGGTAGTATGAATAACAAGCATCACATGGAGAACGTCGGCAGAGTCTTGACCAATTAGAGGAACGGAGAGACCTCCCAGCCTCAGACCCTACCTGTGCGCCTGCCGAGATTTGCCTCTTAATTAGGCACACCTGTGTTAGTCCTACACCACTCTACCTGCTTCACTGTCACTAACAATGTCTGTCTGTCTCATCAAAGAACAAGTCTAAACATCAGAATATCAACAACATGTCATCAGCGTCTACGAAAAGTTGTAGCAAGTTTTACTCCATCGTTTCATCGCCTCAACATCAACACCAGGATTTAAACGATAAATTACATCAGGTTTTATCTCGGCCTAAAGATATCATCAGGTCAGCCTCGTTGTGTGCGTGTGACGGTAATACAAACTATCATTAAGTGTAGTTTTATTATTTCTTAAATTATATATTATTCCTGGACTCGCTGCCAGAATCTTTAAATAATACTTACAACTAAAAACTAATTAACCCTAACCTAACATACCTAACCTACCACATCTAACCTAACCAGAGAATACCTAAACCTAACCTAACCTAACCTAACCTAACCTAACCTAACCTAACCTAACCTAACCTAACCTAACCAAACCTACCCTAACCTAACACTCACTTAACTGGTCTATAACCTCAAACAACACAATCAGAAGTTACGACCATTTAACTCATAAGCATTTAGTACAACCCCGACACACTGAATCATTCCAAACGTGAAATATTCTTATTCTTCACCAACCATTAACATCAAATCACGTGAATTTACCCTAAAAAAAACTACGTGTACTAAATCCTCTCCAGTGATAGTCGTTCTTATTCCGACCTCACATCTTTTTTTTTTTTTAACACAAAGATTAATTTAGGTTAATGTCATAATTACCTCGTTAAGTCCTAACTACACCCTTTATTAAACGTAATTATCTGTTTAAATATTTAGAAAACGAAGCGTCATCAATTATCTCAAGCTTGTGATTGTAAATTTTCTTGAGTTAGATAAAAAAATAAATAAAATAAAATAAATAAACAAATTAATAACAATCACCTTAACATAACATAATTCTAAATATATACTGACTGGTTTATCTTGTCAAGTGAAGTAACGGAGGAGATGAGGGCCTCTCTATGACATAGGTAACCCCCTCCACACACACACATATCACCCCCAGATGCAAACACACACACACACACACACAGGTACATACATTCACACAGGTACACACACCCAACACACAGACACGTTCACGGAACACTAGTGCCGACTTTGAACACCTGATATGGTCTCCCAACAGGTGTGACAACGTCTCTTACTCGATGTATATATTCAGGGCAGCAGACGAGGCCAGTCAGACCCAGCACAAAACACACACACACACACAGACACACACACACCACTACCACCACCACGTCGACAACGGTAACGAGCTGGAGGTGGTCCGTCTAACATTCCTGTCTACATATTTCTATAATAAACAAATAATAAGGTTGTTGATTTATAGAATGTGGATATATAAAAATAATAATAATTACCTACATAAATAAAAAATATTAATAAAACAAAACTAGGATGATAATAATAATAATAATAATAATAATAATAATAATAATAATAATAATAACAATAATAATAATAATAATAATAATAATAATGTCATTAATGGGATACCAGTGTGGTTAGGTTAGGTTAGACAGTTCCATCAGCAGGTGAAATAATTGATACTGCTTATCACACAACCCAAACTTAACCTAACCTAACCTAACCTAACCTAACCTAACCTAACCTAACCTATTCAAAACAAACACTTCAGAAAGGAGAGAAAAATAATCCCACTAATACATCGAACTCAACCCACCCACCCACCTCAACCCACCCACTCACTTCAGCCCACCCACCCACTTCAACCCACCCACCCACCTCATCCCAGTCACCCACTCCAACCCACCCACCCACTTCAACCCACCCACCCACTTCTAACCCACCCACCCACTCTTCAACCCACCCACCCACCAACCCACCCACCCATCAACCCACCCACCCACTTCAACCCACCCACCACTTCAACCCACCTACCCACCGGACCATCACATAAAAAAAATACGTTTACATTAACACAGAGAAATAACTAAACGTGTAATCAACATGTAGACTACGAGGAGCCACCGACCTGACAGTGAACGACGGAGTAACGAGATAACGAGGATGATGAGCCAATTAGGAGAAGAGAAGAACTTTAAACAGTGTACACGTCAGAGGGACAAAACAAACAAATTACTCTCCGTGTCGTTAGCTACTTTAAGCCTCGACTGTTTGGCCCGAGTCTTGTTTACTGAAACCACTATTAAACGGACTGTATGAAGAGGAAAGTCCGCTATGTCGAGGGTCCGGTAAATGTAAAACCCCCATCTAACGGATTATATGGAGAGAGAATTCCGTTATATCGAGTTATCACTGACAGAGCAGCTCACCTGATATAACGATAACATAACACGGAAGGTCTCTCTTAAGTAAACAGTATCTACCACCACTGTCTTCAACATGGCGGTACTCATTAATTACTAACAAATATTAAGTCTAGAAATTTTACACAACTCATAAATCAAAGTTTTATTTATTTAACTTCTTTTTATTCGTTTTACAAGCCACAAATATTTACTTGAAAGACCCAAATCATTTACAGAGAATTTATGAACGACGGAGCGGAGAAAATTCCCACAGACCCTTGCAGCATTGTCTGGCGTTTAACTGAGTGTTATGGAATTTTAACACCGTTTGACTCTGAATTTTTCTTGGCATTACAATAGTGGGTTCTCGTTTCGCTGTACATTAACTTCATATCGTTGCCATGTTATGATGTAAGGTCACAGCCTACATCAGTCCTAAACACAGCCTGCATCAGTCCTAAACACAGTCTGCATCAGTCCTAAACACAGCCTGCATCAGTCCTAAACACAGCCTCCATCAGTCCTAAACACAGCCTGCATCAGTCCTAAACACAGCCTGCATCAGTCCTAAACACAGCCTCCATCGGTCCTAAACACAACCTGCATCAGTCCTAAACACAGCCTGCATCAGTCCTAAACACAGCCTGCACAGCCTAAACACAGCCTCCATCAGTCCTAACCTGCATCAGTCCCAAAACAGCTGCATCAGTCCTAAACACAGCCTGCATCAGTCCTAAACACAGCCTGCATCAGTCCCAAACACAGCCTGCATCAGTCCTAAACGCAGCCAGCCATCAGTCCTAAACACAGCATCCATCAGTCCTAAACACAGCCTGCATCAGTCCTAAACACAGCCTGCATCAGTCCTAAACACAGCATCCATCAGTCCAAACACAGCCTGCATCAGTCCTAAACACAGCCTGCATCAGCAGCCTGCATCATCAGCCTGTCAGTCCTAAACACAGCATCCCTAAACACAGCCTCCATCAGTCCCAAAACACAGCCTGCATCAGTCCCAAAACAGCCTCCATCAGTCCTAAACACAGCCTGCATCAGTCCTAAACACAGCCCCATCAGTCCTAAACACAGCCTGCATCAGTCCTAAGCAGTACTTGCATTACCTGGGCGTGCATGTCGTGCAGGCTGACCCACCATCAAAGTCATTATGTTCGTTCTACAACAAATCGATATATGCAACGACACTAACACACACAACACACACACACACACACACACACACACACACACACACACACACACACACACACACACACACACACACACACACACACACACACACACACACACACACACACACACACACACACACACACACACACACACACACACACACACACACACACACACACACACACACACACACACACACACACACACACACACACACACACCCCACCCCTGGCATTTTTCTGGGCATATTTCCGCGTAGTTAGTGAGAGGCTTCCCTCCTCCTCGGCGTTTTAATTAATCATCTTCCTAACTAGACTGTCAGCGATCAGTCTCTAGTTCACATTAACAGAGTTGGTATGCGTTACACAGCCCTTGGTTCGTCATAAGAAAGATGTCAGCATTTACTTTTACCATTCGCATTGACCAGACTGTGAGAGCCATCGACACACACACACACACACACACACACACACACACACACACACACACACACACACACACACACACGTACCCCTCGAGGCCATTATGTCAATCCAGCAGTTCTCCTGTTCTGTGTCCTCCCCCTCTCTTTATCTTATCATGTTATTCTCCTCATCATCCACACCCACCACTTTATTCTCTCTTTCATTTACCATTAACATCATCTACTCCTGTATTACCACCATATACTTTCTTATCATCCCCTTCCTCTCCTGACCCATCTACACCACCTCTTCAGTCTCTTCGTTATCTCTTTAATCAATACTCAATAATGACCAACTGTGTGAGTCACTAGTCACGACCAACACACCGTCCGTCAACCAACAAATCCTTGACACTAATCCAAAGTATTTATGTCCTTCGTCGTGTATAACTCCTGCTGTTGACACTACGACAACTGGGCCCCGTAATTAGCATTCCTAACCCCCCCCGGCGGCAGGTCGTTCTTGTAGTCCTCTCAAGTACGCTGGCAAATCATTAGGGACGTAATTTCTCGTTGTAGCATGTATTATCTATGTGTCAATATATCGATTACCGAACCTGCGTGCATCTTGTAGCTAATGGGATGGTGGGAGGGAGTCCACCAGAGCCTCCTTGTGGGAACGGTGGCCTTAACGATGCTCTCAGACGCGTGGCTTGTAACGATGACATGAACGGAAATGGTTAATGGTTGAATTAGGTCACAGGTATCAAGTTCTCCTGTCCGTTTTATATACATACTCACTTATTCTAATTAAACGAGAGATGGTGAAACTTAAGACTCAAAACACAGTAAACACGTAGACTGTAATATGCATTTAACTCATTATCTTCAAATTATATCGCATTAGGAACTATTTTTTCTCGTAATGATAATTTGCATTACTCACTTTATGTTATCAACTCCTGTTTTCAGCTTAACATGGACGATTCTGAGGTACAACTGCCAGGGGGCGATGTTAAATTATCTTATTGTTACACGATACAAGAGGCTGTCGGGGGATTTTTCTATTCCTTTTTAATTGTCATCGAATTTAGCTGGGGGCAGGGTAGAAAGGGGGAGAAGGGCTGATAGAGGGGGGAGGAAAGGGCAGAAAGAGGGATGGAGGGGGCAGAGTAGGTAGAGAGAGGGGGAGGACTGGGCAGGAAAGCGGAGGAGGGGTTAGGGGATGGCACGAAGAAGGGGGTAGGGCAGGAAGAGGGGTGGGGGGGCAGGACTTGAAGGGGGTAAGGGAAGAGCAGGCAGGACAGGAAGGGGGTGAAGGAGGAGGTCTAGGAAGGAGGGGGATACAGGTAATCTATGTTTTACAGACACTTTAGTCGTCTCAAGGATGCTGCAACACAAGCGTCAGCAACTTACATGAGGACAAGATCTTAAAGACTACACTCAAAGCACACGTGAGTAAATGTGACCCTAAGACCGAGTGAATACCTGAGTGAAGACGTTTAACTACAGATAAACAAACACACGAGTCTTCCTGGGCGCTCCCTGGCCTGACGTAACTCAACGAAGACAAACAAAAAGGAAACGAGTCTTCTTTTCTGGTGGAGTCTTTACGCTACATACACTGAGTGAGGCTTGTTGAGTCGCCCGGTACTAAAGAATGCAGTATATCAGAGAGATTATTATTACTGCAGGGATTCCTTCTCGTGTAGGCCAGCGCCGCTTAAGGCTACCTACCTGCTTCACTCTTATAAACAACATTCTTCAGGTGACTACCCCCTCACTCCTCCACCCCTGCCACCACGCCGCCTCCACACCCTCACCATGTGACTCACCATGGTGCCACCCACCACCCTCCACCCCCCATGCCTCCTCCCACCCCCCACCATGCCTCCCCACCCCCACCATGATGCCTCCTCCACCCCACCATTATGCCTCCCACCTCCCCACCATGCCTTCCACCTCCCCCCTCCCAACTCCACCTCCCCTCCCCTACCCTCCCCTCCACCACACCCTCCCTCCCACCACCACTCCTCCACTATCCCATGCTCCCTCCCTTACCCCACGCCTCCTGCCCTCTCCCTCCCCTACCCCACCCCTCCTCAACCACACGCTCCCTCCTACCCCCACCTACCAGCCGCCTTCTATAACACAAACAGCCACAACTACACAACCCGCCCCCCAAAAAACTCTAATGAGCCCCGTTACGCACAATTAACCTTACCAAACACCTCTCCTGTATTAGCTCTAATTACAATTATAAATACCAATATATAAAGTAGGTGAGTCGGAAAACGTAATATATTTTGACATGAGAAAAGACTCGGTTAGTTTTAGCGTTGCAGTTATCGTGTAGCGGTGAGAGGGAGGGAGGAGCCGAGGAGTACTTTGTGGGCAAGACTGTAATGAAGATCAGTTTGGAGGGGTCGCCAGGACAGGGTACACATACGACTGACTCTCTCTCTCTCTCTCTCTCTCTCTCTCTCTCTCTCTCTCTCTCTCTCTCTCGGGTCGGTGAGTGAAGTATGTGTGTTAGTACCGAGGCCAACCAACGCTGGGGGTTGAGATGACATCAGCCCCGTGTTACGCTCCGCTGCCACTGATTATACCCCCATCTGCTGTCATGCTCCATAAAAACTACATTTATCTACATTTACCTATCTACGCACACACACACACACACACACACACACACACGCAATATATATAATAATGTGTGTGTGTGTGTGTGTGTGTGTGTGTGTGTGTAAACTGTCATTATTCACTCAGTATTATTATTATTTTGGCTCAATAAACTGTTTCGACATCATTGCCTCGTGTACTGTATACGTCAGGTACCAATCAACACCCACCTGGCCGCTGCTCGTGTGTGCACCTCCAATAACACCTCCCAGTTATTATTGTCATTATTATCATTATTGTCTTCTTGGTCCACGTGGCTTTGATGACTGTATCGTAAGTGTGCACCATTGATAATAATAAAGACACCTGCCACCACCTTCAGATTGCCACACCTGCCACCACCTTCAGATTGCCACACCTCCCACCACCTTCAGATTGCCACACCTGCCACCACCTTCAGATTGCCACACCTGCCACCACCACCATATTGCCACACCTTCCACCACCTTCCTGCCACCACCTCTTCCAAACATTAAACACCGTAAAAAAATGTAATAAAGACAAATAAAAATAACAACACCAAGGACAATAATAAACACAGGATAACTACTTAAAACATCTGAAGTTAAACCGATAAAATTAAATTACTCTTCAGGTTTACGACTCGCCCCCACCCTCTTCCCCCTCCACCACCCCCCTCAACCCTCCACTACCCCTCCCCTACCAGAAAAGGTTAAATAAATAAATAAAAAGGAGGGGGAGCCATTTTAATTAATGAATGAGTTGTCCTGAGATGCATTACATTCGCCATCTTTTTTCCCTCTCACTCTCTCGCCGCCAATTCGGGACGGCCAATTTATTTGATAAAAAACACGGGTGTCGGATCAGAGGCCATTTGTTACTGTCAATGGAAGCTCCTCGTCAGGACCGACACGCCAGAGTTATTTTCCCCAGGATAAACGACGCCTCAAACGAATCCCAATCCATCCTCTTTTATCTCCCCCTCAACCACATAAAAAAACCACTAAACGGAATCAAAAAACCACAACAAACCCACAAAGGTATATACATCAAGATGGTTTAAGTCACGGTGGTTTAACTCACAACTCGGTTTTAATAACTTCAAATTACTCTCCAAAATAACAACGATCCTTCTTCATCCTGGGAAAAAAATTATACCCCGAAGGACGTTGAGTGGAGGATTTAGACACGGAGTCCTACGACGAGTGAAGGAGCCACGCCCCCCGTTTATAGGAATCCTTTACTATTGGCGGCAACATATATATATAATGGTATGGTAACATTCTAATGGTATTGGTGTGGTAACACTAATGGTACTGTCAGGTCAAACATTCCAATGGTACTTCTACGGAAACTCACAAATTAAAGGGAAAATTTTTAAGTGACACTCTCTCATGCCTCGGAATGTGGGGAGACAGTCGAGAGAAGAAGGAAGGAAGGGGGATAATGGTATAAGAGAGGGGAGGGAGGAAGGAAGGGAACTGGAGGAAAGGCGAAGTGTAAGGCTAGAGGAAAGATAAGGAGGAGGATCAGGGAGGAGGAAGAGAGGAATAGGGGATGGAGGAGGAGGAGGAGGAGGATAAATCAAGAATGCGTGGGAGGGAGGGAGGGCGAATAATTAATGAGGAGAGAATAAAGAAGAGGAAAACTTAAGTCAATACGAAGGAACAGACTGAGAGAGAGAGAGGTGAGAGTGGAGACGAGGGGAGAGGGGTGGTTAGGAGGGTGAGGGAGAGTGGGATGGGGGAGGGGGGTGGGGTATATAAAATTCCAACACGTGACAGTATTTGTCGTCGGTAAAGGCATCTGGTCTTGTCCGGAGCTGGTGACTGAGTGTGGAGCAGAGACGAGGAGGAACAGTAGGAGAAGAGAGAAGTAATGAAGGATAACGAAGAGGGGAAACAAAGAAGAAAACGAAGGATAAAAAACCTCGTCTCCAAGTACCACCACCAACAACAGGTGTATCCAGGTGTGTCAAGGTAACGTCTGAGGTGATCCTTGAGGGAAATCGGAAACTAACTCGGTCAGGTGAGCGCTCGAGGTACCCCGAACAGGTGGGTTAAGGTGTGGCAGAGGGTATAATGGAGTATTGGCGATTTGGACGGACACCTGCGTTTTGGTGTTTTTTCAAGTCGAAGTTTATTTTGTCGCATAGTTAACCTTGTGTGTGTGTGTGTGTGTGTGCGTGTGCGTGTGTGTGTGTGTGTGTGTGTGTGTGTGTTGGTGGTCTGTACTGATGAGTCTCTGGTGAATAAACATATCAAGTGTTCGGGGGAAAAAAGATTATTCAGGGCATACAAAAGTTATTCTGGTGGTATCCATGAATCTCTCTCTCTCTCTCTCACAACCTTTGACAGTAGGTAGGTAGCAGGGTGCCTTACAAGAAAACCATCTGCCTGGGTGCCATTTGCTTGTTAGTAATGGTAGTTATACATATTGTAACCTTTCAAGTGAAGGTAAAGGGTATTCGACAATTTTTTCCCCCCAGGTAGTAACTGTGCCTCGGCGGACTAGTTCCACGGAGGAGTGGACGAAGTTTCTAATGTATTTAACATTTAATGGGGCACGTAACGCTGTTTTTGAAGCTCGGTAAGAAACGTCGGAGGGCTAGATAACCAGTTTGGCGTTGGTCCCTGCTGCCGTTGCGCTAATCACATTTACTACACAAAACACTGACCAGCCTCAGCCTCTCCACACCACAAGGGAGATATTTAATCACCAGATATCTACGGCGGCCGCGGGAGGGACCATCCGACTCGGCAGGTGGAACACAAAAAAAACACATCACACACTGGCAGTAACTTGGGACAACCTCGCTCGGTGGACCTGTACCTTCAACAACACACAAATGCTCTTTACCTGACAAACACTTCACAAATACAAGTAGTACATCAAGTGAAGGTAACTGACCAGGAATGTTTTTCGGCAACCAAGCCCCCCCCCCACGCCTCTGCCATCCCCCTCACCCCCACAAAAAAAGATAATAAAATGCAACTGTATTGAGAAACGTCTAGTCAATTAATCGGTAAAGACAACCCGAAAAGCTTTATCCAGGAGCGCCATATGTAGCCAAAACTAACCAACAACAATATCAAACAAACCAAAATTAAATCAACCACAATAAGACTAATATACCATCACTATACACACACTATAACACCACGACAGCTTAACAATATACAACAATAACAACGACAAAAAAAAATTATATAGTAGATGAGATGTTCGGGCGGGAGGCGACGGACGGGCGGTAGGTGGCAGCAGCAGTCAACTGAACCCCACTACGCTTCCCCCCTCTAGTGTGCTGCGTCGTCCCTACACCAATAACAAACACACCCTGTCCCGCCCTCTGATTGGTCGAGGAGTCTTCTCTTATCTATAATGTTATAAGTCTCTTCATCTCTCAAAGGAAAAAAAACAAGGAAGAGAAGAACATATTTAATGCTTTTCTAAGGAGATGTGACGCGAATGATCCTTGAGTGATGGAAGATGGATGAACTTCATTGGTCGGCTAAAATAGGAGTTAACAACGCGTCTACTTATCCCGCATTTAGCTTTTTGATGCCAGTTCCATAAGTATACTGAAAAGGTATCCACTATAAAAAGAGATTTTGAAAGAGAATCGAGTTTTCTGAGGGGTAAATAATTGGTGAGTTATGAAGACCAGTTGTATTAATTTGTTTGGGTGGTTAAGACCTATTTACTTCTATCAAAAATTCAACAGATTTTTTTCCACACTTTAAAGACATTGAGGCTTTAGCGATGTCCCCCACCCCCCTACCTGTGACGTCGTATCGTGATGTCACCTTCCACCACGTGTTAGTGACCTCGCTCGACTTAACACATGACCACTACATTAGACATTCCTATGCAGGTCCGGTCACCACCTTCCTGGCCAGGCGACTCGTGCGTATCACCTGCTGCTGCAACTGCTCACCACGTCTCCGGTGACCTCATCTCACCCGCCTCCAACGGCCTGAATGTTTGAAACTGATGTTCATACCCCCGTAGTTAACAAGCGCTCAAGTAATGGCTTTATGTCTCTTTAAACCTCTGTTGGCGGGAGAGGAGGGGAGGGGAAAGGAGGGAGAGGAGGGGAGGAGGAGGAGGGAGAGGAGGGAAAGGAGGGAGGGGAGGGAAAGGAGGAGGAGGAGGAAAGGAGGAGAAAGGAGAGGAGGAGGAGGAAAGGAGGGAGGAGGAGGAAGGAGGGTAGGGGGAGGGGATGAGAGGGAGGGGGGAGGGATGGAAGGAGGATGAAGGAGAAGGAAAGGAGGGGAGGAGAGAGAAGGAAGGAGAAGGGAGGGAAGGAAGGAGACGGGAAGACGAGAGGGGGTCGCTCCACCACCACCATCACCGGGTTTAGTCTACATAACTTGGAGTGGTGGTCTAAGGAGACTCGCTCAAGAACAACCACATTAACCATCACTCTTCTCCTCACTAAACTACCCATTGAATCAAATTGCTGCCCACAACTGCGGCGTATTATCCTATTAATCACTAGGGGCGAATTTGTTAGTTTTAGTTACAGCCATTCACCCCTGTAGTTAAGACCGTAATCACCCCCGTAGTTAAGACCGTAATCACCTATTAGACGCTGTGGATGGATTATATTACCAAGAACCTCTTGAACCTGGGTAATATATCAGGGTGTTGGTAAAGGTATACTCCCGTCACCGTGACATACCACAACCTCAAAATATTAATAATACCTCCTCCTCCTCCGGGTTACACCGACGATTACCCAGGAAATAAAATGCTCGTAAGGCCCGTCATTTATACGGCGAATTACCCTCAAAACAACTGCCAATTCCAATACTTTCATCTTCCTGCCACCAGAGAATTTATATCGACCACAGAAAGATGTGTGTGTGTGTGTGTGTGTGTGTGTGTGTGTGTGTGTGTGTGTCCATCAACACCAAGACTCAAATAACCTCTGCCTAATTTACGAATTTTCTCAGGTCATAAATTTACACCAGACAATTTAAATGCTGAGAGTGAGTGAGTGAGTGAGTGGATCCCACGAGATAAGAAAAGAACCCAGAACAAGACGAACATCTAAACGAACATAACAGAATTAAGAACTTAGACCTACACATAATTATATTCAAATGACAGAAGACTCTTGGAGCCTTGATAATAATAAATTTACACCAGACAATTTAAATGCTGAGAGTGAGTGAGTGAGTGAGTGGATCCCACGAGATAAGAAAAGAACCCAGAACAAGACGAACATCTAAACGAACATAACAGAATTAAGAACTTAGACCTACACATAATTATATTCAAATGACAGAAGACTCTTGGAGCCTTGATAATAATAAAACTCTTAAGGGTAGAGAGTAGTAAGTATATAGAGCCGTGGTCGGATCACAACGGTCCACTATCACCCACTACTACTACTATCACCACCTACTACCACCACCACACTACTACCACCACCACCACCACACTACTATCACCACACTACCACCACCACCACTACTATCACCACCACACTACTACCACCACCACTACTACTATCACCACCACACTACCACCACCACCACACTACTATCACCACCACCTACTACTATCACACCACTACTACCACCACCACACTACTACTATCACCCACCCTACCACCACCACCACACTACTATCTTACCACACTACTATCACCCACCACACTACTACCACCACCACACTACTATCACCACACACTACCACCACCACCACACTACTATCACCACCACACTACTATCACCAACACACTACTACTACCACCACCACCACTACTATCACCACCACACTACTATAACCACCACACTACTATCACCACCACACTACTATCACCACCACACTACTATCACCACCACACTACTATCACCACCACACTACTATCACCACTACTACTACTGTCACCACCACACTGCTACTATCACCACCACACTACCACCACCACCACACTACTATCACCACTACTACTACTTCGTGCATGTGGGTTCTGATTTATGTTGTGGTTACCTGTGCACTCTTAGACCGTGGGAGAGTCGACCACACACACAGTATCCTAGCTTCCTTTATCCTTTTATCTGGGAGAAAGATTGACTCTACACTTGAGAAATGTGACAGAGAGGCAAAAAAAGAATAAACTGCCAGCAAAAATAATATCAAGATTTATTTCGAGCAAGTATGGGAAAAAAACCTCCATCAACCATTTTGCATTTAGGGATTGCGTTAGTTAGCACAATGGCTGATGCCTCTCCTGACCAAACTGATGGAAAAACATGATTTCTGAGCGCGACGGAACTTTTCACGGAACTTAAACTACCCAATGACTACTTCTCAGTCACCCTTGTTTGAGGAGGAGGAAGAAGAAGAAGAATGATGATGAACGACCTACGTGTGAGAGGCAGAGATACACTGAGCTTTGTGCATTATGTTCGTCGTTATGGCAGCGAGAAGAACAATGGAGAGATAACCGATTAATTATTCCCTCCCCCCTCAAGTGTTGCCAGCTAAGGAACCTTCCCTTCCTTTACGGAGGCTAACGCAGGCTACTCAACTGTAAAACTGGTAACATTTGTTGAGGCTATTTATGCATTATGTTCCTGTAGCCATCATACTGTATACCTGTGGCCATCATGTACCTGTGGCCATCACATACCTGTGGCCACCATGTCCCTGTGGCCACCATATACCTGTGGCCATCATATACCTGTGGCCACCATATACCTTTGGCCATCATGTCCCTGTGGCCATCATATACTGTTCACTAACTTTAAACCTTTGAAGTAGTGTAGCCAGAGTCACTAGTCAACAGCAGCCTTAAGCCCTGAAGAGACGGGAAAACTGACTAACTAGCTCATCCCCACAGCCAGATGATAACGTTCTTACTTCTTCGGGAGGAGGAGAAGGGAAGGGGGAGGGAAGAGGGAGGAGAAGGGAAGGGGGAGGGAAGAGGGAGGAAAGAGGAAAGGGGGGAAAAGGGCAGGAAGGGAAAGGGAGGGGGAGAAGGGAAGGAGGAGAAGGGAAGGGAGAGGAGAAGGGGGAGGCGATGAGACCAGAGGAACACAAGGCGTTGATTCCAGGATATACCTAATAGTCAACATCAAGGTGTGTAGTGTAGTGTAGTCGTCAGAGGTGGTGTAGTGTGGTGTGGTTGTCAGGGATAGTGTGGTGTAGTGTGGTGTAGTCATCAGGTGTGTGTGTGTGTGTGTGTGTGTGTGTGTGTGTGTGTGTTTCTCCTATATATCTCTCCTAACCACTAATCCTCCTCCTCCTTCCTCTGTTATGCCGACGTCAATTTCTTCACTTAGTTTAATACCGGTGTTAAGTGCGGGACAACCATGATTAAACGGTGGAAATAACAGCGTGAGACCAGGGCCACCAGGAACCAATAACCTCAAATCAATCACCACCATAACCTAAACCACACGTTATTGACCTAAAGGCAAATCACATACATTGAGACACACCGATACATTACTGAACCGTCTCATTATTTAGTCTATTTTTCCTCACTGGAGCGGGAAGAATAAAGAGTTGAAATGTTATGTAGATGATAATGAACGGTAATTGAAGCCTCCCGGACCAATCTATAAAGGGTTTACATAATGTATATATCCGGGTTGTTGGGTGGTGCAAGGAAGATAACAGTCTTGCCACCTGCTAACCTAACCCAGCCAGCCAGTCACCAGTTATTAGGACAGTGATATTACAATGACGGAGTGGCGGCGTGGGGGTGGGGGGGCCGCTGCTGTTACTCACGAAAGCTTAAATAAAGCGTTCTGGCACAATGTGTCTGATTAAATACCCTAATACTAACCTAATACTAACCTAACCTAACCTAACCTAATACTAACCTAACCTAACCTAATACTAACCTAACCTAACCTAACAA